>NW_024884253.1:72337634-72635052 GCF_019232065.1 Centrocercus urophasianus | reverse complement strand
CTGTGAAGGGAAGGGAAGGGAAGGGAAGGGAAGGGAAGGGAAGGGAAGGGAAGGGAAGGGAAGGGAAGGGAAGGGAAGGGAAGGGAAGGGAAGGGAAGGGAAGGGAAAATCTTAACATATCAGTCTAAACTGATAACTGCATAAGAAGTATCAGTATGGGTCTGCATGTGTTTATTATGTCTCAGTGTGTTATTTCACTGGCTTTGTACTAGCTGGTCTGTGCAATCATCACTCCCTGTTGGATTTCATGTAAATTCTGAGTGCAAGTGATACTTACTCTTTCAAAAGCATTTCATCCTACCAAACCACCACATGAAGTGATACCATATTCCCATTGCTCTGTGGTGTCCTTTTTCTAGCAGCCTTATTTTTCAGCCCTTAGGGACTGAAGCTGCATCTGCTGAGGAGCTGTTTCTGTAATAGCTCTCTGAAAGCCTATTGCAGGTAGTCTCTAATTAGGCACACCCAGATGGTGGGCACTGAGCAGATGTACTGCCAGCTTGGGGTATATATGGAAGAAAGTTTTCTTTTGCCTCCCCATAGTTTGTCTTTCTAATGGCTTTTCTCAATTTTTCTTCACAGTGTGCAACATTTGAAATGTTTGCTCACAGTTTCTGAATTATGGAACAAGTTTAAGCATTCTAATTTTTATTGCAGCTCTGATCTGTGGTTCTAAACATTCACAGTGCTTTATGTAGTCTAAACATATCGAATGTATGTAATCCAAATGCTGTCATGAGTATAACTACTCACCTGTGCTTTCCAACAATTAAGATTTTGTTCCTGGAAACTAATTAACAATTATGTTCATGCTGCCAGAGCCATAAGTAAGCATACTCAATTATGTCTATGTAGCCAGCCTTGCAGATTAAATAAATGCAACTAGCTGGAATACAGTCTGCTGTTTTCAGTCACTTGAGTAAATGGAAGAAGTAGATCTCTAGAGTGAGAAACATTTATTTTCTAACAGATTCTTTCCACCATAGAATCATACATGTCTAGCTACATCTGATTTTGAAAAACTTAAGTGCAGACTACTTACCCAACAACTCAACCATCATGTTTTCAGTGTTGTGTTCCATGCTTCATGTCCTATTTGCACTGCTGAAATTTTCTCAGCATTCAAGACAATGACAACTTTAACTTAAATGTTCCCATGCTATTTTTCCACTTTTATGATCCATGTCTCACATAGAATTAAGAAAAATAATCAAAGTTGTGCTGTGCAGCATCCTATAATGACCCGTGTTTCAAGGACTTTAGGTATCATATTACTACTCTATTGTTATTTTTCAAGTGCGATGATTTAATTGATTTAAAAGCAATGTTCACAGAAGCTGAGTAATATGTGATGAAAGAATTTGGAATGGTACTTAAGAACTCAAGAGAAATTTAAATATTGATGGCAAACTTTGTGAACAAGAATGCTATTCCTTGAGGGGTTTTTGAACACATCTTTACTACCTAACCATCAAGAAATTTAACTAAAACATGATTAAGTAACTATTTGTGTCAGCTTGAGTAACAATGGACTTTCACTGTGTATGGCTTAGTGTATTCCTGTATATTGCTCATTGTTTTGGCAAGTCTTTCAGACTTACCATTAAATATCTGATATGAGAGAGAATTATACTAATTGTTGATATGTGAATATGAGGGATGTCCACTAAACTGTTGCTTAGCCATGCTGCATCCAGCTGAAAAGCAAGGAAATAAGAGTTCTATAGCAAGAGAATGCTATTTACATGTCATGCTTTTAAAAAGAACAAAAAAATACACAGACAATCATTTGCAAGTATTAGGTTTTAAAGGCTAACATCAATAATTACCTCCATTTTTTTCATCATTTGACCATTACCAAGTTGCTGGGACCACCTGACAATATACATGCAGTCACTTTAAAAGCAATTTTATCAGTAACCATGTTGTATTTGGATATACTTTAAATGTAGGTAAAAAAAGACTGTTCAGTGAATAATAAACATAATTTTAAGAATCAATCCAACTTTGAAAATGCTGAGACACTGTTATTCATCTTCATTTCCCATTTAATCATTTTTGTATGTATCTTCACCTCTGACATTCTAATACAGAGACACATCAAAAATTCTGAGAAATCATAAGCAAAACTCCTTTGCAGTTTTTCTTGTCCAGTTGCATGCAGAGGACTGTAAAGCTGGTTAGAAGAGTAATTTCTCATAGATTTTCAAATTCAATTTTATAGACTCAGCATATTCTGAAAAAAAAAAAAAAAAATAAAAATGAATGAGCTTTCAGACTTCCAATACTTTATGTTAGCAAAATTAGAACTCTGAAATTCACTTGTGGCTAAGGAAAAATGCAAAGTTCTAATATGTATGGCAAAAAACTTTTTAAGTTTTTCATCCTAATGTACAGTGAAGCCAGCTGCATGATTGTATATCTGAAAATATATTTTAGTAAACACTGCATAAATAAGCAGTATTTTAATAGATTATGACCAACCAGTGCAGTTTTACTTCTCTTCGCATTTTTTGAATGTTTGTTTTGGGGCCATAATCAGGCAAATGCTGCAAAAATAATTATGATGATTCAAAATGTTACTATCCTTCTGGGTTACTATCCTCATTTCTAAGCAAGCAGAAAGAACTACATATACATTTCTGATCTGTTCTAGAGGCAAGTCATCTCTATCTTGGCTTGAGCTGCTACTAAAGGTTGCTCAATCTAAGCTGGAGCACATTATACTGGGTTCAGGTGCAGAGAGCTCACATCCAACATTTTGACAATTTAACTGTGCAAGATTTGACCTAGAGCAGGTGATTACTGGTATGAAAGTACATGGAGAAGCTAAAGGTAGTACATCTCCTGATCACAGAGGGTGCAACATAGCTGAGCTCTGTTAGCTCTGTTAGCAAAGGCCTGCAGAGGATCAACAGTAGCATCACATACAATCATTGACTGCATTAAGAAGCTGCTACAGACTTTAGAAATAGTTTAAGCAAAGCTGCGTGCTCTCTGTCTGAGGCAGTTTATGTTGGTGTTGTGGCTTTTCAGCTTTACCAAGCCAACCATACTCTTTCATCTCAACACAGTATGATGTTAAGCTGTATAGACCTAACCAAGTAATTTTGGATTGCCTGCTTCAGGAACAGAGATTGAAACAATGCTGTAAGCGGTCTGCATCACTACTTCTACTGCTACTTCTACTGGTGGTAGGGGTTGTATTTCTGGTGTTTGGGATTTTGATTTCTTTTATGTTTTTACTGACTTCATCCTTCTGATTTGTGAGTATTTTGTGCCTTTCACAATTAGCAATTCTGAAAACCAGAAAGCCAGCATGGACTTTATAAATGCAATTAACACTAAACACAAATTTCCCTTTGTCTTTTAAATTGAACTGATAAAACATCTACATGCCACTGATCATAAATGAATGCTAACTCACAGAATTGCAGGAAGGAGAACATTCACATTCAGACTGAGTTATATCTTTGTTATTAAATTATCTCTATTAGTCTGCCTATTATTTAGTGTTCTTAGTGTTTTCATTTCCTGTTCTTTCCCTATGAATAAGTTATTTATCTGGTTAAAATGTAATTAGTTACTTTAGTGGGGCCACAGGTATGTAACTGAGAATATAATTCTGCCTAAAGAATTTTTAAAATAAAATTTATAATAGTAAAAGTAAACTGGGGAAGGGAAGGGATAACAAAGTTTCTGGAACAAAGACATTTCTCAGAATAGGAATAAAGCAGAGAAAAAGAGCACAGCATATGTGGTGTTTTGTAGATTATCATTTCATATTTACTTTTAGTTTGACAAAATTCAGATATATGCAAATTAAAGAGAAAGTGAAAATAAAGTGAAGTACAGGACAGGGGCAGAACACTCACTGGCCTTTCTGTAGGCATGAGCCAGAAGTTTGCCCTCACAACTCGAAAAGCCAATTACATTCTGGGAAGCATTGAAAGAAGCATGATCAGCAGATCTCCTCTCTACTCTATTCTGGTGAGATTTCACCTGGTATTGTGCATCCAGGTGTGGAGTCCTCAGTACATGAGATATACAAATCTGTTGGAGTGCATCCAGAGGAGGGCCATAAAAATGATCCAAGGGATGGAATATCTCCCCAGTGAGGATAGGCTGAGAGAGCTTGAGCTGTTCAGCTTGAAGAAGAGAAGGCTCTGAAGAAGAGAAGGCTCTGGAGAGTCCTGATAGTGACAATTCAGTATCTAAAGGGGGAGTATAAGGAAGAAGGAGAAATAGTCTTAATCGGAGTCTGTTGTGATAGGACAAGGGGATTTGCTTTCAAATTAGAAGAGGGAAGATTTAGACTGGATATAAGAGAAATGGTTATTATGGGAAGGGTAAAGAAGCAGTGAAACAGATTGCCTAGTGTGGTGCTGGATACCCTGTACTCGCTACAGACATACTTATAGGAAAAGTCTTTGCTCTTTGGTCAGCCTGTACTCAGGGAACTAAGTTTGATTTTCCAATGGGTACAGCCACTGGCAAGTGAAACATTACAAAAATGGTCATTGGAAATGTAAGGAGATTACTACAGTCTGCAGCAAAGTCTTGCTATTTTGTTCTAGGCGCATCTTGAATCTTGATGGTCTAAAACTTGCCTGATCCCTCTAGATTTGGGAGCTAGCACGATTGATTACTTTGAAATTATTATCTATTTATTTATTTATTGGCCTGAAAAGAACCTGAGAAACTGTTACCAAGTGCTTTACTAGTAGTTGTATAATTCACCATGTACCATCTTGACAGTGTGTAGTTAACATATAAAAGCCTCTTATTACTATCATTAAGTTTTTATTTTTTAAAAGTACCTTATAATACAAAATACTACAAAGTACAAATTTGACAATATTTAAATTTCTTAAGTCAGTAACACAAATCATACATATATACGTCTATATTAAATTCATTCCACAATCCTTTTTTGTATCTATGTAAGTGCATACAACAAAAGAGGATGTCTAAATCTAGAAACAAGTTGAACTACTTTTGGCTCCCAAAAGGAAATTTAGTTGAAGGAAAAATCTGCAGTATAACAAATAAACTAAGAACTGGCTGTGAGAAAGTAAAAGCTGAAGTGTTCTGAGAATATACCAGGCAGAGAGGATGTTTGTCAAAAAGTGAGTCCTGCCAAAATCCATTAGCGCTGTCCTGAGTAAAGTGTGAGAGTCTGTAAGTTTAAATGGGAAACTCATTTTGAGAGAGGAGGCACTTGAGTTCCTTAGAGGACTTTGCTTGAAGGGTTTTCAAAAGTTGTGAAGCAACTGAAACCAAGAATTATATACAGGTGTTTCTTTTCTTGCTGCAATTTATAAATTTATTGCATTAAGTAGAGGAGCATTTGATTTGTGCATATATGAGGAATAAAGCACAGATATTTGCACAATGTCATCACCTCCCTCGTGCATACACAGCATGAGAGGCAGCTTTGGTCCCAGTGCTGTACATCCTCATTAGTGCTCATTTGTGCAGAGACTAATATGTCTTGTATATTAGGTGGATAGATGAGCACTATTTTGCCTATGTGGCTTTCTGCCCTGCTTTGGCTTATAGTCAGATGGGAAAGTGTCCACAGTTAGTGCCAGACTGTTTAGTCTTATTTGTTTGTGCTTTCTCTGCAACTGCAGTATTTATGCCTGAAAGCTCAAAGCACATTTGGTCTACCGACACTTCTGGGTCCTACATGAAACTCACATTAAGATATAATATGAAGATTAAAAGCAGATATGATTCTTGCTAAAATGAAAATCTGACCTTACATTCACTATTGTACATAGAGCACTGATACTGAGACGATAGGTGCAGAGCAATATACCTTTGAATTATAAGTGAAGTGATCATTTAAAATAAATAAGAATATGCGTGTGATTTTTTTTTTTAATTTAATAGATAGATCCAGTTCAAACTCATTTCTAAATTAAATCCGTATGTATTACAAATATGTTAGCTAATGTTAAGAAATTCCTAGTAATTTTGTAAACAAACTTAAACAGGAATGCAGAAGGAAAAAAATAGGATATTGAGGTGTAGGACTTTTTTTCTCCATTTTTTCTTCCTTAATTGCTCACAGGTTTTGCATCAGAACATGAGGATTTTTCCTCATGTAGGAAAGGGTAGGAACTTGTGAGTAAATGATAACAGTGGACAGCTTTACTATTTAGCAACATGCCAAATAATCTCCTCCCGTCTACTCTTCCTTGAGAAACAGATATTCTGACAAGTTTACCTCTCTAGATAAGAGTTAACAGAATATTCATAAATGCATAGGGCATAAATACAATGATGAACAGATATTGATTATTAAACAATATATATGAATAAGAATTTGAAAGCTTGCATGGACCAAATTCTGTATCCTACTAGGAGAATGGCACCATCTGGTGGATCTTTTCTTTGGAAACTTTCTAACGGAAATTATATTCATAATTTAGAGATTCTTCTTCTTCTAGAAAATTGAACATTTTAAAAGAAATGCTAATAGTTAAATCAGAACATAAAACATTATAGTGACTGATATTGTAATTGTTGCACTTTTGAGTTGTGGAATCCTACAGTAATTTCTTGCACAATACATGCTATGTCAGTATTTAATAGAACAAAGAAAATTACTTAAAAACTAAAATACTTGTCATGTTTACTTGAACTGTCTGCTCAGAGCCATGAGTACCTAGTACAGAAATAAGATATTCTGAATACAATAATGTTCAATAGATCAAAATAGTATGTAAATGTTGGGTTTGCATTTTGTTTTTAATACAATTGCCCTCATTTACTGTTTTATTATTTAAACTCTTTGATTTGGAGACTTCTGTGGTATTAATTTTTCACTTCCAAACATGACAATAGTCACTGCTAAATGCATTCAGTAGGATACCAGTGATTTGCAAGTCTCTCAGTCATCAGCTCCCCTGCAAATGACACAGGTCACAAGATGCACAGGGTTCTTTGAAGGCATCTTCTGCCTAACTTCTTACTTGCCCTGCTACATTACATTACTGTGGCTCTTCCAATAATTGAATGAACTGGATATACTCCCAGAGTTCTTTTCTGTCTAAACCACATGCACTCTTTATGATACCTTGCTACTGCATATTGGTCCATGATAAAGGAATTTAGGGAACCATTACTTAATGAAAATTTCCCTCCATTCCCTGTGTAATATCATAGACAAAAGTGTTCCAGAGGCCTTTTCCAAAAAGTTTTGCTCATTTTAAATAAGTAAGCAGTATTCTAACAAATGTAAAAAATTACTGTAATCAAATGAAATTTTGTTTTGTCCAAAACCAGCATTTGATATATGCTCAAGAGTTTTCATTGAGAAAAATATTTAGAATTACTTATGAGCAATAATCCACAATTTCAAAATTCAGTCACTGTTGGGAACTCCAATAGTTCTAGGCATGTAATAGGTACATATTGAAACTAACAAAGAAAAATTAATTAGAAGCTTTTACAAAATGTTCAAAGTGCACTCCCTTATTCAAAGAGCCATCACATGCCTACTGAGTTTCAAGGAAACCAGACTGTGTTCTGCATTATATTTAGCCGCTGTAACAAAGAAGTGAATGAGCCAGTTTTCTTTACTGTCTCTCTCAAATACCCACAATTCATGAATTATTATTACTTCTTTTTTCTTTTGATGATATAAAAAGCATATAAACCCATTTGGAAATTCAAGTGAATACACTTAAGCCAGACAATGAAACGTGGCCTGACATTGCTGGATTTCTCATTAAAATTCTGTATTGTTTAGGTAGTTGTGACATATGCTCATTTTTGCCAGGCTTTTGACATAAACTCTCTTGTTGGCAGTAGAGGTGATGGGGCCATAGAAAAACTAGTTGTGAAACAGAGTCAATCATTTGATACGCAGTGTATTTCCAGAAAGCACAATCTCTTATTTATCCTATAATTGATTAAATGGTTGAAGTGTGTCAGAAGAGCTTTTTCAAATATCACTGCAAAATATAATTAAAAAGAAGATGAAAACAGGAGTTAGGCTGGTCAGAGTTGAAGGTTGAACAGTTGATCAGTATTTGAATGTCAACATCTAGCAGTAATGCTCTCTGGAAGGAGAAAAACTATAAAAGAGGAATTTTTTCCTTTAAGGGGAAACATAGGGAAAGCTGTAGCTGCTTCTGGGGCATTTTATCAAGCAGGTCTTGGGAAAGGATTGAAGTTGGAATCCTCAGAGCAGAAAGAGACAGGGAGACTTCCAGTCCTGGAGGAAGAAGTTGAACGCAGAAGAAACATGGCTGGCAACATGGTAGTTCAAGCAAACAGGTTAATCAAATGTAGTAAAGAAAGCAAGAGAGAATGCATATTATATTTTCTTGCTCTGCAGTTGGAGTCAATGGGAATGGGAATAGGGCAACCTCAGATTGAGTCTTCTTGAAACTGCAAAAGGTACCGGTATGCCTCTGTAGCCAAGGAGAAGGCCTGTAATCACTCTGTGTGAAGTGTCACTGTTCTTTGAAAAGAAGAGAACATTTTAAGCAGCTGGAAGAAAGAGCTGGCACTTTCATTGTTTTGATTTTGGCTTTGCTCTTAGATAACTTTCCTTGTGTTACAAGTCTTAATGGATTTAAGAGGAGGAAGAAGAACTGACCATGGTGTTACTGCTCTAAAAAGCTATGAGCTGAAAAAAGGGAACTGGTCACACACAGATGGTGGAGGTTTCGGTACCTCTTTTCCTGCAGAAAAATCTTCAAATGCATGTAGTCCACGTAATCTAAAGGATTCCAGAGTAGTAAAAACAAAAGAGCAATGTTATTCTGCTGCAGGAATAACAGATTGTTCAACTGAGCTACAGTATCATCCTGTGCAGTCTTCTGAATGATCTTATTTGTTCTAGGTCTGCAGTAGTTAATAAAATGAAAATGAATGCTAAATACAATTTCTGCCTTATGCCTGAGGCTCATTACTAATTATCACCACTGTTGCATAATTTTGATCTCATTTAAAGGATTGGTTAAGATGACAAATGTGATTGTGTCTCACGGAGAAGAAACTAATGTAAAAAATGTGTAGACTGAGGATGTAATAGAATCATAGAATCATTAAGGTTGGAAAAGACCACTGAGATTATCTAGTCTAACTGTTGACACATCATCCCTATGCGCACTAAACCAAGTTCCTTAGTACCACACCCACTCTTTTCTTGAACCTCCAGGTGGTGACTCCACCACTTCCCCGAGCAGCCAGTTTCAATACCTTTCCACTCTATCTGAGAATAATTTTTTTTCAAAATATCCAACCTGAACCTTCTATGGTGCAACTTAATGCCATTACCTCTCATCCTATCACTCTTTAGCAGGGAGAATAGGATGACCCTCACATTGCTACAACCTCCTCTTAGGGAACACTAGTGAGCAATAACGTCTTCTTTGAATCTCCTCCAGACTAAACAATCCTGGTTGTCTCAGCTGCTCCTCGTAAGACTTGTGCCCCAGGCCCTTCATTAGCTTCATTTCCCTTCTTTGGAGATGATGTCTCCCCAGGGCCAAGTACAGAAGGACAATCACCTCTCTTGTCCTGCTGACTGCACTATTTCTGATACAAACCAGGATGACATTGGCCTTCTTGACCACCTAGGCATATTGCTAACTCATTTTCAGCCAGTTGTCAACGAATACTCCCAAAATGCAGAACCTGGTACCTGGTCTTGTTGAACCCTCAATCCATCCATCCAGCCTATAGAGATCCCTCTGTAAAAGCCTTCCTATCCTCAGGAAGATTGAGACTTCCAGCTTGATGTCATCTGCAGACTTACTGAGAGTGAACTCAATTCCTTCATCCAAATCATCAATGAAGTTAGTAAACAGGGCCAGCTCCAATACTGGCCTCCAGAAGAGCATCACTAGTGGCCAGCTACCAGCTCAATCAAACTCCATTCACTACTACTGTCTCAGCCCAGCCCTCCAGCCAGAGGGAGGGCCCAGCAAAGAGTACACCTGTCCAAGCTGTTGGCTGGTAACTTCTCTAGGACAATACTGTGAGAGACAGAGTCAGGGGCTTTACTAAAGTCTAGGTAGATTAAATCCACAGTCTTTCTTTTGTCTACTAGGTGAGTCACCTGGTCATAGAAGGAGATTAAGTTGGTCAGGTAGGATCTGCCTTTCATGAATCCATGCTGGTTGGGACTGATCCCTTGCTCATTCCACGCATGCTGTGTAAATCGAGATGATCTGGTTCATGACCTTCTCTGACACACAGGTCAGGTGGAAATTGGCTTGGCAATAGAGTAAAAACAGATTTTTATGTATTTATTTATTTATTTTTAGAGAAATGTTACTTCTCAAAGGCACATCACTTTGCAAAAAGAACCAAGATGTGTTGGAATGGGATAATTTCTTGTATACATCTACAATGAGATGCATCTGTGACAGGTAAAAGGATTTTCTGTATTTTAAGAGTTCCAAGTGAGTTCAACCAGCCATTTGGGATACAGAAAGCATTGTCCATGTAGATAATGATTTGAAGAAAAGAATGTTTGAAGAATCATACAAGCAAGGTTTTGAATCTGTATATCTCCCTGAATGGCTGATCAAAATCCATCTAATTATAAAATCATAGAAACATAGAATACCCTAGGCTGGAAAAAAACCCACAACAATCATAGAGTTCAACTCCTAGCTCTGGGCAGAACTACCCAAAATCAAACCATCAAGACATTGTCAGCAATTCTTGAACAACAACAGGCTTGGTAGAATCAAGTCTGAAAATGCTATATTTAATTTCATTTCTCTGTTTAAGTAACGACATGACAGAAAACAACTGATTTTATCTGGAGTGATAGCTCTAAATTAATGGTCCTTCACTATCCAGGGTAAAGAGAGCTTTCTTCCTAATGATGAACACCCTTCCTAGCAGGGTTTTACAGTGAGAACTGCGGAATAACATGAGCTTAAACTACAGCTCATTTCACATTTTAATTGTAAAAAAGATAAGAATCACAGAATCATAGAATGGCCTGGGTTGAAAAGGACCGCAATGATAATTGAGTTTCAACCCCGCTGCTATGTGCAGGGTCACCAACCACCAGACCAGGCTGCCCAGAGCCACATACAGCCTGTCCTTGAACGCGTCCAGGGATGGGGCATCACCACCCTCTGTGTGAAGAAGCATAATTGCATTTTGCTATAGGATGCACACTATTATATTAGCTATGAATTCAGTTTTGTTTCCCAGTCTTACCTGAAAGTAGGACTTTGAGAGTGGAGGTCTGGGACTTTGGCTGATCTCTAACAAGTAAGAGTGGCCTCAATGTGATTACAGCTTTTAACATCACCTAAAACCCCATGGCTACTGGCTAGCTCATCACCACATCTCCTGTAATTCTGTTTTGAAGTTGGGTAGCCACAGCCCACTCAGTCGATGATGCAGACTGCCCCATAAGCATTCAACCGTTTATTTTTAGATGTAAGGTGAGTAAAGTTTGAATTAATAAATAAACACTGTTTACCTTTTGGGGTGGATAGGTACATTAACTTTTAGAGTACTGAGATTGAAATTTCAAGCACCTGAACTTAAATTGTAAAACTTCAGCAACTACAATTCAGACATGCTGATGAAAACAATAATCGTTTTTAAAAAGAGCTCTGGGAGTAATAGTCTTCATCAAGCAGAGAAGTAGGTCTTTCTGTCCATTGCTAGAAATCCCTCATACCCTTAATCACATTTCCTACTTGCCAAAGTGGTAATTTATGCTGAAATTCCCGTAGTGGCTTGCATCTTTTCAGAGATTAAAACTGAGTCATAAAGCACAGTAGTGTTACTACAGTTTTTTTGTTTTGTTTTTTTTTTTAATTAGCAAAGAGTTCATTCACCTAAAAATTCAATTCCCAATATCTTGAAAGTATTTACCATCTAGCTGATTATGCACATAGAAATGTTCCAGGATAGGTTTTACCACAATAGAACCACTTATATACATTTATATAATTGTATGGGAACTGCTGAGTCACGGCCTGAACCTCTGATTGATCACCTGAGGTGAGCTATGAGTCAGCCAGAGGAGCACAGGTGCAGGCAATTCATCTGTGCTGCTGGAAGACCTATTTAAGAGCTGGCTATCAGTGGGGAAGGATCTCTTTTGGTGTTTTCTGTCAGTGAGCCTAGCATATGGGTAAGCCTTCTATTTATTCTCTCTTATTGTTTTAGTCTTCTTTGCCTAACTCTCTTGTTCTTTTTGTGATTATAACATCTTACTATCTATTGATTATACAATAATCCTTTTAATTTCCCTAAGAAATGGTTTTATTCCATTTGAGATATGTGCTTGTCTTTCAGTCTCACTTTTTAATAGTGCTCTATGTTGCGGAGATATACATAGATTTTCATTGATCAGGAATGATCGTATAAGGGAAACTGACCATGTCCAGCATGTAAAAAGAAAGGAAACTAGCCTCTATTTACCATCTGAGCATTTAATGAAAACAAACTAAAGTTATTTTAACTGACATCCAAATGGATGGCATTTATTTCACACTAATTTTTTTTTCTATGTAATGCTGAAACTATCCTACTGCTACATTCTGAATGAATCATTTGACATTTGAAGAACTGATGTGTGAAATTCCAGCTTATGAAAAACACTGAAGAATAAAATAATAGAAGTACATAATGATAGACTTTCTCCTGAATTTTTATATGACGTCCACCATTTTTGACATAGGTTTATTAGGTCACCATTTCAAGACCCTTGACATACCTTAGGAATCTATCAGCAGCTCTTAAAAGAGAGAGAGAGAGAAGAAGAAGAAAAAAAAAAACTTTTCCTGGTAATCTTTCATGTAACACTGAAATGATGGATGCTGTCATAGCTGATAATAACAGATGCTGTTCAGCTAAACAAAATGACAATCAGCAAGTTTCATTAGCATTAATATGCTAGGACTCAATTCCAATATATCAATAACTTCACTCAAACTGATCATAATAATTAGCCTTTTCTTTGAGTATGTTTATCTGGATATTTTGATCACCCTGAAATCATATCACAGATTAATAAATGAATAACGACTCTTCATACTATTATTCTGGGGTTAATTTTATTTCCTCAAGCCCTTAAGACTTCAGTGCACTGGATGTGACTAACATCTATTGTTTCATAATTACATACAAGTAGATATTTACTCTGTTGGGGCAAACACCCTAACACATACAGCGCTGTTGGCAACATGCACTAATTCACATAGCACTTTGATATCAGAAATATTCTTTCTTTGATGTGGCAACTCCACTTCCTTGCAAAACACAAACTAACCTAACCAAATCATGATTTAGGGGTTCTTCTAGCATAGCTATTTTGATTGGAGGATATATTGTTGTTTTTATCTCCTGCAGCCTGGTCGCTATGAATATATAAGCAACATTAAGTCTCTGTTGAGTCATGACCTAGAAAGTTACCAAGCAGTAAAAATAATGAAAGCAAAATTCAAGACTAAGTTTTCTGTTTGCTAAATTTTATGAGTCCATATATTTCATATTAGTAAGAAAAAAACAATTCATAGACTTGAAAATGAAAAGAAAAAAAATCACCCTCAAGAGATGCATTTCTTAAATAGATGATCAAGCTTGCAATTTGCTAATTGGGTCTTGTGCTCCTCTTTCTACATTATTTCCAGCAGTTGCTTTACCAGGCTACTCCTTTATGTGCATATTGGGTAAAGCCTATTAGCTGCTATTTCAAGCTCCTCATTTGCTTTGGAAGTGCAACCTCTGTAAACATTATCACAGCCCTGGGACTATGTAAGCAGCTGGACGTCTTTATAAATAAATAAATAGCCTAAATTAATAAAAATAAATAAAATAAATAATTATGCAGTACTAACAGAGGCATTATTAGCTTAGCCAGATTGCCTGCCCTCAGTGGCTTAACTCTGTCTGACCCCAACAGAAGGGGATGGGAAAAAAGAGGAAAACAAAATAATTGCCTTGCTGATTTCCAAGATAAATAATTATCTGAAAAACACACAGCTGTATGTTTCCTCTGCTTACTCTTATCATATGTGAGGGAGATAGGGATGGCCAGGAGAAAGGGACCTATTAATTAATTTACAAGAAAAACTCTGAGAGACAAAAACATTGTTAGTAATAAAATCCATTGACTCTTTCTAAACTCTTAGCTTGGCTTTAAAAAGCGTTTACTGCATAAGACAGAAGAAACAAAAAAAGTGTTTTTCCACAACACTGTGTACTCCATTTCGCAAAAAAAAAAAAAAAAAATGTCTTGACACTTAAAGTACTGTTCTCCTGACAAAATGAGACTATGTACATGGTTCAGCCTAACAAAAACTGTCCTGAAAGTCAGCTTCCATGCCACCTGAACTGCAGGCACTGAAAATCAAATAGTGTTATTTGAGAGGTACTGGAAATAGGTTTGATTATGCACTAAATGTGAGACATGCAACAGCTCTTAGCTGGAAGCACAGCAAATGGATTTGCAAAAAGCTGCTATTTCAAAATATCTGCTATAGCTGCTATATCAAAACTTAAAGCAGGGAATGATAGCATTTCTTCTGTAGGTATGGCTGCTTCAGGCCACTGAGGTCAGAACCAGTTTGAATTGGTTTGCATCAGAAGTAACCAATCAGAACTGATCAGAACCAACCTGAACTGGTTGGAACCATCCCCTACATCAAATATTTGTTGATTGCATATCAACTATTAAAATACAATTGTTTTTAAATGTTAACTTCCCTCTATGTTATTTCTAAGCAATAAATATTGTAATTTGATGCTTATTCGATTACCCTATGTAATGCATATAGTTGCATATTGGAATTATAATAATAATATAATAAATAATAACTATAATAAATGTGATCCCCTGTGACTGGCCAATGACTGGCTAGAACTGAACTTGGCCACTAAGGTATAGGAAAACAATAAATATTTTTATAAATATATCAACAGCAAGAGGAAGGCTAGGGAGAATCTCCAACCCTTTTTGGATGTCAAGGGCAACTTGGTGACCAAGGGTCAAAATAAGGCTGAGGTATTTAATGCCTTCTTCGCCTCAGTCTTTAACAGTAAAACTTATTACTCCCTGGGAATACAGCCCCCTGTGCTGGTAGATAGGGATGGGGAACAGAATAGACCCTGCATGATCCATGATGAGATGATTTTGGACTTGCTCCAAAAGCTGGATGCTCACAAATCCATGGGGCCAGATGGATTGCACTCTAGTGTGCTGAGGGAGTTGGCAGATGTGGTTGCCTAGCCACTCTCCATCATTCTTCAGAAGTCCTGGCTAACTGGGGATGTCCCGGTGGACTGGAGACTGGCAAATGTGACACCCACCTTCAAAAAGGGCTGGAAAGATTATCCTGGCAGCTGCAGACCTATCAATCTCACCTTGGTACCGAGGAAGATTATGGAATGGATAATCTTGGGACCCATCATGGACCAATTAAAAGTCAATCACGGGATCAGACCCAGTCAGCATCTGTTTACAAACAGGTAGATCCTGTTTGACAAACCTGATTTCATTCTATGACAATGTAACCCACTTAGTGGATGAAGGTAAGGCTGTCGATGTGGTCTACCTGGACTTCAGTAAGGTCTTTGACACTGTCCACCACAACATTCTTATGGAGAAGCTGGCTGCCCATGGGTTGGATGGGCATATGCTCCACTAGGTGAAACACTGGCTGGATGGCCAGGCCCAAAGAGTTGTGGTCAATGGAATTAAATCCAGTTGGCAGCCAGTGGTGTCCCCCAAGGCTCAGAACTGTGTCTGCTTCAATTTAACATCTTTATTAACAATCTTGATGAGGGGATTGAGTGCACCCTCAGTAAGTTTGCAGACGATACCAAGTTGGATGGAAGTGTTGATCTGCCTGAGGGGAGAAGGGCACTACAGAGGGACCTGAATAGACTGGATCAAATGACCAAGACAAGCTGCATGAGTTTCAGTAGGGCCAAGTGTCAGGTTGGTCACTGTATTTTGGTCACAACAACCCCAGACAACCTTACAGGCTTGGGGAGGTGTGGCTAGAAAGCTGCCTGACAGAAACGGACCTTGGTGTACTGATGGACAGTCGGCTGAATGTGAGCCAGCAGTGTGCCCAGGTGGCCAAGAAGGCCAATGGCATCCTGGCTTGTATCAGGAATGGAGTGGTGAGCAGGACTAGTGAAGTCATCATGCCCCTGTACTCGGCATTGGTGAGGCCTGACCTCGAGTACTGTGTTCAGTTTTGGGCATTTCAATAGAGAAAGGACATTGAGGTGCTGGAGCAGGTCCAAAGAAAGGCAACATGGCTTGTGAGGAGCTTGGAGAATATGTCCTGTGAGGAGAGACTGAAGGAACTGGGGCTGTTCAGTCTGGGGAAAAGGAGGCTTAGGGAAGACCTTATTGCTCTCTTCAAATACCTGAAAGATGCTTGCAGTAAGAGCAGGGTTGGTCTCTTCTCACTGGTGACAGAGGACAGGATGAGGGGAAATGGCCTCAAGTTTTGCCAGGGTAAGTTTAGTTTGGATATTAGGAAAAAGTTCTTTACATGAAGGGTTGTTAAGCACTGGAATAGGCACCCCAGGGAGGTGGTTGAGTCACCATCCCTGGATGTGTTTAAAAGCCATTTGGATGTGGTGCTCAGGGACATGATTTAGTGGAGGGTTGTTAGTTAGGGTAGTATGGTTAGGTCATGGTTGGACTCAATGATCTTTAAGTTCTATTTCAACCTGAGTGATTATATGATTCTGATCCTATGTTCATGCGTTAAAGATTTACAGCTCCACTGTCCTGTGCTATGTCTGGAAAACAAAACAAAACAAAAATATCTGAACCAACAACAACAATAAAACCCACCATTTTAGATCCACTTTTAAAACTGTATTAGTTTTATGCTTTACAGTAAACTAGAAAACTTATTGGCAGTGCTTGATAATACTGAAAGGATGAGAAAACAATTTCAGAATACGTGTTCTGAAAATTAGCTATATATTTTAGTTAATATATAACTGATGGCCCATTAAAAAAAAAAAAAAAAAAACTTTACCTCTCATAGAAATGCAAGCTTTACATGCTACCTATTGTAGAACATGTTAAATATGGATTAATACAGTTGAAAGTGCTATCACTGGGAAATACTATTTTTCATATTCAATATTTTCAATGTATCTAGCTAAAGGATGACTTAGAAAGTTTGCTTTAATAAAGCTTAGTTTATAAATCACCATTTATTCTTTCTTTTGTATAATGGCAAAATTATTTGTAGTATATATGTACAAAAGTATGTAAACTAATATTAGTAGGCAGCTAAGAACTGGTCTGTGAGGGACCATCAGACACCTAGGTCAGCTGCAGCATTTTCTAGCAGGTTGATGGCTGTTATTCATTTCCTTCACCTTACAGTCTCAACTTTTTTGCATAGAAATAGATATAGATTCAGCTGTGGTGTTTCACATGCCCACATTGCAATACTGGTCTGTGCTGCCAGGCTCTATGTGCTCAGCCTGTGTCTGCAAATAATCCTGGCATGAAAGTCACTGTCCACATTGTAGAAATCAAATATTAATAGGTATCATGATCTCCATCATGAAAGTACACCTTCTGGTTTATTCTCTATCAATATATATTTGTTTTAGGAAAATAATTTTTGTGTTGGAGGAAAATGATGCTGGTATAGTGAGAACAAGGAGTCTGGTCATGATGGTTTTGGAAAGAGAATCCAGTCACTACTCCACAAAAAGGCTGTTGTTTAAAGCATTCCTAGGGCTTGTGATGCAAATGTTGGGGTAGAGAATGAGGTCTCAAACCAACTCCCAGCCACTGTGGCTTTTATATGAGTTTACTTCCAGCTTTTGTATTTGTGAGCCTTGTTCTGTCTGTCCTGTTCTCTTATGCAGAATATTGCCTGCTTTAAGGTTCAAAGCAAAAGTCTTAGTGATATGCCAGTAAAACTTTGTCAATTTACATATAGAAGATAACTAAAATTAGCTCCCTTTTCAGTGACCAGCAGGGCATCAGAAACGCATGTCCTGGCCTAAGAGGAGACTTGGAAATATGTGTCTTTGTAAAAGTGCAGGATGTTTCAAATCAGTCCCAAAGCACTTGCCAGATAGGCCACTTCTGGTCAACCAGCTTAATTTCAGACTTCAGAACCTGGGAACCTAATTTTTCCACCTGTGAGGGGAACAAATTTCATTCAAAAGTCAAAATATATGGAATGGATGAGCAACTTAGGGATAGGAGGAGGCTGCTAATATGTTAAAAAGTAGTATTTCTTTCCAAAGGAAAAAATAGACTGAGTTTTTTGTGTTGGAAAGATGGTAAGATACTGCAGAGATGAACGGAGACAATCTCATGGATACCAGAGATAGGTTCTGTACTGTGTGATGAGGAAATCTATGTGATGATTTGTCAGTGTAATCATTCCAAAAGGAACAGACCTTGCCTTTTCTTCCACAGGGGTAGAGTCCACAGGCGGCCTTCAAGTGCTTATGTAATAAGTGGCTTCTGTCTTCTGCGGATTCTAATGTTCATTTTCACATAAGATCATAGGAAACATTAATTCTTCAAATTTAAATGGAAAGTCTTGATATGTGGCTGTATGTTTTGTTGGAAAATGTAGTTTGAGCACTATTTTAATTTTGGGACAATAGAGATGGGTAAATTAATTAGCAACCAGGGGGAAGGACAAGAATTGTGTGTAGAACAATTGTCACTAAAAATGATTTTTTGTTTTCTCTCTTTCTGTCTTCATGTGCATGGCTCTGGTAACTGCTAAATCAGAGCATAACGCAGATTATTCCACTGAGTATGGTCTCTAATCATGACTGAAAACTGTGCAGCAAAGGGAGGCTCTACTTCCAGGGTGCTTGTGTTTCCAATTGAACTGTATTGGAAAGAGAATATTGAAGTCCAGATTTCATAGACAACTGACTGAACTAACACCCACTTTCAGTTTGTAATGTGAGTGTGAATTCAAGCACTGCAGAACTAACCTTAAAGGAAACTGCATTATAGTTTTTTAAAAGCACTTAGAGATTGGTTCATTTACAGGTTCAGGATTTGCTTGAACAAACATTCCTGTCAAAGTCAAAGCACGTATTTTACTTGTGCAGTTGTCTGTGCACACACCTTAAGGATAAGTCCATCATTTCACAAAACTAGTATTAAAAATCCAGTCTTCTGCTTTCCCAGATCTCCTTCTTATATATGTTAGATTTAAAAAATAATAATTGTGAATAATGTATGCATCATAAATTGTTTATAAAAATCTTCTGATACAGGACTTCTCCTTTCCTTCCCATTTTTCCTCAGTTGTTACCTAGATGGATACTAGCATGGGGCTGAACAACTTTCTACTTTATTCTTACCTTGTATCCAGTGGAACAAGAGTTACAACAGAATCTGCTAGCAGCTTTACTGATGTGTCTGAAATGTCCACCATCACTGCTCTATACTGAAATTTTTATTACCTATGTTTCTTTGCAGGTGCATACGTGCTCCAAGTAAAGGCAACAGATGCTGATGATCCTACCTATGGAAATAGTGCCAGAGTGGTGTACAGCATTCTTCAGGGGCAACCCTATTTCTCCATTGATCCAAAGACAGGTAAACAGTTTATCAGCAATACTAGAAGATTTAACCTTTGGATTTCAATTTGTGTTGGCAATGTCAGTGAATAAATATGGGCTATTTTGATAAGGTGAAAAGATAGTGGAGTTACATTGTACTAAATTTTGTTTTGATTGTGGACTGCTGCTTTAATGAATTGCAATCTGTTCCAGAAGCAAAAGAAGCACCCTCTTCCAAATAATCCTGGAATATCTAAAATATGTATACATTAAGGAGTTTTTCCTGATGTTTTGCCATTCGTTTACAGATAAAGATTCATCTGCTGCGTGCATTACAATTTTTTTTTTTTTTCATGATTCAGTTTTTTGTCCCAGGTCTTTATTCATTTTTTCTTGGCAATTTTAATGCACTAAAGTTACAGTCCAGATTTCCCTAGAAATGATTGTTTTACTGTATTGAGCTAATTTGAGACTGTGCAACAGCTAATCATCTCCTGTCCTCCTCTTTTCCTGGGGCATAGCATGTCTTATGTTACAGAATGTGTGAGCAGAAGAGGATGATGCATTTAAAGAGACTGATGTATTTGGGAGGTTGGTAGACCTGTTAATAAGGTATCTCGTCCTATATTTTTAAATGTCACTCTTGTTTCTATATTTAGCAGTTCAGTTAAGGAACCAATAACCTACATGGTGATTGCCAAGCATTGTGTCATCCTGAATGTGTTACAGGGATAGTTGTCCATATGCCTCTTTCAGCAAATACAGTTTCTCCTTCCAGTAAAACTGTCCTTGAATGTCAGATTGTGTGTTAAAGAGCCTCTCCCCCTGATCAATCAATAGCTTGGAGGTAAGAGCCACCTAAGGCCATTAGTGCACTATCTCCAGCAGGCACAATCTTTTGTCACATGCTCCATTTAGCAGAAGATTGTGTTGCAATTTGCAGTCAGCAACTTTACTTTTAAAACTGAAATGTGACTTCTTAAGTGTCTTGGGAGAGCTGAAAGTTTTACCTTCATACTTTTTTTTTTATTATTATTATTTCTGTCTTGTAAAGAATGAAGAGGTAGTAAATGGTGGTAAAGACAGTTACAAGCCACAACTTGACTTCTAGTGCAAGTTTCCCAGGAAAAAAAAAGCAATGATTATTAAGTAAGAACTTCACCCTGCACACCAGCACTTTAAATGGCTGTAATATCATAGAAATTTAGTGTTTCCATACCTATCTATTAATACTTGTCTTATATTAAAATATTACAATATGAGAATTATCTCTGGATTTAACAATGTCTGTAGTATAAACAGTAAGTGAATAATGATGTCTTAATTTCTTGATCGAAAATCCAGAAGTCTCAAGCACCATTATAGATCCTCAGGTATTTCCAGTGTTTTATTTTATAACTGAAGAGACAATGCAATAGTTTTTATTGCAGAGTCTTGCTGCAGAACATTTGCCTTGAGTGTTTGTGATAGAAAAAGGAAAGAAAGTCATTTTGATACAAAATGACAGACCAAACTCAGAACTACTGGAAAATGGATAAACAATTTTTTGTTGTTGTTGTTCTTTTTGTTTTGCTTTGTTTTATTTTATTATTTTTTTTTTTTTGCCATCTCTTGCTCTCTAGTGACAATTTTCAGGCACTGTGTTGTAATTATTTAAAGAACACTAGAAATCAGAACATAGGATCAGAGCAAAGGCTCATGTTACCTTTCTTCATGTTTACAAAAGTGATTGTCTGTTCAACTCTAGATAAAATAAGGCAAGAGTTTAGTCATGCATTCCCACACTATTCTCGTAGTCTCCGACAATTTCTTCTTCCGTACTTCTTCGGTGGCAAGTAATGTCCCTGTAATGGAAAACTCTGAAAGGATTTCTCTCCATTACTGGTCCACTTCCCAGTAGAATTGACATGTCCAGGTGCATCATATCTGCACACTCATTGACTGCAAAATCCACAACAAAAGTTTTCTTGGATGAAAAACCAATTCTCATTCTTTGAAATCCAACACCTCTTAACTTCTTTCTTACCTTGCACTTCTTCCATTGTGAGAGGCTGTGAACAATTCACTCCTATCAATAATTTTGAAGTTCCCCATTAAACTCTGAGGAATACTCATATCATATTCTCTCCTAGTTGTCTCTTTTTCAGAATGAAGAATTTCTCAAACATAAACCATTCCATTACACTGCTTCTTCTCCTCTGGGCTTCTCCCATTTCTGCAGCATTCTTTTCAGCATCAAAGGGTGAGAATGCACACACACTGTTCCAGAAAGCAGCTCGTGTCATCCAAAAGATGGTTTGACCATCATTTTGTTTCTTTTTTTTTTTTTATTTTTAGCTGGTAATTTTGCAGAAATTTGTATTGCTGCCTTAAAATTATATGGTAAAGTATTAGTGGTCAAATCACTGATTAAATTTTTATATGTGAAATTATGGTTATACTTGCCATGCATATAGCTTCACATATAATCCTTTGTCTAGTTATTATTGATAGATAATTTATTCTAATATGAATTTAGAAATAGTCTCTAGTGATTATGGATTTGAATGTGATAGGTGCCTTTTTGCTCATGTTTTGATGATGCTGGCTTTTTCAGCTGTCTTTAGGGCTCTGCTGCAGGGAGGCATGACTGTGTAGGAGCAGGAGAGCAAGCTTATGTTGCTCTTGCAGGAAGGTTAAATACATTACTATGTCTGCTGGAGAGCAGCTGTTGGAGCAGAGTATTCTGAGGCCTCAAACTTTATATGTGGGAGTTTATTTCCAATGCTGTAAGATTGTTCACCTGATGAAAATTGTAACAGATTTCTTTAACATGGAGCACTTCTCTTCAGACAGATGGCAGTCTTTTGTCTGTACTGTTTCGTTACTCAAACATCCTTTTCATGAACTTCTTTCTATCGAATTTTATAATGTGGTTATATGGTCAATATTCTTACATACATCTGCAGTTCTTTCTTAAGATCAGTCATTCTGGTCCGTATTCTTATCTCAGTTACATTACTGGAATCGAGATTGGTTTTGAGAGGAATATTGTCATTAATATTTATAAAAGAATTTATTCACAAAAACATATTCCTTATCGTCCACATAAGTGAGTTATCTTATTGAATTATGTCTGAGTAACACTGCAGGGCATATCTTCTTATTCAGGACCTGTGGTTATTATTATCAGTTTTCAGCAGTTTTCTTCTCTGCAAATTTGATATTTAAATTTTTAAAAGATAAAAATTAGAAGTTATTTTGTTCAGAATCTGAATGATCTTTATTGTAAAATCTTAGAAGGATTTAAAAGCACATTTTTAAACAAGTCAAGTACATGTAGGACTTCTATATTAAAATAAGCTTTTAGTTCAAAGTTTACATATTCTTTATGAAGCTGAAGGTGGAATGCCAAAGTCTGTAGTCTTCTTTCCAATGGATTTTATCTCTAATATAGTTCTCTCTCTTTTGCCTTGTCTGCATAACTTCAACTCATCTGTATCCCATCCATACAAATGGATTCTGTTAGAAATAGTGTTTTTCTTCTTTTTTCCCCAAAGCTTTTGAAAGAGAGTAGGTAGAGAAGGGAAAATTGACTATGAACTGTTAGACATGAAAATTATTCCTTCCTCCCCCAGAGGACAAAGACCTCTTACAGAAAACAAACAAACAAACAACAACAACAAAAACAAAACAGAATACTTTTATACTTTCAGACAGGAATAAATAGTGAGTAACTGGAAATTTTACTACTAGAATGATAGTAACTTCATTTTCTGAAGACTGTCAGGAAAGTTTTTAACTCAGAAAACCATCAACAGTACCTAAAGCAAGTATAATAATCAGATGACATTCATCTTCTGCTCATGACACTGCCTATTTTCAGTGCTTTTTATTATGTTTCACTGGTATAGCAAGAGAAGTCCTCAATTCTCACATTCTCTACTCCTCAGAGTGAACATACTTAAGACTTTGTAAAATATTATGGAATATACACTCTCCACAAAATAGGAATTCAGAAATTTAAGAGAAGACATATTAATGTTCATCTTATCTATAATTTTTTTTTCATGAGTATTGCCTTTCACTTTAATTATTAATGGTTCTGCAATTTACCTGATGCCTGTCACAATGCCACTCAATTTTGATGCTCAAAAATCACAAGTATGTACATGAAAATTTTTTTACAATGTTTTACAATTCAAGATTTCTGCCTTGAAATAAAAAAAAAAACACTGAACACCATCAATTGTTTTCTAATACTCAGAAGTATAGAGTTGTAATTGTTCTTAAGTATTTGCTAGTCATATTCTAGATCTACACAGTACAGTAAATGCCATGCTGAGGTGGAAAGTAGTGGGTATTGTTAACCATTGTTATTAGCAGTGGAGAGTGGAGAGAATGGAAATTGCTATACAATTTAATTTAATAGGAATTTGTAATAATTTCCATAAAAATATTTGGGTCAAAGTTATTTTTAGTTTGAGAAAAAAGTACTGTAAGCTAGCAATTCCTATTTTTACTTGTTAATATAGCAGCAGTTAGTTGACAGAAAAAAATAAGAATGAGCCTTCAAGATTTTTTCTTATCAGTCCAGATCCATTAAAACACCAAGGGTAAAAGACTACTTTTAAAGCCATGCAGGTTACTAGAAAATAGCATTTTATGAAAAAGTAATAATTTAGAGAAGAAGAGTGCATCCTTTGATATACTTTTAATTGCATATGCAACCTGCAGCTATCTCCATCTAGCTGTTTTCTGAAAAATCTATTGTTTAATCTATATCAATATGCAATGTAATACACACTTCTAAAATTTTGACAGAAAATTCATCTTCTCATATACATTTGCTTTTAAGAGATAGATTTGAGTGCCAAAAACCTTGTAGTTTTTTACAATCTCATAAACTAATCCTATAATCACTGTTGCCTCCTTCTCTCTTTCCTTTTATTTTTTTCCTTTCATTTTTTACTTCTTTATTTTATACGTTCTTAATGTATCAGAAGGGGGACTGTGAAATGTGTATTAAGAGTCATTTGAGTAAGTTTTGTTTACATTTCTTCAAGGAAAATGCTGATGTTTTCACTGCATCTTTGTGTTGTATCCAGAAAACTTTCGTGATAAAAAGAGAGTCTTCTAATAAAGACCGTTTCTTTTCTACAGAATACGTCTTGTCTTGGCCTGTTGTAGCTTCAATGTGTTGACCAATTAATAGTTTGAAGCAATGGAAGATGCAGGCTCTGAAATACATTGTCATCTGTTTACATCCCTAGTGAATGTGCAGTATTCTCTGTTGACCATTTATGTCCTACTTGAAGTGTCACAGTGGTCATTTCAATAGCTGAACAGGTGGTGCGCACACTTTTTAAATGCTCAAGTGATTTGCCTATCAGTATGTGAACTGCTCTTGTATCAATCCTTTAGAAAAAGAGACAGTCTGATCTAAGAGACCCAGCATTAAAATGTAGTAGTAGACAATTGCAGCCCTTTATTTACCCATTCTTTTTCTTTCCCATTTCTTCTCATAGGTGTGATAAGAACAGCTTTGCCAAATATGGACAGAGAAGTGAAAGAACAATATCAAGTTCTTATCCAAGCCAAGGACATGGGAGGACAACTGGGAGGACTAGCTGGAACCACAACTGTAAACATAACTCTCACGGATGTCAATGATAACCCACCCAGATTTCCTAAGAGTATGTTGTATTCCAAATGTATTAATTTTCAAATAACTATGAGTGAAAGTGAAAAATCTTTCCTTCACATTTCTAACATGCCCATTATGCAGATAATATTTTTTTTATTAAGCACTAAAACTATCTATGCTAGTTCTCATTCATAGTTCCCTGTGTGTGTGACTGCAGCCTTCATTTACATGCTTTAACATTAGTTTTTGGGGGTTTTTTGGATCTATGTCCTTCTATCCATAAAATTTCCCAAACTCTTCGTCTAGAATTGCAGTGGTCATAGGAAAGTTTTTAAACTTTATGAAGCTTGTTTTTCCTGTAACTGGAATGAATCTTACAATCTGTACAGGTGCATGTTTTTTAGCAAGTCTCCCCTTTTCTGATAATATTAATCCCTTCTCCTCACACCTTTCTCTCATCTAGGTATTAATGCTTTACCTTTCCATCTTTCTCTATCTGACTGCATGTAATGAGACAGTTTCATACTATACTTCTCAGGATATCCTTAGCTTTTTCATTTTGCCTCCCAGACTGTTTTGCCTCAAGAGCAAATATCCACTCTTACTTTATTTTGTCATGGACTACAGCCAATGTTGCCTCCTTGTCTATTGTCACATCCTGTAAGAACACTTGTGAGATGCTCCAGCTTTGGTCCACAAGCAGATCATCCAGAAAGTCTCTTTGAAACCAACATTCCTACTGCCCTTGTCCTCACCATTCATTAAACTGCCCCACCACTGCATTCTCTCTCTTTCTTTCCGCTCAAACCCCTACTCCTGGAATAGTGTCACAGATGCAAGAGGAAATAAGACATCTTCCTGGAAGTGGGAATATTCAGTGCTTTGGAAAGATATTTGGGCACAATTATCTTTACTGTGTCTAATTTCAGTTATCACTTCCTTTGCTGTCAGGGATTTTAGTCATTTTCTGTCTCATTGTATGCCTTCATCTTCTACAGGGTTTCAAAAAAACACGTAAGTCTCACATGCATCAGACAGTTTTCATGATCATGGACTACATCTTCTTTGAAGAAAGTAGCCTTGAGATTGCATCTTATCCATGCACTGTAGCAATGACATCTTTGTCCAGTCATTGCTGTGAAAAAAAGAAAAAAAAAAATCAAGGGAGACCAAGCTTTGCACATTAATGGGATTTAAAAACTTTTCCTTCTGTTACATCAAATGTCCCAAAAACTGAATCATAACAGATTCTCAACAAACAGAAGAGAATTGGAGGTTCATGTTAATATTGAATGTAATATTTAGCATGCTTGCAGGATTACAGGCTAAAACATCAGTATGGAAACTGCACTGTATTGGAACAAGCTTAACCAAAGCACGCTGTGATCTGAAACATTATCTTTTTCTGGATCTGTTGCAGACATTTATATTCTCATAAAGTAATGGCTACTTCTTAATCGGAGTAGTAAAAACAGAAGTTCCTGATCAGTGGTGATTTACTTAGACAGTTCAGTTTGTTAAACAGTATGTGAGATGATGTGTGGCGTGCCTGAAATTCACATGTGACACACAGATAGTTAGAGCTAGAAAAAAAAAAATAAAGAAAAAAAAGAAAAAAAAGAAAAAAAAGTATTAATTTTAATTTAATATGGTTATTGTAATTTTTTATTTTGCTTTTTGAAAACATTGCAACGATTTAGAGTAACTACCTGCCAGGAAAAATTGAATCATTCACTTTCCTAAAACAGCTAAAAGGATACTTGTGCAGAGTTTTATGTTGGTTGCTCAGAAAGTCGTGTCTCCTATTTATTTCCATGGAAACTATGACAGATATGAATTGCACAATGACACTATTTGATAGAATAAATTCTCAGCCACAAAACACTGTTTTTCAACGTAGTTAAGACCATTAGTTATACATTTTTGCAGTAATGAACCAGACCCTGCAAGCAGCTCTCATCAAAATTTACGCCAGTGGAGGTGATCCACTGCCACCGTTAACACTTCTGAAACACTCTACCCACCATCTCATTGTGCTCACATCTACTGATTGATCTCCAGGAACATTCAGCAAGCACTTATGGATGTCAATGGGTGCAATTTTTTTCTCGTGGAGGTATTCGGTGACACACCTTTGCTTTGTACTCACTCCTATTCATATGCCAAACTGACCATTTGTCAAACTGACCTTCTGCTGCCATCTGCCATGTGGCAACAAAATTCAACAGAATATTGGTGGGAAGGCTCAACCTCTACTGCCATACCAACAATATCTGCTTCTGGGCCAACATCTTGAGCCAACATAATAAACTAGGAGGGCACTACTTTTGGAATAAGCCTCATAAATCAGTTGAAAAATAAGCGTTTTCACTGAGGTCTATGTACATTTCATGTTCAAGCCAAGACCTAGAGAACCCTTAATGTTAACAGTGGGAAGTGATGCCTTCATCATAGGTCAACAAAGACAGAAAGTCTACATGCAGACTTAACAAGGGAACAAAATGTCCATTAACACTAACTGCTACTATGTAAATCTTTTTACATCTCATAATCAGGACTGAAATTTCCCAAAGGGCTTATACCAAGGGTGTCATGCTCTGGATTACTTTATCAAATGAGATGATATTCATTATCACAGAATAAAGCTTACATATATTTTCTGAACTCAGGTAAGCTGAAAAGATTTCACAGCAGAAGTGAGAGAACATTTATTATTAACACTTGGAGGTAGATACAGTGATAAAAAATACATTATAAGCTTACAAAAAAAACCCAAAAACCTATATCGTGGAATACTTTCATCTCATCAAGGGTCCTTTAAGGAGACAGGCAAGTTCAGGTGGGATATCAGCTTCAAGTGATGAAACACCACTCACTGACTATTCTGCTGAACATAGAATTTTTTATTTAGAACCTATAGTTTTGAACATATTCAGTAGGGAACTCCCACCTTACATGTCTCACAGCAATGAGGAGATGCTGTGTAACAAAGGGGAAACCTCTGCATATTATACATTTCTGTCAGAGTTGTTTGACCTGCAGATATCTATTGGCCCACATTTCAGAGAACTGAGACACTTCAAAATTGATATTTTCTTAATAAGTAGAAGGAAAGGTGTATTTCAAAGATTTTATTCATAGAAATTTATTTTCAAATGTGTTTTACATATGTCTTGTCCGACTCCTCATTAGCATACTGACTTTCTGCATTGCTGTGCATGTTCCATTGCTAAAGGTAGAATCATAGTATGAATTCATAGAGTCATAGAATGATGTGAGTTGGAAGGAACCTTAAAGATTATCTAGTTCCAGTTTCACTGTCGTTTGATCAATTTGCTTAAGATGTCATTGAATATGGCCTTGAACACTTTCAGGTAGGGGACATCAACAGCCTCTCTGGGTAATCTGTTCCAGTGCCACATCCTCAAAGTGTAGAATTTTTTCCTTATATCAAATCTGAATCTACATTTTTTTCATTTAAAACTGTTACCCATTTTTCTATCACTACATTCCCTAAAAAAAAATCCCTCTCCATCCTTTTGGTAGGCTCTCTTCAAGTTCTTCAAGGCCTTAGTGAGGTCTTCCTGGAAGCCTCTTCTTATCAAATAACCTCAACTCTTTCAGCTTGTCTTCATAAAAGAAGTGCTTGATTAAGGAAATGGCCTGGCAGACAAGATATTCTAATTCACTTCTGGCAACTAGTTATTTATTTTATACTAAATGAGAACTACTTACACAGGACGGGTATACAGATTCACGCAGTGATTAGGTGGTTGATTGAGTCAGACCTTGCTATGAATCACGAAGGGAGAGAAGGTTGAATCCTGCTGAATGCTACTCAACCTGATGTTATTAATTTATTTATTTTTTACCACAATGCCAAAATGCATTAAAGAAAGTTGTATCATCTTGATTTTGCATACCAAGCTGAAATATTCTAATGTATTGTCAGAAAATACTGAATAAGTCTGATTCCCATTTATCTGTGAATTTTGAGTAAACTAAAACTGCATTTCTGAGTTGATTATATATCTTGTACTCAGCTGTTTCAAGGTGTGATGGAAGATAGAAATTGAAAGGGTCCAGAAACAGTCTGCAAGTGTAAGCTGATTGTGAAACCAGCAGCCATGCAGAGATTGTTATAATTTTGGACTGTAATATCAATGAACCACTTGACTAGAACCCTAACGTCAGCAAATCACCATCTCCCCCTCCTGTGCCCTTCTCTTTCCTCCTCATCCTGTCTGCCTTTATATTAAACATTCATTCTTGTCCGCATTATCCTAGAAGAGACATAAATTAACCTTTGATCACATTTTTATCTAGTGACTAATGCATGGTAATTTCCTTCTCCTTCCCAAGTATTTGTTAGTTTTCTTTGGTTTTGTTTAGTTTTATTTTTAACTCCCTAATAATGTAGCTAATTAATTTATCCTTTGGTAAAGGGTGAATTCCTGTATTCTCAAAGCTACCTCTTCCAGATTTGAGTCTCTCCACTTTTTTCTGTACTGACATAATCAGTTGTCACTGTCCCAGATAAGCTCTTTATATTTTATTTGCGCTTGGTTTTTCCACTTCACCATTAGCACAGTGACTCTTCCTTCTGTTTCTATTTGAACCATCTATGTTTGCTGTGTGCTTGCCAACAAGTCATATAGGGCTTTTTTTCCCACTCTACCACATAATCAGTACTCCTGTAGATTTTTTTGCTTATGCTAAGAGAATAAAGTACACAATCTCATTTTCTTTCGCTCTGAAGATTTGAAGAAGGATGGAGAGTGTTAGGGAACATTTAAATCATGCATACATATCATAAGGATAGCCCCTGGAGTTTTGTTCAACATCATGTAAAAATTTCTCAGACTTATTTGGGAGTTCTGGGTCATTAGCACAGTTAAGGTGTTTTTCTCAGCAGTCCCTTTCCATGAATATGACCTATTTTGATGTGGATAAGAGAATTTAATAACATGGAAGTAGGGCATTATATACTGGCTGGCTTCTAGGCTGCCAAATATAGATGGATACATGAAATTTCTTTGTGCAGCTGTAGCTTTTTTTGAACCTGTGCTTAGCAATCCAGGAGATGCAGCTCCCCTTTTGACATAGCACCTGATGCTTTGTAGACATCTGTCACTATTTTTGTGTGTGCAACATGAAGAGTGAATTAACACAAACTTCAACATCTATACCAATTCCAATCTATATTTTTTCCAGCTTTCTTTTATTTCTTTTTCTTATTCCTTTACATATTAGAATACTTCAACTACTCTAAGAGCAGGTTTGCCCCAGAAAGTGGATGCACTCTTTGTAAAAAGTCCCTAACAAGCTTTTTTTGTTTTGATAGCTGTCACTGTTGCATATTCTTGATCATAAAGCATCTTCAAGAGTGAATTATTTGATTGAGGCAGAAGGACGACAAACAAAGAAACCCGAAGCATAATATTAAGATAAAACAACTGAGAACTAAATATTCTGTTACCATAGACTCTCAAAACATTAAATGTTTAGTAAATTTTATATCTGCTACACTTATACTGTTACTGTTTTTGTTTTCTTTTAACATTATGAAAAATGCGTAACTTGCAAAGGCTATTCTTAGAGGACTACTTGGAGTATTCTCTGAAAGAAATAAAACTTCTTCAAAGCTGTAAATGAGAACTATTGAACCCCTAGCTACAAAACAGAGCACTCAAACAAACATATCTATTTCTTGATACTATTCCATAGCCATTTAAAATATATATGATTTATCAACATGTAAAATGTAATGTTCTAATGGCATAGCAAGCAAAAATCCAGGAAACAGAAAGAATACAACAATGGATAGCAGTTAAATATTATATATCATTCATACAATTTTCCTGGTAATCTGCATTTATCCAATTTATTTTCTTCTTCTCATCAGATTTAAGTGGTAATTGATCATTAACTGCAAGATTTATGGGTCAATTATTTTTAAACATCATTATCATCATAATAGGTTATTATCATTAATAATTGTATTTTACATCTGCTGCCTGCTGTGTAGAAAGTGTAAACAAATACGGTTAATAGAAATTCAAACAACTTTGTCAAGAATCATGTTGTTCATTTCACCCCAATATGTTTTCTTTCGGAAGTAGTGAAGAAATTACACATTCAAAACACAGAGAGCACTTAGATAGAAGGAGTGTGATACCATACTACCCATGGTATCATTAAGCCAGCTCAAAAGCAGCGTACACCTGTGCGTGCACTCTGACACTGAAGAGTAACCAGGACTATAGATACAACAGCATGGGATCGCTTTGCAGTGCCTGAAGAATTGTTTGCAAAGTGACACACAGACAACAGTGTCCCTTGCTCCATCACTATCATTTTTAGCAGCATCTGTCTTTTTCCGGGAGACCTTCTGCCCAAGTAAGATATCAACGCTGCCTTTCTGTTTCTGACTATAATGAGCTTTTTTTCTGAGATAAAAGTGAAACGTAAAGTGAAACAGACCATATGTAATTATCTAATTATGATAGATTAGGCTAATGATTTTCAGAAGTACCTAATTAAACAGAGTTGTAGTCAGATTATCAGGAGTGTATACTCCTTCTAAAAGCATGAAATGAGATACCTAAAAAGTGCTCGCAACAATTCAGAGATTTCTATTGACAGCAACAGGAGCTGTAGATACTAGGCTGCTTTGAAACTCTCTTTTCCATATCAAAATGCAAGCTGATGGCTGTCTGAGACCATAATGTGGTGAGTTGAGTTTTTGCTTAAATAAATCTATAAAAATAAAAATGATAGACATACTCTGTAGAAACTCTTTCAAGTTTTCTTCTACAAGCATGATCGTTATTTTTTTCTCAGTAGCTTCCTCAGTCAATTTGTTGATGTTATAAACTTGATTGCCAACACACCCAAGAGTGTTATTTATTAGTAAGCATCCACATCTGACCATTCACAGATTTCCTTTCAAATTGAACAGTATTTATACAGAGGTCAAATCTTCAACAGTTAAGCTGGAAGATGTAAGCATCTATTTTACTTAGTTGATCATATTGGCTGCAAGAAATAAATGGACAAATGAGTGTGAATCCAGAGGACTATGAAGATGATCAGAGAGCTGGAGCTACTCTCCTTTGAAGACGAGCTGAGTTGGCATTTTTCAGCCTAGAAAATAGAAAGTTCGGGGGAAATCCAGTAGCTAAATGGGGCCCCATAGAAAATATAGGGAGAGACTTTCTCAGGGAATGTTGTGATAGGACAAGGGATAAAGATTAAGCTAAAACAGAGTAGATTAAGATTAGAAATTAGGAAGAAATTAAGATTAGAAATTAGGAAGAAATTATTTACTCAGAGGGTGATGAGACACTAAAACAGGTTGCTGAGAGGCTGTGCATGCTCTATCCCTGAAGGTGTTCAATGCCAGGCTGAATGGGGCTTTGAGTAATCTGGTCTAGGGGAAGGTGACTGCTAAAGCAGGGGAATTGCAACTAGAAAGTCTTTATGTTCACTTCCAACATAAACTATTCCATGTTTCTATGATTCTGTGATTCTAAAGTACAAGAGGCTACAAGTGTGATGCTCACTGTATCATTACTTTTTGATCTGTATCATCCATTAAATAAAAATATTTCAAGGAAACTACATACAGTAAACCAAAACTGAAAACAAAGATTGTGCCAACTTGGTGAAGAAAATAATGTATATTTAAAGAAAACTATTTACAGAAGATACAGCCAATGAGTATGTGGAAATAAAAACATCACAATCTTCTGAGCAATACAGATGTGGAACATACTTTGTTTAGGTGAATTTAATCATGCAACTCAGCCATGACTCTGAGTATGGATAGTTACCTAATTTTCTTAGTTTAGAGAAAAATGGTTATTCCAGTATGGATGATTTACAACACTTAGCTTAAGTTTTAAAGTAAGTAGGAAAATTTTATTGTGTGTTATTACATTTTGTGCCAAAGTAATAAAAAAAGTCAAAAAGATATCTCCCACAAGATATTAAAGAAGAGATGTTAAGCAGAGCATTACGTACTCTGTGTTCCATCCTCAGCAATATACTTTTTATCATGTTAACGTTTTGCGTATGTCCTGCAATTTAAATTTTATGGAGAGAATGAGTGTATTGATTTATCACATGGTGACAGTGTGATCATTAGAATATTACCAATAGACTGACCTGATAAGTGTCAATTACATGGTGCCTGGTATTCTGAAAAAGAAAAGATATTTTCTCCTGAAAATTATCCTTCTTCCCCAGCAAGCACATCTTTTAGCACACAAATGCACTGAGAAAGTCAGACTTTGCACAAATAACCATATAGAAATTGTTTTCTCTTACATCAAGAGAATCCACCCCAAACAGAGAGAGACAGAAACTGTGGGTCTGAATATCCTGAGCTGAAAAAATAAACTGTTGGAGCAAGCATTTGGGAAAAAATCCCATTTCCCAAATGCTTGCTCCAGCTAGGAGTATATTGAGCCCTTTGGAATTAATTTCTGACATGCAGTGGGGAGGTTTGTTTTTAGAAAGCTTTTTGACTAGAGCATTTCAGTAGAAATAAAAAACAATCAGCAAATGTTTAAGTTGAAATTTTTCAGAACACAGAAGTATACTGGATGTTATTGATTTTTCTTTTCTCCTAGCAAGGGAAGAGGAACTCAGGAATTTAACCTTTTAGCTCACCTGAGGGGCTGGCAGGGTCTTGCTCAGGAGCTGCCAGTGGTGGAGAAAGTCCATCATATGCATCACCCATTCCTTGGGTAGGATCAAACACCAAGGGACTTTTGTTTCTGCTCCTTTTATGATGAATAACGTCCAGGCTCTTAGCAAGTTTAAAAAGCCTAGGGAAATGTAGTTCATGCTATGTGTACACATAGAGATCCACAGCAGAGACCTGAGTGTTTTCTAAAATAATTATGCTATATCTAATGAGGCTGTCCTCAGAGCACTGGTGCTGGAGATGGAAGAAGTCTTGCCATAAATGAAGCTCTACCTATGCCTATGCCAGGTGATGTGAGCTGCATCACAGCATATTGTGACAAAACCCATCTTTTTTTCTTTTCCCTGCTCAAGGTCCCAGGCCCAACAGGTTTTAGGGATGCAACAAGGAAAGGAATTAGTGCATCTCTGCGCTGTCACAGCTTCCTCATGTTAGGAGCAGGCACACCAAATGCTGTGATCGGTTGATTAGCAGTAGCTGATGTGATAGGTTAAATATACTGAGTATCTGTATTCACAGTATTCTGTGTTTTGCTTACTCCACTGTTATAATACTAACATGTAAAGATGAGCCATTGGCTTTGAATTGTTCTTAAAAAGAAAGAAATTGGTGCCCTTATGACCTTCTCAGGATAAAACCTGAAATGTTTTTATCAATTTAAGATAAAATAGCTCTAGTATTCATACTAGTTTTATTTTTAAAGGAAATCTTTTTACTTGGTTTAATTTTGTTCTTTAGGTTTGCAAAATATTATTATAATATACACAGTTGAGTTTTTTTCCCTGAGAAAACAGTAGAGATTTTGATCAAAGACAAATGATTTTATTTCACTATTGTTGACTGTAACATTTGTGTTTTTGAGGTTAATTCCAGTGCATTATTTTTAAGGAACAGAATTGAATATAGACAAAGAAGAATCAGTGGAGGATAATCTCATATGCACACAGTACATGTAGAGTGACAGTTGAGAAAAATGCTCAGATAAGATTTACTGATCAGCTGTTTGCTTGAATGCAAAGTCCTTAGATACTAACCTGGGTTAATTCCTAGTGCTTATTCTACTCACGAGATACAATGATGGATTTCATTTCTTATTCTCATTGGAATTGAAAGGTTTTTTTATTAAGTGATGATGTACCAATAACCTGAAGCTGTGGGAAAACAAGAAAACTCCAGAAAAGCACCTTTGAAAGTGAGAATCAAGTCCCAGAGCTTTTGAGTCTTAAGAACTAAAACTAATCTAGTCATGTCGAAAGAACTGTAAATGTGTGCTGAATTTCAGTCAATATGACTGATTACCTGTCACTTATCTCTCATTTCTTCCCACTGTATTTTAGAAGCTCTGCAGCAGTGTGTATTAGCTGTTAGCTCACCTCCACTTGAGCTTCTTGAATGTTTTTGAGGCACTGTAAGCATCATAGTGTCATCACTCACTTCATTTTATCATCCTCATTGATGCTGCTCAAACTGAAACTCCAAGAAAGTTTCAGTGTGGATAACAGGATACTAGGCAGCGCTGATATAGGAAGGTCTACATGCTTAAGTTGTGTAATCATTGGGCTTCATTTCTCTAGCTTTGGATTCTTCACTATATGTGATTGAAATTTAGTTGTGACATATTTCATAAGTTAAGCACATCAACAGATAAATGATTTTTAAATTTAGAACTATTATTTAATGATTTGCTTTCCTTAAGATTCCATTTTTGACAGACTGCAAAATCTTGACCATGCAGTATGCATTGCCACTGGTTTTCTATGTGTAAATTATTCAGACATGCACACATCACTGAAATTTGTAAAGTTCAACTTCTCAGTGCAGTCAGAGGGAAGTAAGGTCTTGCTCCTTTGATACACCCCTTGTCACTCATAGAATGAGTCATAGAATCACAGAATGACTTGGGTTGGGATCTTGTAGATCACTTTCAACCCCCTGCCCTGGTCAGGGTTGCCACCCTCCAGCTCAAGCTGCCCAGGGCCCCATCCAACCTGGTCTTGAGTGACTCCAGGAATGAAGCATCCACAACTTCTCTGGGCAGCCTGTTCCAGGACCTCACTGCCCTCTGAGTAAAGAATTTCCTCCTAATATCTAACCTAAATCTCCCCTCTTTTAGTTTAAAACCATTCTCTCTCATCTCATCTCCCTCCTTCAAGCTTCTTCAAGTTTTGGAAGGCTTCAGTGAGGTCCCTGACCCTTCCTCTTCTCCTAGCTAAACAAGTCCAATTCCTTCAGCCTTTCTTCATAGGAAAGGTGCTTCAGTCCACTGATCAACTTCATGGCCATTCTCTGCACCTGTTCCATTAGCTCTGCGTCTTTCTTGTGTTGGAGGCCCCCCAGGCCTGGATGCATACTCCAGATGGGGCATCAAACAGCAGAGAAGAGAGGACAATCACCCTGGTGACAATTTGATGCAGCCCAGGGTACAGTTGGCCATCCAGACTGCAAGCATACACTGCTGACTTGTGTCCAGTTTTTTATCCACCAGGATCCCCAAGTCCTTTTCCTCAGGGCTGCTCATCCTTTAAGAAATCCAGCAACAAAATGACAAAATGACAAAAAAAAAGCATTAAAAGGAGATTCATGCAACTAGAAGACCCATGAGAGAATCTGCAAAATTTCGTAGAAATATTTAAGCAGTATAATCAGTGCTATGTAAGTTTGTCCAAGATCCTTGTCCCATAATTTATAGAAGCTGCAGAGAATAAATTTTTCAGGACATTCATAGAATCATAGAATCATAATCACATTCAGAAGCAGAAAGCTTGTTTCAGTGTATCTCTACAGCAAATGGAGATAGTAGTCAATACTGGAGAAATAGACAATAAAAATTGCATAATGCTTAAATATCATAGCAAATTCACAGCACAAAGTACTGCCTTCTGGAAATAGAATATTAAGGATCTGCAAAATATTCTTTCCGGTACATTTTATGTCCAGCATGTGCAAACACTCCAAATGTCTTCTTTTCTTTACAAAGACTGTTTTCTGAAGATAAAAAGGGTTTTCATGCTATGCATTACATCCTGTTGAAATTCCTCCTTGAGCTGGCAACAATATACATTGTTTGTTCTGATTTATTTTATTCCAGTAGTATGTTGTTGAAATAGCACAATTAGTAGTTCCCACACACTATGAAAGTGCTATTGCTAGAGAAGGCTGGCAGTGTAATTACATACTACATCTTCAGAGATCTGACTCTGGCAGAGTTGAGGATTACTTCAGAGTTTCAAATTAATCTGCATGACCCTATCTTTATTGGTGTTGAATTTCTGGAAGTGATGAAATGCCAAGTCATTGAAAATAACTGATATAGGCCTAAACAATCTGAAATGAGTAATGTAGTGTTTCTTTGACTTCATCTAAGTCCCATACATTTTACAGCCAGGTATAATATTTTATAGGGAAATGTTTGTTTTAATGAATCTCAGTGCTCTTCGGTTCATTAGGAATATATCAACAAGACAAAGAAGGAAAAATCTAGTGCTCTTACATTTTATGTTCACCAACAATTTGTCAGTAAAGAGCATACACTGCAGCAATGACTTCTGTGATGAGCACAAGTGTCTGTAAAAGACATGGACATCATTTCTGAAATTTCACAGTGAAAGTGTAACAGAGGGATTCAGGTGTAGGTGAAGCCCTCTTGGGTATATTTTCTTCCACCTCTTTGAAGAAATCTCCACAGCAGACACACAGTAATAAGCATATTTGCAAATGACGTTATGTCACAGTAGGATTTGTGATTGTCTCCTGCATACCACATCAAAATTTTGTTAGAGTCATTAAAATACAACTAAGGAATAGCTACTCAGTCTTGATAACACTGTACATCAAGGTGCTCATTTCCAGCAGTTAAAACAAGAAGACAGTGTAAATGTCCCTGCTTTGCATTACTTTAGAATAAAATGGTGAAATGATAATTACACAATCTTTAGTAGTTCAGTCAATGAATGCTACAAAGCCGCACATGATAATGTCCAAATGCAGAGCTAACAGAGGCAGACTTTGCTTACGGGGATTGTCTCAAACAAATAAAGCCAGTACTGCCTTCAGATAGAGTATGTAAAGTGAGTTATAGGGGAAGGAAGCAGACAAAAATCATTTTTTCAGGGCAGTCCAAGAGTCAATTAAATAGGTACTCTGGTTCAAACTATTAGCTCACAGAAAAGCAGATTCACTCTTAGTCCAGCAATGTGAATGTCAGATTTTCCTTCACCTGGAAATACCAAGAAGCAAAAAGCTGGCACAGCATACACTGTAAGGAGTAAACGACAAGGAGCAGCATATGCTGTTTAATTCAGCTGCGGGACGTGGAAGTCATCTGTCCTCCTGTCAGCAGATATATAGCTTCTCAGAACCTTGCTGTGGGACATGTGACTAAACAACTGCCAGGGGGAAATCTCTGACATGTCCCCTCAGTGTGACCCCACTATTCACAGAAGCTTGTCCTCCTGTACTCCTGAGAAAGAGATGTAGATGCCCTCCTGCCTTCTCACATGCAGGGAACAGACAAAGTCTTTGTCAGTGCTCTGCTAAGCTGATGGGGCTGCTCTGATGGAGCTGCAGGAGTATAGCAGTGACCATGAAACAGTCGACAGGGCGAGGAAGGTAGGCCTCCGCCCTGCACAGTACTGTGCATCTGCATGATGTCAAACACTGAGGGCAGCTCCTGATGGAACTGAAGTCAGGACTGGCTCAAAGTGCTTGCAGACTTTGCTTCTTGCTTTTTTTTATCACTATGACCAGCACTTTTGCAAAATTGCTCTTTCTCTGAATGACAACATTTTGTCCTTACATGTTAATGATTTCTAAAAAAGTGTATGCTTTTCTGGATGTTTTTACCTTTTTCTACTCTTAGTGTTAAATAAGCAGAAAATAAAAATGTGCAGAGCTGGAGATTTACGTTTGCCCCTGTAATTTTACTAAGTGCGCCCTCTGGTGGCCAATGGGTGAACAAAGCTTTTTATGTCTTACCCCCTCACAAGGAGTTGTACATGTCATTATAATACTGAGTATTACGGGTAATGGGTGGAAACACTTTTTCTATTGAATTTTTCCTTTCAAGTACTTTGACATGCATAGATATGTGCTCTCAAATAAAATAAGAATTCAGATACTAAAAACTGTATTGAACATAGAAGAAAGTAAATGCTCATTGTAAACATGTGCCGTCTGCAAGTAGAATTAAGTTCAGTTGAGTTGATCATATGTGTAAATTACAAAAAGAGAGACAGAAAAACAGAAAGATGCTAAGATCCCTGCAGTCGCATTGTTCCAAAATGAGCAAGTAGGGGAAATTAGCATATTTGGTGGGTAACACATTGATCTATCTAATCCTTTGTATCCTCTAAACTTTTGGGTTTTTGATCTCATTATTTCAATTGGATGTTTTATGTCTGTTTATTTTGTACAGGCTCCATGTTTTTGCTACGTTGTTTATCTCGAGATTGAATTTTACTACTTTCTTGCAGGTATCTTTCATTTGAAAGTGCCCGAGTCCTCTCATGTTGGTTCTGCTATTGGAAGAATCAGAGCTGTGGATCCTGACTTTGGGGAAAATGCAGAAATTGAGTACAACATAGTTCCAGGAGATGGAGGTAACTTGTTTGACATCACAACAGATGAGAACACCCAGGAAGGAGTCATTAAACTTAAAAAGGTATGTGGCAAAGATGTGTTGTGTGTACCCATGGCTCAAATGAGAAGCTAAGAAAAAATTATTTTATGGAAGTGTTTGCTTTAAAACTGTGGGGGGAATACTGTGGTTCGGAACATTAAGTGAAGAAGTAATGTTTTACATTTGGGATCATATATTTCATTTTTTATTTGTAAGCATTTTGGTTTGATTTTTTTAAACATTTTATGTTTATTATTTTTAATAATAAAACTTCTGTTCAATACTTTGGTGATCACAATTCTTAATTGGATTAGAAGACTTGCAGATGGTTTCAAAGCCATTGGTCCTACCTCCAGTCTCCTTTTACTGTCCCAAATGGATGATTTTCAGATATTCATTTGAGGGAGTAAACCCCGACTTAGCTGTTAATAATGTCTCTATGTACTAGAAGAAAAAAAATAAAAGGAAAGATTATTAAATATATTGATTTCAAAGACAGAGAGAATAAACATTGTTTGGAATGTGATGAATAAAGTATTCACGAAGAGAGACCCAAAATAAGGACGATCTCATTTTAACCAATAGCACCTTATAGGAATTTTAGGATGTATAATTGACCCATAATTTGAGAGGTGGAGGGGGGAGTGATAAATAACACAATGAATGCTGTATACAGATATGTTATTCATTGTATTCGTTTTGCTGATTTGTTTAGTCTTTCCAGTAATAATTTACAGCATATCTGAAACCTTAGAGTGCGTTTGTAATAGCAGGAGGATCTTGTAATCAATAAGTTGGTTGATGTTGCCAGATGGAAATGTTAGAGTATTAATCTATGTTAGAGTGTATTCTGTGCCAAAAACATGGAGGAGGAAAAAAATGAAAAATAATGATCCTAGTACCCTCCTAATCTTCATCACAACAAGTCTGGGAACTGTGATGGGCTGCAGAGATCAGGGAGACTATCTTTGTTCTATGCAGGAGCATGAAAAAAAGATAAATTTTAACAAATGGATTCTTCAGCAATAAGTGCCTTTATATAGATCCTAGATCTTACCCTTCATGTTTTGTGGCTTTTGTTTTTGTTTTTGTTTTTGCTTTTTTCTCAAGTAGAAAGTCCCTTTCACTAATCCATAAATGTTTCAGGTGTTTAAGACATTTTGGAATCACCCAAAATCCATCCGATTTCTGTGCTGGATCCTGAGTTAAACAAAAGCAGTCCAGATTTTTAAGCTCAGATGTCTTTTAATCTTTTCTACACTTGTAGCAATACAGACATATTTTCATGGGTTGTAGTTTCCAGATTTTCAGAAGTGCTGGACATTCACATTTCAATAGACAACTACTAAAATTCATGCTACTGATATTGTACCTGCAGCAGCACTATTTATTTGCCTGCAAAGAAGCAATTTCAAAACACTTATTTGACCTTCTGGGATGACACAAGTACTTACATTAGGTATGTACTTAAGTAATTCTTTAAATCAGAGTCAGTGAATGAATAGGATCAACACTGTGAATTATAAGTAATACTCAATAAAAACAGTTAATGAAAAGTGTGCTTTAAAAGCAAATTAGCACTTGTTTCTGTACCACAGCATACTCCAATGTTGTATGTACTGCAGTAATCCATCACTGAGCCATTTCAAGTACATCTTTGTCATTTATAAATTTTCCTTATATTTTTCCTGAAATTTTTTTTGCATGCAGAAAAGTGTCAGCCATTGCACAGATGCCTTTTGATTCCATTGTTATGCAAAAAATCCCATGGAGCCATTTCTTTATCAAAATCAAGAAAGTGGAAGCCTTCCTGGACTATGTTTACATTGGTGGAAGGAACATTTGCTAACAAAAAGCCTAATTGCTCTTTTCAGCACATTAAGTGAATTGCTGGCGACAAAAGCCCATTTACAGTGTCTCAGACATTGAATAAGCATGACCAGCTAAAACTGGGCAAGGTACATGTCTTAAATCATTCATCTGGGTTGCTAGTTTATTTGCATGCTGTGATCCAATATAAGCTTGATTACTGCTGCTCTTGCACTATTTACATATTTTAAAATTTGAATGCATTTTATTGTCTTCTGCCAAAGAAATGATAAAAATGCCATTTAGCACCACTGTGTGGATAGTACTGTAATTGCTTCCTCTCCTTCTTAAAATAAGTAAATAAATAAATGAATAAATCATATTTTGAACTGAAGAAGGAGGAATTGTCTGGCTTTAGGATACAAGAATCTGGCATACTAGGGATAGAATGGCCAGTCTCTTCCCTTGTCCAGCCCTGTCCTCTACTGTGTTTTTGGGTTTTATGCTTATGTAATACCTGTCATCCTACCTGGTTACTCAAAAAAAGACACAGAGCGTAAACTGAAAGAAGTGGGGAGCCAGAAGGGACTGATTTCCTCTGGACCAATGTATTGTGGACATAGAGCAGTTCTCCCATGTATAGGAGAAAAAGTCAGATCTAGACAAGCTCCTGGTTCTTTCTAAACTGAGATCTATAAAGATCACATACAGCAGGAAATAGAAAACAGAAGGATCCAAACTTTGCTGCACAGTTAGCCCTAGCTTTAATTAAACCAAGGATAAATGCACAGAAGCCTCAGCATAAGCCAGAAATTGGGCAGGATTCAAGTATTGACCCTGACTCAGACACTACTTTTCTAACCAAAATGTCCCAAAAACCCAGGAGAGAGATGTTTCTGGTCTCCTTCCAGGTTCAGTCCTGCTGTGCTGAAGGCAGCCCCTTTTTCCTTCCCCATGCTACATATTTTTTGCAAAAATTGTTTGCCACATGGTCATGAGTAACTGGAAGCATCTCCCTTGCCTATGTGCTATACTCCAAATATGACACTTCAACTCCTCCTCAGGCAGCAAACAGGAGATTCCCAGATGCTGGTTGACTTCTCCCCTTCTCTGCATACAAAACACACATTCATTTTACCCACTTTCCATTAAATGTCTGAGCACTCAAGATTTGACCAGATCTGCTGTGCTTGTTGTAGGTTTGTTGTAGAGATCTCTCTCTCTTTTTTTTTTTTTTTTAAACTGTGTGTTCTCAGCTCTATAACTGATGAATGTTTCTGTTTGACCCGGAGATTCCTTTAACTAACATACTCCGTAGCACTAGCTATTTACTAAAGCTATTTAAAATCCATTGCAGAAATACAACTAGTGAAAAGTGTCAGTGCACAGCAGCGAATGGTCTAATAGCTTGCATTTCACATATAACAACTCAGCCCATTTTTAAGTGGAAAGCATTACTAGGCTTTCTGACAGGCACATGAGACAGAGTATGGAAGACAAGTCTAAGATAGCACTCGCTTCCTCTCAGTGCAGAACACAGTTCTGCTGCCTATAACTAATCATAGGTCTTGGGATTTACAGTCTCTTTCCTTGGCTTTTCTGTTGTTGTAGTTGTAGATCATGAATGGCTATATAACAAACAATATTATTGTCTCCAGAAATTTCTGGAGTTTTCAGCCCTGCCTCTTTGTGAAGACTAAACTTACAGGGTAGTCCTTTTTATGCCCTAGCTATGCTTCTCATTAGAACTTATTATATTTTTGTCCCTTTTTTTCTATTTCAGTTCTTTAATCTAAGTGTGTATAGATACAAGATGCAAAATGCATTAAAAGTACAAATAAAATGAGAAGCATGTATCAGTCTTTCTTCACCACTATCTTCAGTACAGAAAACGGTAATGTTTACAAAGAAATTTATTTTTAAACTAGAGTTTTTTCTGTGCTTTCCTAATTATACTAAACAAACCCGTTCATGGTACTTCCTGACTGAAAGATAATGTGATTTGTCTTTATGTGTTATTTAATTTTGGGATCTGTGAAACACCTTTGCTGCACACAGCTGTGTATACGCTGATAGCATTTTACTATGCAACTGCATAGAGCAGCTTAAAGCCATGACAGAAAAGACAAGAATGGAGGGGGACACGTACATCTGTTCTGACACTGGCACGTAGAGTATCAAGTAGAAGTACTCCCATAGTTGCTGAGTAGTCCACAGATAGTTAAAAGCTTCCTTAGTTTTATCTGTAGTGCTGTTTACTCTGGGCAAAAATCCTACTTATTCTAAAATGAAAGCCTTGGTCAAACAGTTGTTTTTGTTGTTGCTGTTGTTGTTGTTTTTGTTATGTTTTTTTTTTTTTTTCCTATAATTATCTCTTATCTTAATCTTCAAGATGTTTTTTTTTAAGAACGGAGCATTCTCCCTAACATTCTACTGGGTTTGTATCCTTAACAGCTTTCCAGACTGTAAATGAACATGGAACTGGGTACTATCTGCTAAAATTAGGTTTCAATCACTCATTTCTTTTATAAATCTTAGTGATAATCTATTAAATAAGGCATATAAATAAATGCTATTCTAACATCTTCAAAAATAAAAACTCATTTTTGTTTTTCTGAGAGCTAGGCAGACTTTGAATGTTTTCTGTTTTCAAAGGCAGGCTCTAAGCATAACAGATGAATGCCAAAACTTGAGACTGTCAGTATGTATATGCATGGATCAACTGTGCAAAACTGGGTACAGAACTGATCAGAAGATGGCCTTCCCACAAACACAATCATTTTAAACCATACTCATTTACTGCATGACATGTTGCACAAAATATTTTTCATTTTGAAATTAAATCCTGTTTACTGCTTGCAGTCTTCCCACCTTTCCACAAGCATGTGAGCTGCAGGTCAATCTCCTGTATATTAAAAGGCTATAGTCTGCTGTTTTGTGGGAGTCTGTCACTGATTCCTTCCTGTGGTGATGGCTCAGCTCTTTCAGACTGTGTCTTCTTATTTTGAGTGCCATCTGTGCTTTGAATACTGTTTAACCTCCAACTATATTTATCTGTCCATAGGAGGACAGAAGGAGAGAACTGGTTGCTTACGTTACAAAGGGAAAATGTGTTTCTTTCTTGGCAAACTGTCTTTTCAAAAATGTACCACAGCATTTCTTCTTAGTACTTGGGAGGGATAAGTAAAGCAGAAACTGTGTCTGGTTTCTAGATATTGTGCTGTAAAATATGCCGAGAACTGCCTGGAATTTTATTTCTTTCTGTCCATCCCAAGACAAGGATTGTGTTCCTTACATCATGAAAGTTGTGTACTGGGCATTCCCATGGACCAGGAACTGGTACTTCTGCCTTTAACTCTGCCTTCAAGGACCACATTTAAATCACTTCTTGTTACTAACACACCTGTCTTCAAATATACTTGAGCATAAGAGGAATCAGGTTTTGTGCATTTTGAGGGGGTATGGCCAATGCAAGCAAGGCATCAGTTAGAATTACTATTTATCCGGGAGCTTAGATTTCTTGTTTACTCTGTTTTAATCTGTATCTCTAGCTTAACCCCTCTTAACTACTTATTTTCCACTCCAGACTGGTTCTGTGAACTCCAGGTTTTCTTCTCCTAAAATATTTTTTAATAGATATTACAATCTACTGTATAAGGATTTGTTTTGCTTGCTCCATTTGGGGGGATTTTTTTGTAATATACAACAGTGAACATGAATATTATAGAAATTGAAAGAAGACTATGACAACAATTTGGACAGTGAATCAGCATGTCCTTTTGTAGCAAAGGCAATAGTTAAGGGATTCATCACTTGAGAATAAGACCTTCCATGTTTTTTTTTGTTTTGTTTTGTTTTGTTTTTGTCGCCTTTAGCTTCTTAGCCTTAGTTTCTTCTTCTTGTAGTCGTGGTGCTTGAACTCATACTGGCTTTTACTGGGAATTTTATCTGTAGAAGGATGGCTCCATGTGACAGTGGATTGGTCAGCAGCGTTTGGCTTTTAAGCTAGATTATTTCTAGGACATATGTTCTAGAATGGCTAATTATAAATCCTCAACTCTGACCATACATTCTATTAAAATTATAATGTTTTTCATAAGAATTTTAAAGCATTATGCTAGCATCGCAGCAAATGTAAATCAAAGTAACTCCACTGATTTTAATGGAGCTGCCTCAATTTACACCAACCAGGCATCTGGTCAATTATGTCTTGTTGTGTAATGGACAGAAAATGTCATAATTTAAATCTATCCCAGCTGTGACAAATAGCTGGAAACACTGTGGTAATGACGTCTAGAGAAAAAAAAAAATAAATTAAAAAAAAAAAAAGATGTTAAAGCTCCTACACTTGTGATCCTGCCCTCTTTTCTAGATATCCTTTCACATTTGGAAAATTTCTATCTCGACAATTATAGGCAGAAGCCACTAGGTGCCAGTCTTACCCAGATGTCAGGAAAATCTTCCTTAACTAATGTTAAGAACATGAAAGCCAATGCAGCAAAACCCTTTAACTGAAAATAAAGCTTTTGTGTCTTTTCAACTAAATATCACTGCATTAAGGTTTCAAGATGATTGCTTTTCTAAAACCAAAGATACTAAATTGACGTATATTGACACAAACCCATATGAAAACAAACTGACTGAAGAATGCATTTCCATCAAAAACTCAGATAGGTACAAAAGCTGCTATGATGCCTTCAAGGTGGTAGCAGTTATACCTTGGATCTTAAGGCAGACTAAAGACTGCATTTTCCACATACATGCTTCTCAAATATACCTCTTGAATAGCAGTTCACTGCTAAGATAACTGTTTTACAGGAATTCACACTGCAAGTCTTATGTGAAAGTTGATTTGACCCATTATTATAGCAGGGTTTTCACTTGAAATCATTTATATTGTTGTCATGTTTCCCTTTTCTGCTAAAAGAAGTTCAAATCTTCTGTTAATGAACTAGATCAACTGGGGATGGCTTACTGCCTGTGCATGGAAATTGTGAATGCTGATCTCCAACTAGCATGCACATAGCTCTTTCGCAAAAGGTAAACTTCAGACAGTTAATTTCAGACATTTACAGAAACTGTTTACATCCATGTCTGTCATTCTGATTTTTTTTTTTAATGTGAAAAAGCAGTCAAGATCAATCTAGACTATTTCAGAAACCACCTTAGCATGAGATGTCCTATCTATTCCTCTTCAGTGACTACAAAACAAATTTAAATGATCAGTACAGAAGCTGAAGTTTACACTGAAGACATCTTAATTTGTAACAGATTAATCCTACCACGGTGAATTTGCAAAATTTAATTTTTTGTCAGGGCTGATATTTTGCTTTTGTTCTTTCCACAGCCATTAGACTTTGAAACAAAAAAGGCATATACCTTTAAAGTAGAGGCTTCCAATCTCCATCTTGACCATCGATTTCACTCAGTGGGTCCATTCAAAGACACTGCCACTGTCAAGATAAACGTGTTGGACATGGATGAGCCTCCAGTTTTCAGCAAGCCTTTGTATACAATGGAGGTGTATGAGGACACTCCCATGGGGACAATCATAGGGGCAGTGACAGCACAAGACCTCGATGCTGGCAGCAGTTCGATTAGGTAAGAAAGCTTTTCTTCCTTCAGTCACTCTCAGGCAGCCCAAACTGCTGTTGACACTGGATTCAGTAGCAAAGAGCTTAGTAAGAAGACAGAAATTTTTTAAAGTCTGTCACAGTGACAGGTAAATGCTGCTAAAATAAAACAAAACAAAACAAAACAAAATTGAAAAGAAATGCTAGACACGGTTTCAGAGATTGTGTCCTGAGACTAAGGAAGTAAAAACATTTTGTTTGTCTGATGTCAGGATCTTACACAAAAGCTGCTCTGAAAAGTGAAAAAGCAGGTGTCAACAGGTGTCAACAGGTGACAGCAAGTGCTGCCCCTTTCACAGAAACCACTCAGTCTTTACTTCCAGCAAAGAACAAATTTTTTAATAAATAATTGTTACATCTGTCTTGGCTGAGATGGTGAGGATGTGATTGCTGACCTACATGGCTGTGCTCAGCAGCCCTTAGCTTGCCAGCAAAACCTTCTGTTTACTGGTACAGCTTGCTTTCCTGAAATAAGAGAGAGAGAGAGGAGCTACTATACAAATGTAATGTATTGATTTTGCTCACGTATTTCCAGCCTTGCTAGAAATTTTGAAGTAAACCAGAGTTATGCACCAACAAAGAAGCTCCTGTGCAAAAATACTGTAAGGTATAGGAAGTCATTATGCATACTTCCAGTGCAAATCTATGCTGGTTGTACAAATTTATGCTGGATCTACTTGACTTCAGGAAATATTTTCAGTTGCAGAATGTAAAAAGCAATACCACAGATGTAATAGAAGTCTTCAACTTTTGAATATTAATGGTTATCAGATGGAACTATGATCAAATAATAAAATGTTACTCTTGGCTATGAAGTATACAGACATTACTGCAGGCATAACCATTCAAAGTTTGTATTCCAAATGAAATAATAGATTACAAATTTAATTTGGACTATTTAACATAATCCATGTTTATTAACTATGTATATTTTAACTCAATATTGATATTCCTAAAATGCAAAATGCGTTTTAGGTTATCTGTTGTATTCCTTTGAAAAAATGTAACGTGAAAGTGTCCAGCTCCTGCTTCATTAACCCACTATTAATCATTGCTTAAATATTACTATTGTTGTTTGCTCCCGTTTTTTAAAAATACATCCTTAATTATTTTCTAATACAGAAAAGTATTTAGTTGTGGGTCTGTGTCACTTTGCTGTCCTGTCAAAGAATTAAGACATTCTACAACAAAGGCAATGATGGGAACCTTTTCCCCCAGTGATAGCCTAACAAAATAGTCCCACTGTGTCACTGAAAACAACGTTGTATCTTGAAACCAGATAGCAATCTCTGTAATCACATTGTTGAGCAGTTTTTTGTACGACAGGAGAATCATCATTTCTCAATGGAAGATTTGTTTGTTTTCTACACAACTCCCTGCTAGGAGATTCAAGTATTTTAAATACCGGTTTGCAACTACACAGGAGATATCACCATTTCAAGGTGGTTTCTCCATACATAGAGCCCAGTAATACTGAATCCTAAGCCATTCTTAGGTGTTCAGGCAAATTTTTTTAATCCTGAAATAATTATTTGGGGGTCCAAATTCTCATTTATGGTTAAAAAATGAGGAATATTACAAAATAGTCTTGTATTCCAGCCTAACTTTTCTACTTACTGACCATGAGCACTTGCAAACTATAGAACTACTCCCAGCTTTACCTACTGAATTCAGATGGTTCATGAGTGAAAGATATGAACTGTGATCTAGTATTAGAGATTTCTTAGAGGGGCCTGTTCCTACCTAGAATTAAGTCTCACATTGTATTCAATGGACTTTGGAGGGAGGTACTTTGCTTTAAGAGAAGAGATTAGTTCCAGCAAGTCAGGTGACATTCAGTAAAGATTAAGCTAGAAATCTCTCTGTGCAGTTTTCTTAGTCCAGCTTTTTAAGATGACTTTAATTTCTATAAATTTTCACATGTCAATCCTGAAATCTCTCATTTAGTTCTCATTTATCTGAGGATAGATTTGATTCTCCATATGGAATTTGATCTTCTGCAGTTCGAATTCAGTGATAAACCTTGTACTAATCCAATAGAGGTCTGATTGTGATTTTTGCCCTGGAAGAAATTGCCTGTATTCAAGTGCTGACTTTTTATCCAAGTAAAAATTTTTTACTGTTGTATTAGTGACCAATAGTCCATGAGTTTAATATTCTTAATACATATGAAGAAATTCAATGATTGTAAGTTAGAAAGACATAAATTTGGTTCAAAACATTGCATGTGGTTATAATTTTGAAGCTCACCTTAAGTGATTACTGTCTTTCAGCTGTTTAAAATGTAGTTTGTCTCATAGATGTAAAGAATGGCTGCAACAGTTTCTTCATGTTTTAAGGAGGAGTCTGAACATGTTCCAAGTAAATATGCTATCTAAACAAACATGGAAAAGCAAGTGATGTTCTCTGAGGCAACAGACCATGCCATTTTCTGGGTGGCATAGTCTCTATACCAATTAGTTCAATTTCTCTGAAATGTTTTCCTACAGCAGTTTGGCCGTTAAGATACCCATTACAATGACAACAAAGTCAACAACCTGCCAAACAATAGATGGGGAAAAAAGACAAATCTGCACTGTATGCAACAGAAGGCAAAATTCTGGGAAACAAAGCTCACATGAAAGGAAGCAGAACAATGTAATCCATGTCATCTGACAAAAACTTCTTTAGCTAGACTTATCAGGAAAGGGGAGATAACAGTAAGAATGAAGACTGTAAGAAAAATATTTTGCTGGAAGCCATTAAAAACATTCAGGACTGTATACTTCTCTTTTTTCCTGTAAATGGAACCAAGTTGTAAGAACAGGAATTTTAAACAAGTTTGTTTTGCTGGATGGTATTTGCTAGGAAAGATAAAATGAAGAGCAGAGCACACAATCAGTAAAAAACAAGAAACTAAGCATGAGGAGAAAAGGGGCCACAAGTATTCAGCACCTGCAAGGGTGACTGTCTTTGAAGCTATTTTGGAGCATTACTCCACAGCACCTGATTTTCAAACTGCATTAAATCTGGAGTTTATTTATCTCAGAAGAGCTATTTTGTCAATTTCTATTTTCTCCACAGTGCTGCAAGAAATGATCTGCGTAAGCGCTAAGATTAAGTCTTAAGTACTTTGCGGACATTAGAAATCCCAAAGCCCTTCTGAAAAGAACAATGAGCTCATGCTGTTCTCAGACTCCTTGTTTGCAATGATTGTAAATTGTCTATGAGGGAAAAAAAAAACGTGTCGTGAAGCTCATGATAATGTGTGTTATTTATGAGTATGCAAATGTTTTAAAATTCATTACTTCTGGTGCAAGGGATGCTAGAACTTTACAAAAATCACTTCTGCATGCATACATACTTTATGGATGCTAGAGACAGGTATTTGAACAACAACAAATTAAAATGAATGGCAAAACAGTGTTAGATGCAATGCTATCTAGAATAGGGAACTTTATCTAACATTGTATGTGAAGTTTAGCAAATTTACACCAACACCTTTGAAGTTGTCAGATTTCCTAGGGTCTGATCTTCTGGCAGAAGACATGAAAGGATTTTTGCTCCTGGTGTGAACCCCAGATATGACTCCAATTACAATGAGTATAATATTCCTAGCCATAGAACTGCCCTTCAGATCTCTGTTTGACTCAGGAGCTTTGTCTTACAAACCAGGAGAACCACTCAAAGTAAGAAAGCTGTGGGAACTGAATTATCCTGCCCAAGTTTAGAATCAGGGAACCATGATATTAAAAGATAAATAAATCATGTACTAGACACAGGTCAGTCCTTCTCTTAGTATCTTGGGATCAAGACCATTTTGCCAGCATGAGCTTCCAAAGAAAAAGCCGTATTTATTTTCAGAACTGGTTCACTCTGGTTCAGAAATTGTTATGGGTAGGGTCTGTTTTCACAGTGCAATGCTTTGTCAAATAAAGACTAGGAAAATAGAAATAATAAGTTTTTTCCTTAAACTGTATTTTTAATGTTCAAGCAAAGGCAAGATAAAGTTACCTGTGTAACAGGATATTACTCGAATTTCTAATCCCATAGATCTTCTGAATTGTTTATGTGTGTGTGTATGTGCACTTTTTATATTTGCTTTTTCTTCAAAGCAATGACTCCTATGACATCAAAATGTTTCTCATAGCTGCATATATACATGGAAAAACTGGAAGGTTTGTTTCCAGCACCTCATGCATTTAATAGCAGATTAAGCAACAGCTACTTTTCTCTGCATGGTATTGTGCTCGAGGGAGACACTGCCAGTTGGTTTTGCTTAGATAAATGATGGCGGGACTTAGGAATTTGGTTTAATTTTTATTGTCACTAGTGCATTCTACACACTGTTCTGTTGTCCTGTCTGTTTCTGTCACCACACAAGCTCTACTCCATCCATCACCTTTATTGAAGTCCCAGTCTCCTCAACTATTTTTCAGACCTCTGCTTTAAGTTTTAATTTATCCAGTCTAACCAATTCAGATTCTTGCACCAGTATGTCTCAGCTCCTGCTCCAGATTGTTATCATTTCTAATCCTCTTACTGTTTTCTTCTATCTTTTATGATATATCTAATACCAGTCTCCTATTTTAGGGTTCATCTTTCTCTCTTGCTCACCTGGTTCTTTTTCCTCCTGAGCCACATCCCTTTAGCTTACAGTCCCACTTTGCTGCCTTTTTTCCTTGTGCTAATGACAGATACCTTTTTTTTTTCTTTTTTTTTTTTTTAAATTTCATAGGATTGTTCTTTTTTTCCTCTTTGTTCTGGATACTTCAATATTATTTCTACATTTCTAGAAAAAAAAAAAAGTTTATTTTCCCTGTATCCCAAGGGATACTGTCATATTTGATCCTTCCCCAACAATATCTCTAATTTGAAGTCTCATTTGGCTCAGTGATCATTCAAGTACTATATATACACATTTCCATCTGCCTACCTTCAAGCAATGCTGGATAACTAACCTACTTCCTCCTCCTATTTCTCCCTCCTTCCTGAATTCTGTTCTCTAGCTTCTACACTTCGTCTTAAAAACCTGAAACAATCACATCTTGCCTTCCATCTTCCTTCTCCCATGCATTCCTCTCCAGTACAGTTTCAGATCCTATTCTGCTCAATGAGGTGGCTTCCTGCTCAGCATCTGTACACTTGTAGGAATCTGAGAGAAAAGTGACTGCTCTTCAAGACCAGCCATAAAAATCTCCATCTTCTGATTATGAACTGTCGTTTGAAAGCAATCATTTTGTTTCAGCTTAATTCCCGCTATTCAGCAGTCACAGAAATGGAAAGTATCTGCTTTGACTTTACTGTGAAGCAAGATGAGTGTAATATTAATTCCTTTCATAACAGTTTACATTAATATGTTTTGTTTCACATTTGCAATAGAATATGTACCCAAGAACATTCAGTTACGTGGCTCATTGACAAGTGACACAGTAATATCAATTGAAGAACTGCAGCGCCTTGTTCCAGAAATCAAATGGAGCTGCTCCTGTAGCCACTACAAGAAAAGTGCAGTTTTGTTTTAACCTTAGTCTGAAATATGTAGCCTTAAGGCTGAAGGGAACACATGCCATTCCTTGCTGGGGATGATAAACATTTTATTCATTGGCCTTGTGTGATATTGCAGCATGTACACTGCAAACAGCCAGAGACTTTAGCTGTGGAACACTCCTTCACATTTTGGAGCAGATGCAGATTTTTCGGTCTGTGTGGGTTTTTATAAGACTAGCAGGAACATGGAGTAAAGGTAAATATTTTCTGGCCCAACTAATCAAATGTGTGCTAGGGGAAAGTTATATCTTTTTAAGTACCAGATTGCTAGGATTCTTTTGACACGCAATTATTATTATTATTATTTTCCCTAGATCTACTTCTGGAGCAGTTGCAGCTGCAAATTTTATTTCCCAAATCCAGAAAGGCAAAATCAAATTAAATCGGGGTTTAAAATTGACGAAGGCAGGTAACCTTTATTTATAGTTAAGAAATTCTCAATTTACTGATGCTTGTGAAGAACAGCGAGTGATCTCCCGTTGGCATATGCAATCATATTAAGCTTTTGAAAGTCAGGAGTTTGGAAGTAAAAGTATACGTAGACATGTAAGAAGTTTAGGCACTACTGCTTTCAGTGATTGACCTGTTTGTGGAGAAAATGGATGCTGAAAATCAAGAGTACATTCATCTCAAAGGCAGAAAAAAAGGAACGTGGCAGGGAAAGCTTTTAAATTAACTGAGAATACCTAAGAAGCCAGAAAGAAAGGAAAGAAGCAATATGACTGTAATAGCTCTGGTTTACTTCACAGCACTGGTACCACCTGGTGATGTGATCTTACAAAGCTGGTTCATATCCCAGAGCACAAACTGTCATTTTATTTCAGCTCATATAATAGTCTTTTTAGTTTCTGATCAAGAGCTGTTACTCCAAATTTCTCCAGCAATGGATTTTTCAAACATTCTAAAAAGCAATTGTGAGATTAAAGCAGAGGTTTAATGGTTGCAGCCATGTCACCTCAAGCTGTGAACTTCTCATGGCTCAACACAAACAGAATTATGAAGGGTCAGGTCTTAAACCAACATCTAAGCAAAGCTTATCTGCTTCATGTAACATTGTCAGTTGGTTATTCTGCACAGTCATAAACAGAGTCAAACTTGAAATATTATTTCTGTTATAAATTTAAGATTGCCAGTATTTTTAATTATAGATCTTATGGCCTTTTCCATAAGAATGCATATTTTAACCATTGTGATATAAGCAGATTTCAAGTTCTAGCAGTCTGAATTTCTCCTTTAGTTGTTTGTAAACATATATTTACTTTTCTGACCTGAAATGATCTAGTTTATGGCTGTGATTAAATAATTATTGCCTTTAAGCAAGAGTTCCTTATATATTTGGTCATTTGTTTGCTTGTAAGCTCTTTAACATCCTTTAAACATTTTTTTTTAAAGACACGTTTTAGGATCTACATGCAAAGAAATTTCAGTCTCACACTGATTGCAGACCTATGGATGGATCTCATGTGCTTCTATTTTCCCCTTTCCAGCTGGGATAATAGCACAGAATCATTCCAGCTGGCTCTGGATGTGAGAGGAGCAAAGCTAAACAGAATACAGTGCTGAGGTTCAGTATGGCCAAACAGAAAAGGAATGTTGCAGAGGCAGTAAGAAACAAAAAAATGTAGACTGTGGAGGAAATGTGACACGGAAATTCCAGTTCATATAGGAGGAGAGCAGAATCAATTTTAGAGGCAAATTACTGGACTTGACATGGCTTGTGTCAGGCCACCAGGCCATAGGGAATCAAGGATGTCCTCATCAAGAACTTTCTACCTGAGGCTCTCATCAAATCTTTGTAAAGGTGACTCCACAGTGACATTATTCTCTGTGGATTCTGGGTTTCATTACATGAGCAAAGAACTGCACAGGAGAACAGATAAAGGAAAGCTTGGCTAATCTCATAGTGGCAGAGCCATCCTGAATAATCCCTTATATCCCTTTATAAACATCCCTTTATAAACATTTAACCAAACTGGGTTTGAAGCAACAATATAGCCTCCAGTTCCTGACTGCACTGTGTGCTGCCTTGTTTGGATCTACTCGTGGCCCAGGTCAGTCCCAGGTGAGGATCCAAGCAAGTGGTAAATCCTCCACTGAGCCACAGTTTTCTCTGGAGTCAGCATGACTGCTGTTTTGTGCTTTGTCTCAACACTTTACTTCAGCCTTGAGAGAAAAAGGAAAGATTTATTCAGATTTTAGTATCCAAAAGATATAAAACAAAGCTAATATTTATGTGATGCAAAAGAAAAGTGATCAAAGACTGTTCTTGTTGAATTAATGCCTTTAGGTTTACAAGAGCTGTATTACTTCTTGCCTTAGCACTTTATTGAACAGTAAAACATTTCAGCCTAAATGAAGGACCGAGGCAGCATAACACAGCTTCATTTCTCTGTTCTATCCCCCGGTGCTTGGGTTGCATGCAGCTGGTGCAAAATGAAGTTTTAGCTTCTACTAAAGCTAAACATCTGATGTAGCATCCCAGATCCCTTTGCCCTCCCTGTTTTCTTAGGGTTTTAAGGCAGGAGGCACTTAACTTCATTTGCACCCTAGCTTTCTATACTCCCTCTACCCATTGATAGCAGTACTGAGGTACATCCAGACACCCAGCATAGCAGACCTTTCCCCACCAAAACACAGCAGAGCAGTAGCTCTTCACTAAGTTGGAGCAGCTCCTCCAGCTATTGGGTTGTAGAGCTGCACAGCACAACATGGGGAGCACCACGATGGACAAATCCACACTTCACAAATTCAGTAAAACGGTGCTCAGAATCTACAATTTGTGGTCCTGGTAGAGTAAGTGCTCTCATGTTTTTCTACCATAGCAGTATAGAAAATTCAGGTTGAAGAGTTGGAAGGGGTTGAACCCAGTGTGTTTCCTGCAGCTCCACATTCCTACTATGTTCTTCCTCCTCCAAATAACTGAAGATTAAGTAAACTGCAGGACAGATCTGCCTTCCACCATGCTGTCCTGTGATTCTGCCTGCTCAATGAGGCAGTGAAAATGATGTTAAAACTGAATAAAGACAATGCATTTTCTGATGTGGCAATGTCTTTTGATAAGATACTCAGCTTGTAATGAGAAATGCAAAAGCAGAAAATGGAGCTGACTGCAAAGACTAATAAACAGATGAACAAAAATCTTTAGATGAAGGGCAGGGAGGAAGCACTGGAACTTGTCAACAGGCAGAACTGACAGTTTGGAGAGGCTGATAACTGAGCTGCAGCATGTTTTATTTCTCATATTGTCTAGCATGTTCTACGAAAATCCTTATGTAAGATTTATAAGCCTTATGAAAAGTTTAAAAGCTTCTCAGTGGATTCTGGCCTTTTATTAGAGTCTGGGTGTCTGCAGCCACTGCTTCTCTGTCAATTCTGCATAATGTTCCATTTTGTCCAAAGAAGCAAAGAATAATTTGTTTACACTGCTACTAATCATTACATATCAGGTAAGCTCTAAGCTCCTGACTGCTAAAATCACTAATCTTGATTTTAAAATGCATAAATATGCACCTACATATGAAGGACTGTGAACCCAACCATGCATTATGCAGGAGACTCAAACTATATTAATTTTTTCACGTGGAAAATCTCCTGTTGTATGAAAGACATGAGGATGATGAGCATGAGTCGATCTAACAAGAAGGGTTTGCTCCTTCTCCCAGTCTGCACAAATTCCTTCCCTTTTCTATATCACTTGGTTCTGATGTGCAGTGTTTGTGCAGCTGTGGTTCTTCTGGGATCTGGATGGTATCTGGAGGATTACCCAAAGTGTGGGATCTGAGAGGAAACTTCCTTTGGAGTGACTGCTAATGCCTTAGCAGCATTCTCAAGAATGCTAATGCCTGAAGTGGTATTCAGTGAAGGTATAGGAGCTTGTGCTCCCTTTAACTGAGATGGCTTAATATATTATTTAAACAAATAAACAAAAAAAGACAACTTTCCAGAAAAGCACGTGCCACTTTGGAGCATTATCACATCCTTTACATTTTTTGGTTAATGACAGGAAAATTTTATAGCAAGACATCAAGTGTTATTTTGCTGTTATTAACTTCAGGCTTTTCTGGTAACACTTAGTAACTATGAATATATCAGATTAAATTTGTGTGGCACAGTAAATATGTTTCACTAGATTTGCTTCCTCTAAACAAAAGAACACAAAATTAAAACCAGACTACTAAGAATATAATTTCTGTACCAGAGGTTCATAATACTGAACAATTTAATTTTTAAAGTCTTGTTGATATTACCAGAATTGAGGTTGATAAAAAGTACTTTATTTTATTAGATATGTTTAATTTTCTATGCATATAGAACTTTGTACGCATAAAGAAACTCAGTTGCTGGGTTGTACCTTGGAAAGGGACTTGAAAATACATGAGAAAGAGCCTTGTGGTTGTATTAACACAGGACAACATGAGTAATATGCAAAGACATCTGCTACTGTTTCGAGAATAGTGTATTATGCCTTATTTTATATTTTCATGTTGCAGAGAAGAGAAAAAAGTAATTTACTTTTTTTTTTTTACTATTATTTCATATTTTTATATTTTTTTTTTTACTATTACTGCACTTGTAAAAATTTTCAGACAGCATTTTTGAGTTAATAGAGAATCAAAAGACTCAGGATCAAGGGTAATCTTTAAATCTAATGAGAGTATGAAAAAGAGTCTAAAGTTATTTAATATTGATTCAGTGCTGCTGCCCTGAAGAATAATTTAATAATCTATTCTGTTCAGCCCTGAAAACAGATAATTCAGGTTATCATCATTTAGTACAAGAAAACATTCACTTTTTTTTTTTTTTTTTTTAACTGTATGTCTTCACTAAGCATGCGTAGTCTTTTGAGGACTTGTATTAAAAATCCACGATTGCATCTTTAGTAAAATTATGACAAACACTCCTCGGTCTTGACTGGAAATTCAGATATTTCCAGTTATCAGCCATCAGGAGCTGAAGAGTTTAGCACTTACATTTAAGAAGAGCAGAAGTCAGTGAGGTGGTAAAGAACTGATGTATCAAGTACATGTGTATGTACATGTGGTGATGTTTCTTTGATATTTACACAATGAATATATAATCATAGGAACTACAGCAAGGAAGTTTTATTGTCAGGATGGGAGTTTGAAGGACACAAACTTGTTTGCATGCTTAAACTTCTCTGATATTTTAATTTCTTTTAAGGCTTGACTTGAGCTATGAATGTCTTCTTTCTCATTTTAGAAGCTGTTTCTATACTTTTTAGTAACAGCAATCTTAAAAAATGTATGTATGTTTGTAATTTAAATATTTCAAACTGAATCATAGTGCAGGTTTGTGACAATATGTTTCACATGCAGATAGTGTTCCCTGGTATGTGTCATATACATCACTATTATAGGGACTAATGGGATTATTCAATCCATCTTTCTAGAAATTTCCCTGACTGTACAGTCTCCATTACTTCACCCAGCTTAACTTTGCAGTATCAAGTGACAGAACTGGTATCATTTTGTACAGTGTAATATACATCACTGCCAGAAAGATTCTGCTGCATAACATAATTTTTTTATTTCTTAATTTCATCCTTCCACTCCTCTGCTAGGAACTAAATAATACTTTTCTTTTAATGGTGTTTAAGCCCTTCAGCTATCTGTAGATAATTATCATTTCTTCCTTTTGTCATCTCTTATCCAAGCTAAACATATTTTAGCTCTTTTAATCTTTCTTTAAAATTCAGCCTGCCTACACCTAAGACAGGTTTTCTTGGACTCTCTCTGATATCTGTCTGATGATGTGATGACCAAAATATATTGCAGAGGTCCATTTTCTCAACAGCTAGTTATATGCAGAGATTATTAATTTCTAGCTGCAGTGCATGAATGTGGTACAGATGAAAATTCCTTTGGACTTTCAAGTAGTCAAATCACATCTCAAGTCTCATTTGCATTCTTCTAGTCCCTCAACCCTTTTGCCAGTCCTGTTTTACATTTTTCTTTCATCTATTTAATTATGTATGTGTTGGAACTATGAAAAATCCTAACCGCTCATAATTTCCAACTGAATCTTAGTATCTTTTGTTTATGTTTATAATGTACTTTTTTTTTTTTTTATAATCAACATATCTTTTATATGATAGGTGGTATTTAATTGTCCCAAGTTAGCATAGTTGAAAACATACTTTCTCTTAAAAATGATGCATCTTTTTACCCCACCACATAAGGAATTTTCTAACATCTAAAGTGCTTCATTCCAGTGCTTGCTTGGGTTTATCATATGGTTGGAGTAATAAGATGCTTTCTAAATTGGGATTGGCAGCCAAATCATTCAGTGTATAGAGAGAAAATCTGCGATTTGGGTTTTCTTAGAGTCACCATCTGGGTTTGCTTTAGCTACAGTTTTACAATAGAAATGGGAATACAGACAAGACCATTTATACTGATGAATGGCATGAATGATGTGGAACAACCCAGAAACAAAGATGAAAAGTACTGGAATGTCCCCCTTTCATTTTTCTTTTCTTCTTTTAGAAGACTGGTTTTAATTACTGTTCCTTATTTGTTGAACAGTGAAACAAAAGAGAAAAAGAGTATTTAAATGTTAAATGTGTTATTGTTCACTGAATTGGTTAATTCATTTTATTCTTCATGCCAATTTCAGTTGAATGTGCTTTCAAATGATTTTCTGCATGTGTGCTAGTAAAGCAGGAGCAAGTTTGGTCTGAGTGCCTTTAGCTTAATGGCTTCTCTAGATGTATGGTCCAAGCTTCCCTTCTCTTCTTACTTTGAAAACAGTGACAATGTTTGTAGGCAGCACTTTTTCTTCACTTTTTCTTTAGCAACTAGGCTTAGTAAAAGCTCTTCTCATGCTCACCATTTTGTCTAGAATGTACCCCACAATTCACAAGGCCATTTCTGCTGGGCAGAAGAAATTTTTTCTACACTGTTAGGACCAAAGGACACTGCCCAAGTCGCAGGTTCTACAGCCTTCTGTGCATACTCTGCCACCTCCCACCCCTTCTTAGCGTGACCTGTTATCACATATCCCATAGCAGCAGCAGGACAGCTGTCTGGATCATTTATTCATGGTATAACAGTCTGAAGCAACTGAATTTGACTACTTGATGGCTCAGAGTTCCTATTATCTTCAGAAGGATGATCTGCTATCACTTATGAATTCAGCACCCCTCCCACAGGCACTTTGCTATCTTCTGTGCTGCAGGCGGAGTAGACAGTCTCCCTCAGAGTTTTCTCGTGAGCCACAGACCATTCACAATTTAGTCAGAATGAATGCGAATTATTATACATGCTCCTTAAGAGGGAAGTGTGTTTTTGTGAACACTCCAGGTGAGAGTCCTCCAGATTTGGCTCCAATTATTTTATAAATCAAATATTTCCACTCTGTCTTCTCTATCCTACTTGATGTACAAATACAGCTATTATTGGGAAGACTGAAACAATGTTAGTAAATATACATATGCTGTGCCAGTACATCCTAACTTTTCCAGGAGAGAGCTGCCTCCTGGGATTAGTGCACTGACCGTGGCCTGTTTCGCAGGAAATCTAGGAATTTAAACAAACCAATCTCAGTTGTTTCAGACTGCTAGACCATGACTAGAAGATCTAGACAGCTGTCCTAATAACAGCATTTCAACAACAGTCCTCTTTGAGTCAGTCTAACAAAAAATGTCAGGCTTTATGTTCCGGATACCTGGGTCTGTCTCTGGAAAGTTACTGATTTTTCAGACTGACGACTCTTTTCTCATTTCTTCTTTTCTTGAAGGTGTTTCTTTTGTTTGTTTATTTTTTGTTTGTTTGTTTTCCCGCTGAAGAAAAAGACAGAATTCAGGTCTTAGGAAAAGTTTTGCTGTGCTCATTACAGAAAATCTCACAGTGAATGCCAGACTATATAAAAAAAAATGTTTTTGGACCATAAAAGTAAACTTCACTTCTTTTAGGGTCTTCCCAAAATTAGAACTTCCTTTGAGATTCCTCAACAGTTCCCATTTAAAAACTAGCCAGACCAAGTTCAATTCACTCTTTTGCTAAGCATTACAAATTTACTGAAGAAGGAGGAAACAATTCTATGTCCAGAAGAGCTATGTATGAGAGGATCTTCTGACAGAATTTTTTTCATGAGTACTGCACATAGATAGACTGTGAAAGGAAGGAGAAAGGACATCTGCCTTTTTTTTCTTAGAGAATATATATTTTATCCAACGCATCCCCAATACTTCTATTTCTGTTCCATATCTAGTCTAATTTCGGGACTGAAATAACTGTCCCGTCCCTATTTTTACCATATGTGCCTTCTTTACCATAAAGAGAAAGAAAGAAGGCATGTCTTCAAACATAATGCCAAAGTAATAAATAAATAAATTCATAAAAACTACCAACAGTTTTGGCATAATAATATCCACAGTTTGAACGCAAATGAAGACAATGAATTTTGAAGAACTATTACAACCAATACAATCCATTTTTATTACACTATTCTATTCCCACTGATCTCACTTCCTCTGAAGCCAAAAGAATTCTGGCATTAGTTTCACTAGGAATAGTGCCAGTCTTGCAAAGCCTGTTTGGAACTTTGATCCTGCTGATGCTGTGTTTAGGAGTAGGCATATTGAGTTTATGCATGAAGTTAACCACCTGTGTGAATGCTTGCAGATAGATTATTAGATTCTGGTCTTACAAGTATCTATAATTAAATTCAACTTTGGAAACAACAGTGTGAAGGATCTTGCACTTTGAACTTGGTCCTGCATTTTCTTCATTGACTTATATTGTTGGTGTGTAGGATATTTAGATAGAGCTGATCTTCCATGGGCTGAAGATAAGTTACTTTCTCATGCTTTGATAGGACATTTGTGTGTGGCTGAGTATTTAATATCTATTAAAAATGAAAAGTATGAACAATTAATTTTACTGTTTTTGAAAGAGTATCTCATGTTTCTAAGAAATGGCATATATATTTTTCATATTTTTAATGTCAACTAAATTTTGAATGAGATTGAAATTGCAAATGTGGGTAGAAAATATGCCTGCTCAGCTGTGTAAAAGGATGTATTCAGATTTTAGCAAATCATAGGTGAGGCTCTTCAAATAAAGCAGTGAACTGATAGTGATAACTGTCAATTGAAGAAAACTATTTCATCTACAGACAGGATTAGAAAATCCTGTCAAAATTATAAGAATATAATTTTGATGAAATGAAGTCATATGCTCTATTGTGATTTTTTTTATTATTTGAGTCTCCTTTTGCTATTAGCATTTATGAGTCTCATTCTAAGGGAATGTGCAATTTACCTTTTTGTAACATTGCTTCCTTCTGTAGAAATAAGCTTGATGTTTAACATTACATTACAAATACATTCTTTCCATAATCTATACTTATCAGAGAAGGAAATAGTATCTTTTACTTTTAGTCTCACTGCTCTACATGCAATGTGGTGCCATAGGTACATTCCTCTGGACTTTATGAACTTCTAAATGTAACTGTTGCGAGTGCTACTTTTGTTTATTGCCTACTGCTCAGAAATGTGGTTCTCATTTTCATCGTGCCTGGTTTTTGAGAAACACAGTCTAGGTATGAAGAGAGCAGCAATGAAAAGGAAATTAGTTGCTAGCGGCACTGCATCAGAAGAATTATTCTGTTATGACTATAAACAGTGGCATCAAATGAGAAAATAGACTTTCAAATTAATTAGCATTTAAGGGAAATGGTTTTGGAATAATTATCAGATTGCTTTTAAGTGGCTACATTTACAAGCACATCTCTTCTTTCTAATATGTCCTTGGTAGGGACGAATAACAAATGCATACATGTTTTGAGTTTTGATTTTGTCCTGTGTTCATCCTTTTTTGAGAAAGAATAAAAAAAACGAATAATGTTGCCCTGTTTCTCTCAACTCCAGTGCAAGTCAGACTTGTTCGTTCCTCCCAAAAGCAAAGAGCCTTTTAATGCTATTGTATAGGTAAGGGTAATAAGCCTACTGAGGTCTTCTGTACTATGACTGTTCCAATATTCTTTTGGTAAAGGACCTCTAAGTAAGTAGACTGCACTAACAGTCAGTCTACAAGGACACCTCTCTGTCTGCCCATTATGGCTATTGTAGCTATGAATATACCAGATCTGAGCCACTATTCATCACTAAACAAGCACTGTTTCACAACTTTTCTTTTTTTCCCTGTGAGCTTTTCTAGTGCTTTACAAAGTAACAGGCGTAACAAAAGCTGTGCATTAACTTCTTGGGAGCCCATTTTCAAATAATCTATACAGGAGAAGTAGTAAGTCTTTTATTATATACTTATTTTTCCCCTTGAATACTCCAACTCTGTAATAAATAAGCAAGCAAACAAATCACAGCTTATTGTCTTCTTCCTGCAAAGATGGCAATAGCTGGGAAGAGAAAAATAACAGCTCCAGCTAGCTAGACTGCTGTTATGATAAATGTGTAATCACTGTACATTTGCATCTACTCTGTTTAATATTTTTCGTATGCAGATACTTCATCGATTGGAAGAATGATGTGGACAACTACTTTACAATAGATGCTAATGAAGGAACCATTGCTACTAATGAATTACTGGACAGAGAAAGCACAGCACAGTACAATTTCTCTATAATTGCAAGTAAAGTTAGTAAGTATGACACAAACTGAATTAATATGCTAATGTGTTTGTTTTTTTTCAGAATGTAGTGCTTGAGCATAAATATACTGTGGAGAGTGCATATATTACCAAGAAATGATTTAGAAATGCCCGATAAATATCATTTTCCCAGATTGACTATAAGGCTGCATGACATACAAATAGGCCTGTACAGTAATGGTTTTCTAGTAGTCCTCATGCAAGAACAATTCCTGCAGAAGCTGAAAAAACTTATCAACAAGAATGCCTGAAATCAGAAGAGAATGTATAGAGACCTTCCTCTGCATGTACACATTCATTTAATTCTCAGACAAGAATTACAGTGAAATAGAGTCATGAAAGCATGCTAATAATTTAGAGCACTAAATGAATCAACTTATGTGCTGTCTCTTTGATTTTGAATTTTCTCTCTGCCCAAAACTCTTTCTTCTTAACCACTTGTTTTCTATTACTGTATTGTTGGTTTTGTTTACTTTATTCCTTTATGCCTTCTCCCACAAAGCTTTTATTTGCAGATGAGAGCTCCCTTCTTCTCATGTATTAAGTAGCTCCAACTTTCTTCACTGTCATCCTGTGTAGCATTTGTAGCATTCTTCCTTCATGATCCTGCCAAATTGAAAGTCTGGTAGGCGTAAACCACTATTCGAATGAGAATTTTGGTCTTCTAGAAGATGTGTAAAGACACAGAAATCTTTCTTGGCACATAATAAGCTGTACAAAAGTATGCCTGGTATATTTCCTATTTGTTTTGTATTGTTTGTGTGTCCAGAAAAACAAATAACTTGTTTTCCTCAATGTATTTCTTGGCACTGAGATGTCACTTACAAATGCTTATAAATGTCTACACTCACCTAATATAATAACTCACTTAATATAAATATCAGCATTTACACATTTCTGAAGAGCAGATTCAAGAGAATGAAACCAGGCTCCTTTTGCTGGTGCCCAGTAACAGGACAAGCTGTAATAGGCACAAAGTGGAACGGGAAGTTCCATCTGAACATGAGAAAGAACTTCTTTGCATTGAGCTAAAAATAGAGCACTGGAACAGGCTGCCTAGAAAGGCTCTGGAAATATTCATGACCCACCTGGATGCTTTCCTGTCTAACCTGTTGTAGGGAACCTGCTTTAGCAGAGGGGTTGGATTCAGTGATCTCCAGAGGTCCCTTCAAACCCCTATGACTCTGTGATTCTATGATTCAATATGTAATCCATTCTATTAACTATTCTATTAACTATTATATATAGTTAATATATATATATATGTAGTTAATATAGAATATATTACTATTCTATTAACAAGACGGAGATATTGGAAGCAAAGAAAACATATATTAAAATAAAAATAGCTGTAGTTATCTCAAGGAGAGCTCATGGGATCACTACCTGAAGTCTGGAAAACTAACAGGGACACTAGCCAAATAAACACTTGAATTTTATCCTTAACTTGAGATAGAAATAGACTAGCAGAAGAAACTAAACTTTCACAAGTGATTGATTATATGGACTATAAGTATTTGCGTATACTGAAAGTCCAGAAGAACTGTACTTCATTTTCAGAGAAACTGAAAGGCTGTAGTGAAGAAGTCTTGTAATACTCTACATTTCAGTAACGCTTAATTATTTCTGGTGGATAAGGATCTCCTGAGAACTGTAAAATCTTTCTGCAATAAGGTTGCACTTTTAATAAACTTAATAGGAATCTGTTTATTATTACCTAGAGTAATTAAAGCTAGCTAAAATCTCCAAGTTTACATTTCTACATAATGTTATGCAACACTGAAGCAGGCAGTCTATGTTATGAAATTCCCAATTTCAACACCTCGTTAAGATTCTACACCTGAGACATACATGCGATTCATTTTAGCGTACATCAAAATATTTATAAAGCATTATCCATAGCAATACAAATAATTGCTGTACCTGTACTAGAGCAATATTGGATCATTTTGGAAGATTTTATGTATATTTTCTCAGAACTTTATATGCAGGTGTATAAGAAATTACACAGAAATAAACACCGGGTTTGAGAAATAGCAAAGAAGGCCAAAGAGAAGAGTAGGAGCGCATGAAATAAAAGAGGGAAAAAAATAATCTTTTGGGGAATTTTCTGCTACAATAAAGATGTGACCCATTTAGTGCTTATATAGAAACAGTGCAATAATCATCTCTTGTAGTAACAGGATGCTGAACAGCGCTTTGACATAGATCTGATTGCCAAGTGGTCCAATATTGCAAATGGCTGCACAAACTTGCCCCAGGACTTTAATTCTTATCTAAATATTTTCAACTCTTGTTGAGCACATATATTTAAAATAAAGAGATTTCAAACTACTAATAGCCATTTCAATTTCTGTTGATCATTTGCTAAAATACTTATTTTTCATTCTCAACACTTTTTTTTTTTTCCATGAAGGAACAAGAAAAAAACTTACAGATACCTCCAGTGCCCTTAGCCATGGGGTTTTCTAGTGGTTGCCCCCACTGGGCTTCTGTAGCTTCAGAATGAAACTCTGTAAGAATCACGGATTATACTTGTGTCAACTTTTTTTTTGTACAGTGTAGTAGTATTACAACTTCTAAGCAAAGAAATTAACTTTCAAACAAAAGCAAGCAGTTTAGATAGCTAAATATAGCAGCAGAGAATATATAAATGTAAATGCAGAATTGGATGTATCATTTAGACTTTTCTTACAAACTGATAATATTTTTTATTAGAAAAAAAAAAAAAGACATATTTTTTAAAGGAATATATTTCAGAAATGAGGCAGATGAGAATTGCCTTATGTAAATCAGTGTATCCTTTGTTGGTATGAGCTGTTACAGAGAAAAATAATTTCTTTTTTAAAAGTTTTTCTGTTTGGGAATTTGTAAATGGTTTTATGTCCAATGTCCTCTTTCTGCTTTAGTTATTTACTTTTTTTTTCTTTTTTTTGACACAGATATACTGCAACTATTCGTCCCTAAACTGGTCTTTTCATTCCTACTTATACCAAATGTGGTGTGGATTGGCAGCTTAACCAGAGGCCAAATTTTGTCCCTTAGCAACAAGTTGATAATGAAATTTGCTTGTTATAGGCGTGCTTGTGTCAGTTTGTGGATGTGAGAAATCCTGATTACCCTGAAAAAACATCATAAATTTTGCAAATGGACAAAAGTATCTGGCTCCATGTAGGGAAATCAGATATTGGAAGTTATTCTAGCCAAGTTATTGAGTGACCAGCTCTAACCACGTATCACTATATTGTTGTTTATTTTTTATTTCTAACCTGAAAAACTGACATATATCTGTTCCAAACACGATCTGTAAATCTGTCTTCAAATATCAGAACAACTACTCAGTGTGGAGTGATGGATGCCTACTGTCATATTTAGCACAAGACACCATAACCTTCTTTACCCTTGTTAAAGAAGCTCATCCTGAAGTAGAAATACTCATTTTTTGAAAGCGGATGACTCTTCTGCTAACATGCAGATGACACAGACATGAAGGCAGGAGAATGCAAAAGGTCTTTTACCCATCTGTTGAAATAAAAAGTCAGCCTCCATGTAGAACAAAGTACATGAACAGGAAGGGGATGTTTCAAACCCCTATTTTTTTCCCATTTCGTTCACCAGTTTCTCCTTACTTGAACTTCTTTTCTCTACTTTTCATTTTGGTTTTGTTTTTCTCCTAATGGTTTCTTCTCGTAGCTTCCATGCTTCCTGCTTTTGAACATTTTTGATTCCACAAACTCTGTCCAGAGTAATAAATTATACTTGTCTTGCATTTTTTCTTGTCACTTAGGCCAGCTGGCAGTGAGTAGTTTACTTCCATGCCACTGAACACTCTGGTCTTCCAAACAGGGTGGCAATGTGTAAATGGATTTGCTGAGTTGTCCTTCATTCATACTAACTCTCACTACGTGAAAGTGGATTACCTGAAAGACCACTAGTTTCCCCAGGCCAGAAGTGTGCCAAGAAGTTGTTGTAAGAATTTGATAGTATAAATAATCAGAGTTCAGTGCTCAGAAAGATCCACAGTGTCATGCTAAATTACCAAGAACGAAAATAGTGACTGTACTTGACAGAAGAAGAAATAGGTTAAGTTGTGTAACATCTTATTCCTGTAGAAATAATGCTAAAGAAATATGATCTTAAATTTCAAGACGATGTTTATCCTTTCCTGCATAACATAGCTGGGATTGAGATCTCCTCAGTGGTCAGCATCTGGGTTTTTTTTAGGTATCTTGCATTTTCAGTCTCATTCATTCACGTATTTTATAGGTTCTAGTCCTGTAATATCTTTGAACTATGAAGATGTTACCAGACCTTGGCACTCAAGCAAAAGAAGGAAGCAGTGTTGTCACTGTCTTACAGACAGGAAAAATGATGAAGAAAGAAACTAATTAATTTGCCTGTCATACAGATAGAATTGAAACCTGAAATCAGGTTCATAATTCCTATGCTAATGATAAACCGCTTGTCCTCTTCTGTGGTAATTTGAGTTTAAATGGCTTAAGTAGTTGGCCTGAGTGACTCATTCACTGTCACAAGTACACACATCACTACTATGCTCACAGGACTAAAAATGATTTGATTTTCAGACAAAGGGCAAACAAGACAAAACCAGAGAAGATTAAAGTAAACTTTGTGAAGTGCTTTTTTTTCCGTTTTGTTTTGTTTTGTTTTTTTATCCTTGTAAGCATCAAGTATTATGAGTCTTTGTATAGGAATCCAACGCTGTAACCAAACTTTTAGCAGTCTTCCTTTTTATACATGAGTAGTTACACAGATACCAGTGTAATCCAGCAAGAAAAAGAAACAAACACATAACAAGAAAGTAGCTCTATCTTTTGCTAAAGTGATCTTATTTTCATGTTTGATTATTGCCAACCATTTATGTAAGGAGACATTCTACCTTGCTACAATAGTTAGCAGTATAGTTATGCATACACTTTTCAAAGAATCTCAGAAAATAAGTTGCAAACTATCAGTGAGAAATAAATGCAAAAAGTGTGTGTATATTTGTGTATACTTCCAAAGCACGCTGCAGTGTTTAACTAATACCTTCCATGTATGTGATGCATGAATTTTGAATACATTCATTCTTGTATAGAGTTCTAAAAAGAAATGAACAAATGCCTATGCCTGTACTTTCACAACTGAATTTATTTCTAATATGTCTGCATAATGTATTGTAGACTCCTGCCATTCCATTCAGCTGTATCTTAGGACAAACGCACAGAACCTGAAGGAAAGCCTGGATTACTTTTTGGCAGTTACTGTGCTCTCTACATGGGTACTGCTAGCAGGGAGGTTTAGGATTTGTAGGTTTGATTTCTGCAAGCAACTTTAAACAAGATCTCCTCAGGACTTAGTTCATCTCTGTCCATATTGAGAGATGTGGTCCTACTTTCCATTGATCAAAACAGCCTCTTAGTACTTCTTTGTTTCCTGCTAGTACAGAGGAACCAGTTCAAATGCGAGGAAATGTTCCAGATTTCTTCTGGCTCTTTGGGCACCTGAAGAATCCCTGTCCTGTTCACAGCTGCTAGACCAAGTCCTATCCACATTCATACTCCACATAGCTTTTTTTACAGAGACCTTCTTCATGTGCTTGTGGTGACTTGAAAATGACTGAGCATTCAAAGAGCATGAAAACTGGTACTCAGATTTCTGTATAAATTAGATATTTTCACAGGAAAGAACTAAAAGTATTGTGAGATTCGGATAGTGTTTTTGTGGCTCTTTTTTTTGAGTTCAAGCTGAGCTTTTAGGATGGTCGGTCTATTCACTATATGTAAGCAAGTAAAGCATGCTTTTACTTGCAGCTGTTGTTGTTTAACTAGGAAATCATTTTGACCTTTTGGCTTTGACAGAGATTCCATGAAAACATTCAATTTAGTAGTTTCTAGGAACAAGAAATAATGTAAAATTTTAACAGTGCTACAATGAATTTCTTGGCAATGAGTTGCAATATATTGTTGACCTGCTAAAACTTTCCCTGCTGTTGGCTATAAACAATAGATGTGCAAATGTTTCTATGAATTACAGTTAGCGGTTAGCACAGACAATATAAATGGGCCATTTATACATGGAGATTCCAGAAAACTCTTCTTGTTCTTAGCCAAGACCCCACACTGTCATTCCTACACCACCATGCTTCAGGCATAGATTTCTTCAATAATTGACTGTTGTAGACAATGCAGTCATTGTCTCTCTTTAAAATTACAAGGGATAAGTACATTATCTTTTTGACTCACCAGCTAAACTGTTTTTATGTATCTGTTACCATCAGAGGTGTCTAAACATAAAATAAAAAGCAATTTTATCTGCTTTCAATTGAATTTATATTACTTTTTCATCAGACACTGAGCTCGCAGATAATCTTGTATATAAAATACTTCTAGTGACTAAATTATATCAGCTACGAAATTATGATTATCTGCATTAGAAAGACAATGAACAGACAGTAGTATGTATGATTTTTATCATTTGTTTTGCACAAAGTATTTGCTACTTGCAAATATTTATGCAATTAAGTAAGTATGACATAGCTTAATAATCTAACCATAAGTTGAATCCTATTTCTATGTATTTCACTGCTAAATTTTCCAGTGACTCTCTGGTTTTTAGCATTTATTTTTTCTTTATTTCATTTTCTCTCACTTTTCTCCACCTACTAAATACACTACTTACCTCCTTAATAACCTGAAGATGTAAACAGTGGATAAATAATATTAATTTTTTCTGTATTCCATTGTTGAAAACAGAATTCAGTTTTAATTCTTGGAAGTGTTTACCAAAGAATCCATGAAAATTGATCTGAGAAAAGTTTGCACCTAAAATTACAGGTGTAACTTCAAATTCTGTAAATCATGCTCTGACAAACATAATCATGTTGATTGATTCTTTACTCCATGAGCAATAATAGATCAAAGTCTGGTACAAAATGATAAGCTTGCTTCTGTTTTCTCCTGCATACAAATCAGAAATGAATATAAGGCAAGGATTTTTAGAAGTCTCCATACTGGTATAAAAAAATATTATGACATCTCATAGACACTGGAGATAAACAAACATAAATAACATTCTTTAATTCTTTTCTCCCATAAATTATTTTAGGTAACCCATTATTAACCAGCAAAGTCAACGTTGTAATAAACGTCCTGGATGTCAATGAGTTTCCTCCTGAAATTTCAGTTCCATATGAGACATCTGTATGTGAAAATGCCAAGCCAGGACAGGTATTTCAAATTACTGTTTTGCCTTTCCTTTTCTCATTGTTTATAACCATGAAAAATCATGGATTTCAGCAATTACATCATGTTTAGAATTATTTTGCAAATAAAATGCATTATAAGTATTCATCTTTTGGAATTCTGCTTTTTGACATTTATTTATGGTCCTTTTATTTTATGATCTCTGATTATATGGACCACAGTCACTTGGTACTCTGCAGGGAACAGAAAACAGGAGAAAGAAGCTCTTAATTTTAGACATTCAAATAGAGCTGCGAAATTACGGTCAAGGAAGTAAACACAACAGGCTGGATTACATAATTCTCTGTGTCCTATACACAGAAAAAGAACCCAGAATGCGAAAGTCAGTCCTTCTGAAAGCTTGCTTTTATAAACAGTTTCAAATATATACACAGCATGGAAAAACTTCTACAGATATAGAATGTTGTCCAAGACTTGTAACTTTGCCTGTTCAATTACGAGGTAACTATCAGCCATGGAAGGAATATATGCAGCCTGCTTTGTCATTAGTAAATTCTCTTTATATGTATGTAACACGTAATCAGCCTATGTGATGCTTTTATTATAGATATGTCTGTGACTTCATATAACATTCCTCTCTTTTTCACTTTTTTATTTCTTGCATGTTCCAGTTACTTCTCAGAAAACTTCAATTAGCTTCTTGTTTAATGGACAAAGCCATTAGTTTTTTCTCCTGACCCTAATAATAGAGAAGGTAATCTTTTACTGGGAAGGTGGAGATAGGCAGTAAACTGGCAATAATTATAAATATTTTGTTACATTTATAATTGCCAAAAATTTTTGGCATAAAAATCTAGATCAGTGGAAATCCTACTATGAAGTATCCTAACTGCACTGTCCTCATCTAAAATCTCGTAGATCCCCATCTACTCTGAGACTCAAAAGTTTATGTCCTAATACTCCATCATGCCTAGATGTTGCAGACCTTAAAAACCTCTCCACTTCATCTGAAGACGTAAAATCAGAGTGCAGTACTAGCATGTACTAGTCCTAGCAGTAATATTAGAAGTAACTGATAAAGTGAACCGTCTCTAATTAATTAACTTACTTGCAAACAATCACTAGCATTTTGATAAAAGGACAACTATTAGATGCTTCTTTTATTATTATAGGGGAAATTCTTCTGATTTTATTTCTATATGTGAAAACAAGACCTTCTGAGATATCACAAGATCTCTAGGGACTGTAGCATTCAGACCCCTTACCTCCACTGTCCAAACCATTAGAGGGATGAGAGTAATCCATAAGATTGCCCTTCACTTGTTCCAATTTTCTCTTTAACAAAATTATGTGTTCTAGAAGTCTTTAGTGAACTGACTTCAAAATTAATCTTAATCTGGTTTCAGGTAATACAGACTGTCACTGCCACAGACAAAGATTTGTCACCAGCTGGGCAAAGGTTTTCCTTCAGACTGTCACCTGAGGCTTCCAACAAACCAAATTTCACAATCCATGACTACAGAAGTAAGTTGCTTACCCATATACCTCTTTCAGAAAGCAGGCTGTGATTATAATGACAGTTATGATTGCTTTATATTCCAGGCATGCCCATAGAAATTTTATTTTATACATTTCTAATTGTTAATTATCTAGAACAGAAATTAATATAAATTCAGGTCTCACACCTCCTCCCATTTTCAGGGGCCAGGAATTGTCAGAACAACAAAGACTGGGATTTTCTCACAGGCTTGCAAAAACACTGCTACGTGTTCTATTACTTCCTTCAATCGTTCGGTTTATCAGGAAGAACTCATATATCAATACAGATTTATCTTTAAACAAAGCACTAATACTGCCTTGTTTAAAAACTTCTACTTTTCATACTGATTTCAAAACATGCAGCTATCATTCTTTCTGAAGGACGCGTAGTCCTATAGGAGAATTAGTTCTAAATATGAACAGTGTTGCTGCAATATAATATCCTACAACACTGAATAATTTGTGGATTTACATGATTAACTTCACTGATTTTTTTCCTTCACCTTTTTGTCACTACTTATAATATTACCTTTACTTTTCATTTGAAGCTTCCACTTAATGGCAAAAATCCAAACTCAAAACTTTTTTGTTACTTACTTTTCCCTACTTTTCCTTTTGATAGAGAAATCCTTTACTCCAGTTGACAGTCTATATTTTTATATAGAAATTAATAACCAGCATCAACTTTGCAATATTAGTTATGCTGTACTATGTTTCTTGATCATGTGGTACCTCCTCTGATCATATGACTGAAAATGCAACAACTGTAATTGAGGTAATGTGACTGATATAATGAGTAATGGTAAAAGCCATCAAACCTACTGCAAAGGCATAGCACCTAATCAGTTCCTTTATGAGTTAAGGAGATATGATTATATATGTTTATGCTTGCAAAGATCATGGAGTAGATCCTTCCGGAAGCTATATTAAGGCACGTGTGAGAAGAGGAGGTGATCCAAGGCAGCTAGCATGGCTTCACCAACGGTAAATTGTGCCTGACTAATTTCATGGCCTTCTAAGACAGAGTGGAGGGTGGAGGCATCAATGGCCAAGGGACGGGCAAATTATATTTTCTACTTCTATTTGTTTAAGACTTTTGAAAAGGTCCTACACTACATCCTTATCTCTAAATTGGAAATATGAATTTGAAGGGTGGACTAATCAGTGAATAAAGAACTCATGAGTGAATTCCATTAAGGTGCATCATAGATAGTTAAAACCAGCTTACAAGTGACCAGAGAATTTCATTTAACAATTTGTAAATACAGTATGTAATGAAAACATAATAATTCATAAAATTGCAGATATGAATAATATTAACTTATTAAATAAAAATGTGTACTTTTTAGCATTTTTTCAGAGGGCATTCGAGTACTTATTTTGAGACAGATTTCAACAAATATAAAGGAGAGTCTTGTAAAGTAATGAAATCCCCTTCTATTGTTGGAAGATTAGATCATTATTCTTCTGAAGTACTTAGCCTAAACAGTTTGACTTCAACATCTATTACTCTCTAAAAATGCTATAGCATTTCAACTTCTAACTATAGTTATGCCAAGCAAGGTTTAAATGTTTTGCATCATTTGTCCCATTAGACCCAATGGTGAATATTGCTTCTTCTTAATAATGCACTACAGTTGCTATTTTCCATTCTCTGCTTAACTATCTGTAGTACTTCTTTGGATAACTCAGCACAATTCGCTATCTTCTGCTCTTTGCTTGGCAATAACAGAGCATCGTTTTTTTTGCTACATCAAGTATACCTCTAGAAAACATAAATGTCATAATTTTTGAGTTTGAGATTGTGTTAGTATCAAGGAGGTACTTTGTGAGAGGAATTTTGGCTTTATTTAAGGAACTGATTCTGTTTATCACATTACGCTTTTACAGGTAAATATGTATACTAACATTTTTAAACACACCGAGAAGTCTAATAAGCAGTGCTGATCTATAATGATAAAATCATGGGTGTTGTGAAATAACACTAGATGTAATGTGTTTGTAGTGCATCTGAGGAGACCTGATAATGGGGGATATAAGACAGAAGGGATAGACTCTTCAGCAGGATCTGATAGGACAAGGGGAAATGGTTTCAAACTAAAGTAGGAGAGATTTATATTGAATAAAAGGAAGAAAAAAAGATTAAGATGAGAGTAGTGAAGCACTGGAATGTGTTTCCCTTGGAGGTGGTGGCTACCTTGTCCCTAGAGACATTCAAGGTCAGACTTTGAGCACTATGATCTAGCTGTAGGTGTTCCTATTCATTGCAGGGGAGTTGGACTAGATGACCTTTAATGGTCCTTTGTCAATTTAAATAATTCTATGATTCTAGAACAAATTTTTTCAGGCCTTTTACTCCCCAGAATATAATTTACTGTGAAGAGAGAAAGATAGTGTGCTAACTAAAGGCTCTATTAAAATAGACTGAAGAACCAGAAGCTGGTAAGATGAAGCTGGATTAATTTTTATGCAGTGCAGATGATGAAACAGAGAAAGAATAAGCTGAAGATGGAAGTTGGCTAGATTAAAACAATTTTGAAATACTTTGATTTTTCAAAGCTAATTGTCACTGAACTTGATATGTCTGTATGCCTGTTTGACAAAATAATGACATCTGAAATAAACATTCAGTCAGCCAGGTGCTCTCTGAATTGTAGCCATTCATAATGTACCTGATTTAGGCTTCTTTTCTTATTGTCCTTATTCAGAACTGCATAACTGTTGAATCCAGGGGCCTAATTTCTTCTACATACTGTAAATCCCCAAGAAGGGATAAAATTTATAACACAGACAGCAAATAATAATAAAGATAGACTAAAGTGTATGGATCAGATGGAAAAATGGTTACTGCTGCAGGCTACCTTCATTCAAATCTGACAGCTAATTGATTGCCTGTTAATTTTATTTCCTTTTTGTTTTCAATGTAATTCTTTTAATCTGCACATCATTTTCTTGCTGCTCTGTTTGATTCAAGAAAAGTTGTGATAACTGACTAGCTACTGGGAAGAAATTACAAAATATAATTTCTAGGAGCTCTGAACTCATTTGTGACTAATTGATGGAAAATGTACTGATTATAGTTCATTACAGTTCATTTCTGTACTCTTAATATGGCAAGAAGGTTGAAAGGGTTTTGTATTTTGCCAAAGCATCTTACTTTCTTTTTTTCAAAAGAAATTGAATGATTTAATGGAGTCTTGATCTAAATCCACCTGCAATTAGAGTCATTTGGAACACAGTCCTGGGCTGGAAACAGTATATTGTTTGGTTCTCTGCAAAAAGGAAATCCCTTAGCTACACTAATCAGAATACAATTCTTTTTGTAATGATAAGACAAGACAAATACATAAGAGCATGTCATTCACTGAGTTTCAGAAATGAAACAGCTTCCAGTAGTAAAGTTGATACAAACATCAAGAGTAAATTATGTGCACAATAAAAATCCTATAACGTCTCTCATGTTTTACAGACAACACAGCTGGGATTGAAACCAGGAGAAATGGCTACAGCAGGAGGCAGCAAGAGCTGTATTTTCTTCCAGTGGTAATAGAAGATAGCAGTTACCCTGTCCAGAGCAGTACAAACACAATGACTATCCGGGTTTGCAGATGTGATTCTGATGGTACCATCCTGTCCTGCAATGTGGAAGCAATCTTCTTGCCAGTAGGCCTCAGTACAGGAGCACTGATTGCAATCCTGTTGTGTATTGTTATACTTCTAGGTTAGTTCTCATTATACCCTTTCAAGTATGTTATTCTGACTCTCGTGTTAATTAATTTGTGTTCCCATTAGCTTAAACAAATGTTTTAAAAAAACAAAATGTGTGGATGTTCTTGAAAAAGGAAAAGAGGCTTTGGTTTTTAATAGCTCGCTTCATTCCAATCAATCCAGTAATACTACCTAGAAAAACTAATGTATAAATAATGAGAACACCAATGATGTGCATGACATAAAAGAATGGAATTTATATCTTTTTTTTCTGTAATAATGGCAAATTGATAAATCTTAAAGTTTCTTCAGGATTTTCATTATTGCAATCTTTAAAACTGTACTTGAAGTGATTCTTACTGAGCTCACTTCCACATAAGAAACAGTCAATATATTAACATCAGGAGTTATTTTATGCTATGCACAATGGACCATGAACTTACAATCATTGCAACACTGTTCTTTATTATATTACTTCAAAAATAGTACTTAGAACTCTATGATTTTTACGAAAGGCAGTTAGGAAATTAAAAAAATAAAATAAAATTACCAGTGTACTACTACTAGGTTTCTCATTGCCCAAACTATTGGCAATAAAACCACACCACAAAACAATTTCCTTTGAGTACAAAATCACAGATGGAATGCTCTTCTGGAGATTAACTAGCCCAGCATCCTTTTAGAGAATGGGTGCATTCAGCTGAGGCTTGACTGTAACTCAGGATAGATGCAACACTACTTCTCTGAGAAACATGATCCAGTGCTTAACCATTATGACAGGAAAAAACTCATATTTTAATGGAATTTCCTGTATTTCAGCTTTTGCCCATTGTCCATTGTCCTGTCACTAAGCTGAGAAGGCTCAAACTCCCTCTTCTTTACTGCTTTGTCAGGTATTTAAGCACACTGATCAAAGATCTCCCTGAGTCTTCTCTTCTACAGGCTGAATGTTTTCAGATTTCAGCTTGTTCTTCTATGTCAGATGCTCCAACCACTTAGTCATCTTTGTGACTCTTTGAAGGTTTTGCTACAGAAAGCCCATGTCTGTCTTTCACTGAGGAGCTGAAGCATGGACTCAGCACTACAGATATGGCCTCAGCAGTGCTGAGCAGAGGGGAAGAATCGTCTCCCTTGACTTGCTAGCAGCATTTTTCCTAATACAGCCCAAACTGCTGTTGGCCTTCTTTGCCTCAAAGGCACATTGTTGACTCATAGTGAACTTGCTACCCATCACCATCTGTCAAGATCAGATGTGAGACTCACTGGCTTGTAGTACCCTCAGTCATTCTTCTTGCCCCTTTTTAAGATAATGACGACAATTTCTTCAGTCCTCAGAAACTTCTCATAGTACAACATCTCAAATTTAATCTCCAATGGCCTTGTGATGTCAGTCATCTCCCTCACTACAGTTTACATCCTGTCAAGGTTACTGTCCATGTATGCATCCAATTTTTTTAAGTTTTCCTTAACCTTTTCCTCTTCCATCAGAATAAATTTTTCTGGCTCCAAATTTTCCCTCTGGTTTCAGGGATCTCTGTCTTATGAATAAAGACAGAGGCAAAGAAACCATTCAGCACATTTGCTTCTCCTGCCTTTGCTTGATTTCCTGCTCATTAAGATGAAACACCGTTGTGCTTGGAAGAGGTGATAGCTGAAAACCAACCAGATCTACAGGACTCCTTTTCCTTCCAGAAACGTATCACGTATCACAGGTCATTCTTCAAAATTCAGAGAGGCAAAAAAATGTACTCTATAAATAACTGAACTTAGACTTTTTTTTGTCCATCTCAGAAATTCCTATTTATTTATTTTTCTCTTCAACAATGCTTTGTTGTGGTTGTTGCTGTTTTGGTTTTCTATTCGTTTTGTTTTCTTGACAGGGTAAGCTGAGGTTTGCCGGGGTAAGTTTAGGTTGGATGTCAGAAAAAATTCTTTAGGGAAAGGGTAGTTAAGCACTGGAATAGGCTCCCCAGGGAGGTGGTTGAGTCATCATTCCTGAATGTGCTTAGAAAACATTTGGATGTGGTGGACGTATTTAGCAGAGGTTGTTAGAGTTAGGGTAGTATGGTTAGACTTGATGATCTTTTTAAGGTCTTTTCCAACCTGAGCAATTCTATGATTCTGTGATTCTATGATTCTATAATGTCAAAAATTGGGAATTTTTCTCTATTAAGCAATGGAACACATTTAAAAAAGAATCCCATCTCTCTGTATCTGAACTGAAAGTCCTATCCACCCCTACTTTTTGCATAAAGCAAGACAGTTTGTTACTTCCTTCACAGCAAGCACTAAAGAAAGTTAGATTCATACATCAAACAGCAAATGACTTTTTATTGGATAGAGCACTGCTGTTTTTATGATAATAGCAGGAGTCTATCTTCTGAGGAAAAAAAAATCCTTTTGATTGCTTGCAGCTTTCAAAGGAAGTATAATGATATATCATCAGAGTACCAAATTATTTCTATGCATGTCTTAACTTCAGTTTTCTGTCATTACAGTCATTGTAGTACTATATGTAGCACTACGGAGGCAGAAGAAAAAGGACACCCTGATGACCTCTAAAGAAGACATCAGAGATAATGTTATCCATTATGATGATGAAGGAGGTGGAGAGGAGGACACCCAAGCTTTCGACATTGGTGCTCTGAGGAATCCCAAAGTGATTGAAGATAACAAAATGCGCAGGGACATAAAACCAGACACCTTGCGTTTTCCACGTCAGAGACCACCAGTGGAAGACAACACAGACATAAGAGATTTCATTAATCAAAGGCTGCAGGAAAATGATGTTGATCCAACTGCACCCCCTTATGACTCCTTGGCAACCTATGCTTATGAAGGAAATGGGTCTGTTGCAGAGTCCCTCAGCTCTATAGAATCCCTTACTACAGAGGCAGACCAGGATTACGACTATCTGAGTGACTGGGGACCTCGTTTTAAGATCTTGGCAGACATGTTTGGAGAAGAAGAAAGTTATAACCCTGATAAAGTCACTTAAGAACAAATACATCAGTGAAATAAAAAGAAAAGCAAACCAACAACAAATAAAAAAGATAAACCTAAGCTTTATAATAGGACAGGATTCCTTTGATTATAAAAGACAGCAATTGTTTCCAGCAAGTTACTACGTTTATCATACTGTCAGTTTTTGTTTGATCTGCAAAGAAGAGATAAATCCTGTAATATACACAGTTTTTTGTTGTTCTTATTTTGTTACTCTGGAATTACACTGAGACAAGCTCAGGCCTACAAGGTACAGTTTGCTGACTGACTTAGAAAGAAGATAGCTTTCTGGCATCATGGTGGAAGAGTGGTAGCTTTTTCGTAATTCCACTAAAGTGCCTATTGAAACTTTTATCATTTAAGTGGTAAAGAGTCTGCTGTGATGGTGTTACAAAACTGAATGAGAATTGGACATGAACTTTAAGACAAGAAGCAATAGCAACATGCTGACTTCTTATCGAACAAAAATGGAGATAACTTCCCGGAGTATATCTAATGATTAAAACTAAGAGGGATGTACATTGTGTTCAGGCATTATATTTGTGGGTTTTTTTAAAGAAGAAAACACTATGTCAAGGCATTATATTTCTTCTTTTCACTGAAAATTGAAATTTAAAATGCTATTGCTGACTGAAGATGTAAAGCCAAAATTAAAAAGATTTTAGCATACATCAATGAATATTTAAAAGTTCATGAAAATATTTCATTTTTTTCCAGAATAATAAAAGATGAAAGCAGCTACTCCTTTACATGAAGGAAATTTCCCTTTTTTAAAATGTGACTATTGTTAGAAAATTAAATAGATATTTTTTTTTTTTTAATTTCTGTTTGTTTCTTTGTTTGTTTAGGAATATTGTTGTATTTTTAGTACCAAGTCCTTTTTTTTCCCTTGTAATTATCACTGAACTAGTACATGTAAAGAACTCCACATCCATTTTCTTTGCAACTAGTTTGTTCGTCTTTGGATACTGTAGAAATACATACTATAGAGATAATTATTTTTTCAACCAATCACCTGCTACAGTTCACCATTATATTTTAGTGTCAGACCCTTATTAAAAATTGAAATTCTTATTATGTGATTTTGTTCTTCATAAAATCATAGAGTGGTTTGAGTTGTAAGGGACCTTAAAATCACCTAGCTTCACCCTGTCTGACATTGGCAGGGACCCCTTCCACTGCAGACTGCTACAAAGACCAATCCAATCTGCTCTTGAACACTTCTATGAATCGGACATTCATGACTTCTCTGGGCAAGTTTTTGGTGCCTCACCATCCTCATATTAATAATTTCTTCCTAATATGTACTCTATTTTTTTTTGTTCAAAATCATGACACATTGTCCTAATGAAATCTATTCCTTGACAAAATATTAACAGACAGAACAAAAACATTAGACAGTATAATTCTCCACTTTTTATGTTCATACCCATTTATAAACATAGCTGTGCAAATAACAGAATTGCATATATTTGCAAGGCGCTGTGCCTTGGAAGAGCACTTGTAAACTATTTCATTTATTTTTTTTTTTTCTGAGGATTTAAGAAAAATACATTTTCTAAGACAATGGTTTACAGCCCCTGAAGTGTATGTATCCCTATATTCTCCTTCTAAAATCTCTGCCATGCTATACAATATGCTCAAGCTCTACTCATGATTACTGGCAGCGGCAAGGTGAACCTAAGTCTTTCAGGTCTACAACTTAGTTTTTGTGCCACTGAAGAATTAATAGCTACCAGATATACTTAGATCACATATCTGATTAACATACCCAAAGTACCCTCTACTCTTGTTGAAATGAAAAGGTATTACAAAGTTGTATAAATGACTCTTCCAATAAGACTTTAAAATTCATGTTGCTTAAATAAATTTAGAGTTATATGGCAAAATTGGACAGGGTTGCATTAAAATCACTGTCAGTGTAGATTATACCAGCAGAGAGCAGAGGTGTAACGCAGGACACAGTAACAGAAAATGTTTTGTATTGGTGGGCTTGTGTTTTTCTTTTTCATTATTAGTCAAGGTAGTTTATGTTCCTTGGATGACAAACTAAGGCAACAAAATATCTCACCAAACATTAGGGAAGCAGATGGATTAGCAAGGCCCATTTACTACCATAACAATTTTAGTTTTGAAGCTGCTCTTTTTAATTTTTGTGCATGATAGCATAGCAAGATCATCCACTGCAGAGTAGACCTCAAGCAGAACTCTCAAAAAAATGTTTACAAATGTGTAATCTTAAGATCAATTTCTGCTGTTTGTAACTGTATTAGTCCTTTACAAGTATTATGCAAGCAAAATCAATGAAAGTGATACTGAGTGAACAGGAAAGCTCTCAAAGAGCTCAGAGCATTTGCTGTGAGCAGGACAGTCTGTACGGAAACCTAACATCTAAAATGTAATTTAATCATGCTATTACACAAAGTTCAGATACAACAGTAGTTGCTTTATGCTGAATTACTGACAAATTGAATATCAAATACGTATTTTTGACATTCAAGAGCTTTGTAATTGAGATGTTTCAATCACGTAATTAAAAAGCCTCCAGGAAGATTAAAAAAAAAAAGGGTTATATAATTACAGATGCAGTTATGCTATAAAATCTTAATTAAAATATAAGACTTTTTTCAAAGGGTGATCAAACAATTTTAAATTAAAGAAGGTATTTTTTTTTGTAAACAGATCTATGAAACTAAGAAAAATCTTCACTTTATATTCACACATCATCTGGGACCCAATGGATTTGTGTTTTATTCCATGTTCAATCACTCTCTTTCTAAAAGATGCATGCCAGATTTTAAGACTTTGTTTTTTAAAAGGTAATTAAACAGATATGAAGTTTATAAGATTTAAATAAGATATCTGAGATGACATGAAGTCAGTGGGGCTAAGAACCCCAGTGCATTTGTGAATTGTACTAGGTATGCACTTTTGTTTTCAAGCACTGTAGCTTTGAAAAATCCCTAGAAAGACTTGTATAATCCGTATCTCACAGTTGTCTTTCTCTGGACTATGGAAAGAGCCATAAAATCTCATGTTGTATGAGTAGTGACAGGAAATTGTTTACAAAAAAGTTTAAAAGGCACTGAAGTGGTAGACTCAAGAAAAATGCTTTTCATTCTAATTTCCAAACATCAGATACTGGTGCACAAACATTTAGCATCATCTTAAATGTCTGAACAGTGCCCCCCTCAAAACACAAAACATTCTGTAAAATGCCTTCAAGGAATCTAGTTTGTAAGATTATATTGTGGACATACAGAACTGAAGACAAATTTATAACAATGCTTTGAAAGAAATCTTATGTAGGAAAAAAACTTTTGTGTCCTGAAAACATAAGGAGTTAGAATAGTTCAAACCATTTCATTGAACATAAAAGATTATTAGTACATGGATTTAAGTGTGCTACCTCACAAATCTGAAAATACTGTTATTCTTGAAATGCAGATTTACAATATTGTGAGATAACAAAGATTTGGAAAGCAATGACAGTAGACAATGTCTGTGGCACAAAGGTCTGTTTGAATATTTTATACTTCCAAAATTTTTACTTATACAAATTTTATAAGTTTGCTCTGAATTTTGCTGTTTGAAAATAGAATTAGTTGATGAGGATTTACTCTGAGTTATGAAAGCAAAGTTCATTATTATGGAGCAAAGAACAACAAATGATTCAAAATATTATGGATAATATTATTCTAGACAATACTCTGCAAATGTTTTTCCCTTAACAATAAGATGTCAATTTCCAGATAAACACAACTGATCTTTCACAGAATTAAAAAATATCATTTAGCCAATGCAATACTTAAATTTCTCTCCACTACCATTTTGAAAGAGTTCTTATGACTGTGTTGTATTAAGTAACAAAATGCTATTAAGTGAATACAGAAAGAAAATACAATAATATTTTGGTTTGCTGGCATTTCATATGATGTTAGTGACTGTTTTATTTGCTGAGATTTGAGATTTGAGCTTGTAAGTTATTTACTATTGTCATTTTTTTTAAAAATCATTATTAACATTCCAATCCTGTGTGTATAGAAATATTTTTGAGCTTTACTAAACTTTGTAAAACAAATAATGAAATAAGCCCTAAAACAACCTTATGGAAGTGACATTAACTGTAAATGAAAATCAAACTTTATATTAAACCCTTCCAAACCTTCTCCTAATGGGAAATCTATAACAACCTGATTCCTTTTCTCTTCTCATTTAAATCAAGACAGAACAGGAGGAACATTTGCTAGTTTCAGCAAAATTAAGATAAGCTGTTGGTTGTTGATGATTGTTGTTTGTTTGTTTGTTGATATTCTGTTTGCTTCAATTATAAACCTCTGCAAAACTGCAATGATAAACACTTTTGGAAAAAAAAAAAAAAAAAATGTGGAGTTTACAAAAATCTATGTGCAAAAGAGTACATGATTATTAAGCCAAAACTGGAAAATGTAGCCAGCATGCTCCACAGGAAATGTTAGAATGAAATCAAGGCACTCTGCATACTGCCTTTGTCCATGCTAATGCTGAGACATTCGTAGGCATGTTTTCACTGAAAACATGTATATATTAATTATATTAATTATTAGTTATGATATTTTATTGAAAAAATGATACAAAATTATGTCAGTCTATTTGAGCAACTCTAGGCACAGGAACAGGAACTACACTTTCAACAAGAGATATGTTTTTTAAAAAACACATGGATTTCCTCAAGCATGGATGTAAAGCTTCTAAATTTAAATATGACACACAGGACAAACAAATGTGAAGAAAAGACACCAAAACAAATGTGGTATAGAATCAGAAAAATCGTCCCTTTTTTTTAAAGCATCAGTCAACGTATTTTGAATGAATTTCCATGAAAAATAGAAAAAACTAACAAAAAAATAAAGAATTTAATTAGTCAGTAAAATCCTATTTTCTAAACATATATTTCTTTCATAAAACCTACATTTTCTAAATTTTGGAATCAGGCTAGTACATTCAGGAAAATAGAGGAAATAATTTAGTCGTCTGGATCTGGTGGCATCTAATTTCACTTATATTTGTATAGTTTGTTGATTTTTTCCCCCCAGTCATCTTACAGTCATTTTTGTTATAGAAGAGTAGGACTGAAAATAAGAAAAAACACAATGCATTCAATCATGTTTTATAACATTTTCATTCTAGACTGTTAAGTTTTAAAATCAAATGTTGAGCATTTTTAACAAATATTGAAAACTGATTTCAAAGCATCTCAAGGAATCCAAAGAAACCATTTCATCATTACTTTGTTTCTAATATAAAGACTCAGAAGAAGATTACTTGGTTTGATAAGATGGTACAAAAATATTTTATGGTAGAGATAGCCTCTGTCCAAAGTATAACTATGTTGTCCTGTGAACATGTGCTGAAAGAATAAGAAGGAATTTAGCAAGACTTCTTGCTGGTTTAAAGCCTTGGTTAACACCACAAAGCAGTCTTTCACCACCTACTTTTTCACTAGCCAGGAGTAATACCTCTTATATCTAACAATACATATGTGGCTGAGCCAGCATAACTGGCTGGAAAATGTTATACAACTAAGAAACTATGCAAACAGGTTGGGATACAAACACAGATCCCACACTAAGTTATAGCTAGATTTAGGTCCTCTTCAGGAACTAAGTTATAGCTAGATTTAGGTCCTCTTCAGGAACTATGGTTCAGTTTATTTTGCATGCTCCTATCTGAAATAATCTCCATTTTTACAGAAAATCTGACAGTGGATACTTCAGATACCAAAGCTTTTGATCTATGGTCACTGTTATATCATTATTTATATTGGAAATGCCCACTAGTATCCTGAATTAGTATTATATGCTGTTCCGAAATGTAAGTGAGAGTACTTGTGCTCATTACTCCTGATCACTTAAGGGAACTTTCCTAGATGTAGGCTGCAGCAATTAATTTCTTGTCTGACCACTCAACCACTAGTTTACACTTTTGTGAAACATTTATTGAAGCACTCAAAATAGATCTGCTATCATTACAAACCTTGTTGCACTTTGCTTGGTGTTTTATTTTTTTCCTCTTGCATCTTCCTTTGATTAAATTATCCTTATACCAACCTGTGAGTCTTTTTTAACACTATATTTTCTCCTTTCCCACCTCCCTTGGGGAGGTGGAGGAAGAGAACGGTGGTGGTGGAGTTTAGTTGGGCATTGGCATGAAAGCGTCACAATGTTGAAGACAAATCATGATGTCAAATATGGCTGGATGAGAAATCCAACTAGCAACGTGGTGCCAGACCTTAGTACTGATATTACTGATGCTACTAACCTTGTCAGTATCAGCAGCATCTCGAGAGGACATGGATTAGCACACAGATGCCTCAGACTGGCCTACAGGAAAAAAAAAAAAAAAAAAAAGGTGCTGGAGAGAAATTACTGTCTGGTAAACTGCTGACGATGGAGAAGTACAAGCTGCAGCCTTGCAGCATGCAACTGAGACCTGGCAAGAAATTGCAATATCAGGACAGATTTCTACAGTTACAACCACCCTAAACAGCTCAGCAAGGATCTGCAGCAACTGAATGAATTCAAGTAATTTCATTTTTCCTAACATAATCCCACAGGTGAAAAGATGATGCACATTTGTCCTTCTAGCTGCTGTCTGTATGGAAAAATCTTCCTAGCAAGAATCTTCAGAGAAGACAAGCCAGATAGAAATAATACAGATACTTTTAATTTGCTCCAGCACTGCCAGGTTAATGACTTACTTGAAAAAAAAAAAAAAGTTTATATTTTCACTTGAACACACAACTGCAGAATATAAGTTTCTGCTACAAAGATTTAGTTCCCTGAGCAAACAAGGAGAACTCATTCCCTCCAAAGAACTCATACTCTCCAAAAGAAGAATTAGTAGAAGGAAAATAAAAATAAACAAAACAAAACAAAACAAAACAAAAAAAGGAACCAAAACAAAAAACAACACTGCTATTTCTGAAGGACTGACAATTCTGATTATGGGCTTTGGGAGTTAATAGGTATGACAAAGGGACTGTGGAAGGAAGGGAGAGACATACCATTCATCTCTACACGCTCTGTTGGAGTATTGGCATTATAGTCACTTGACAGTTTATATTAGCACTAATATGAAAAATATAATGTGTATCACAATAACAGCAGAGGACAAAAAAACTATAATAATATTATTAAAAAATATAAAAATTATAATAATATTATACTTAAAAATTAATGATCATTTTCTTCTTTTACATGACTTATAATCACATTTAATTCCCAGAAGAGCTCAGCTTCTGCTACTACAAATATTTCATAATTCATGTAATGTTCTTATTGGTCATCAGTGTAGTTGCAGAAAACAGCATTGTCCTAGTTGATGAGTACGAAGTGAAGAAGCATGAAACATGGGAATTTCAGCAGCTTTCTAACAAAGCCTGCGTAACACCACTGGCCTATCAATATGCACAGCTGCCAGGTTTTAGAATGTTCATTTGCAACAAAATCTTTCTGTTTTAGAGGAATCTAATTTCTAATTTTGATGTAAATTTTGACTCATCTATTGTGTTTAGTTGTGATATTGTATGTTAAAGAGGTCTGCAGGCCATTCATGCTTATTTCTCTAAATTTTATTCAAGTTTTTTCACATTTACCCTCTAAAAGGTATAAATACTAGAAGTAAACAAATAGAAACCTGAAATACATGCTCTTTCAATTGAAGATACATTTATTCTGGAAAGGCATTAGATTCTCTCGGGTCAATTTACATAGATTTTCTATTTGTAGAACTTACTGAGAATTGAGACAATAAAAACTACAGTGTCTGGATGTTTGTAGTCAATACAACAGAAAAAAACCCACACGTGAATGTGAACAGTATGTGAAGAAATAATACTAAGCAGCAGTGTAATTTTACATGCTCTCCATCTTAGATTCAAAGGAGAATTTTTTTATATATAACGTGATTCAGTTCCCATCAGCCATACTGCGAAGAAAGCAAGAATATAAAATATCTACTAATCGGTTTGGGGATCACAAGTTAATGTTGTAAATGTCTTTTGAAAACCAATTAATCATCCTCATAGTGAGAGACTGTTCATGATCCATATATGGCACTTCTAAAATATATATAGGAAAGGAAAAATGGAAGAAAAGAAGGGAAAGAAAGAGTGGAAGAAACAAAAAGTGGAAAAATAACAAACCCTATCTTACGTATTTAGTAGTGACAATGGCTTATGTAGCACTCTTAGAACTCCGGTCTTTGCTGTTCTGGTAGATTAAGGAGTCCACTCAAGCAGCTAGGAAAGAGGTCTTGGTTTGTTGAAGCAGTGGATCAGTATACTTTTGTTACAATACATTCAAATTTGCAGTATCTAGTGGGGTTTCAGTTTAACAGGTACTCCTTAATAAGTAATTAATAGCAGGTGATATTAGAGATTTCTATCTGACTTAATAATTGTTTCAGTTTTATTAAGATAAATATTTGTTTGACATAATATGCATGCCTGCTTATTTCACAAAAATAATGTTATATGTGGCAAATTAACCTTAAAGTAGTAATTTAACTTCTATGACTAGAATTTACTAAAATATTAACAAATAAGATCCCAAAATGGTGATTTAACATAACCATTTTTAAAAAACTTGCTAATAGGTTACAGACACAAAGACTGAAATTTGTTGTTACCTTATTTTCAATAATGGAATTCCCTTGAACTCTAGAAGAGTCAATATTTTATTTTAAATCAGACTAAAATTGACTAAGAATTAATACTGCCAGTGCTATATTTACTCTGCTCATGGCTGAGCGGTTGGGCAAAAGATCTTAAAGGTTCCTTCCAACTCAAGCCATTTTATGACTCTATGATTCTAAATTCTACAGAAGAACAATTTCTTAACCTGTTCAGTTTGTAGCCCATTCATATTTCGTATTAAGTACTTGCTACGCTGCCTGCCAGAATTCACTGACTCACACCAGCTGTTCCCTCCATTCCTCTGAACAAAGTAAAGATTTTCCAGCATTATTTTTTGCTATAGTCTGTTATGTCTTACTTGTCTTGAGCTTTTCAAATGCTGTTATACAAGAGGATTATTGTTCAGAAAATACACATATGTTTTAAAAAGCATGGTATCAGGCTTTATGGAGTTTTTCTAGATGTATAATCTATAGTCCTACGCTAGCCTCACAGACAATGGTGCTTTTTATAATGAAGTCACTTGAGCTTTCTCAAAACTCAACAGAAACAACAATGTAACAGCTTAGCAATTTTATATCAGCTAAAGAGCAATCAACAGGCTCTGAAATCTTTTCAAAATTATCAGACTGGAAAGAGAGGCTTGAATCCCACCAAAGCAGCACTGTATGGTGCGTATTAACACTGCAGAGGGCTCTGTGCACTTCACAAACATGCCTACATTAATAGCAAGTACCTGACAATAGCTCTTCACAATTCCTCTATTTAGTATAACGTTTCTCCTTCTAAGCGATCATGACTTTATTAAGAGCAATGGACTGAATTCAACTATGACAAAAACTGCTGATTACTCCAAGTCAGTAATAGTTATGACTGCTCATTTATGAGCTGAATTGTCAGGAAAAAAGAAATTTTGTAGTGATGGTAAAAGGAGAATCCCCTATACCACTGCAGAAGGCACTGCAGAAGTACTGCAAGCCTTCTGCACACCAGGCACACATCAACTTACAGAATTGTGGAGTTTCATAACTTGTCTTTAGTTCTGGCTTGTAGGGGTAACAATTAATGCTCACAGTAGGACAGTTTGAGAATATTATATTCTGAGTAGAAGGATCGTTACAGGGTTATGTGAGAAATCCAAAGGGAAACACTAATTTTGGAAAAGGGCAAAATATTTTACTGTATAAGAAAGGGAAAAAAGGAAAAAAGGAACAGAGTACTTTCTAGAGAGATCCTCTATTCAAGAAATCCAAGACAGCCCTCACCTCACCCACACTTTTATTCTATTACAGTTTCATCAAGTATACTTTATAAAGATTAAATGAATAAACGTGAAGACATTTGAAGTGTTCTTAAATCATTATTTTTGACATACCCAAATAATGAAATGTATTGAGTTCTGTGAAATGGATATAGATACTGTTAAGTGTATATAGACTTTGGATTTTGAACTGATTTAGTACAGCTGGCTGGCAAATTAAGGGGAAAAAAAAGGCCTTTCTCTTATTGGTAAATGATTATACTGCAGATACTGCCAAAGAAGAGGAAAAATTCTTTTTACCTTTAGTTTAAGGGTAGTTTTGTAAACCCATTCATTTCTAAAGATATTTTGTGCCTAAATTTTGGCAATGATTATATTATGGATGGAAATTAAATTTACCTGTGGTCTTCCAAAGATCCTTAGTACTGTCCTTTAATTTCAATATTTAAAAGTTCTGGAGATAGCCGATTTAGCTTCTTTTTTAATAATTCAGAATACATTCCTGTCCCGAATTTCCCTGTTCTCAATTACCGTTCTGCATGGTTTTTTAAAATCAGTCTAATTCTTATTCATATTATGTGACTCTCAAGTAAGAAAAAGGCTTACCTAGTTCCATTCCTGTCTCTTCAAATGTTGATCTTCTAGCTCTGTACTATCCTCTAGGAATACAGGAAAATAAACAACTACAAAAACACCTACACTGAACACAAACACTGTGCTATGAGGCACAACTTATTTCCATAAAACTTCACAGATGTAAATGTGCTAGATCCACATTTGCTAAGTTCAGCCACACAGTCTAGAGGTTACTTACTTCATAACACATTTTATATTCCAGATATTCAAACAAGATTCATTCTCTGGAACACTCAGTTTGATTCACAAAAGTTTGATTTATTTTGATTCATTTATGGGTAGGAGCTCAAAAAGGGTTGTCTAAAAATTTTACTAAAAACCAATGTGAAATATGTAAAAGTAACTACACACAAGTTGTACGTGCTTTCTAAAAGAAACTCAACTTACCAAGAAGGTTTTTTTGTTTTGTTTTGTTTTTTTTCTTATCTCCATTTTTCAGCTGTTTTGTCTTACGTATATTCTAGTATTATGTATCTATAGTCTGCTGTGACAAAGACAGAGATGGCTGTTGCTGGTCCCAGCTTTTTTTAGTAATTTTTTAGTAATTGTATACAGTGATCTTTAAGAATGGAGAAGAAGTTTTGCAAAGCTTTCATTTTGGGTTGATTTTGTTCAGTGCTTTCACACACACTTTTGTGGCAAATCAAGAACTAACTCTACAACTGAAAATCATACTTTTAAAGGCAGGAATTTGTCCATACTGACCTGAATCCTGTTAGGAATAACCGACAAATAACCAGACCAAAATGCACTTTCTTAAACTCACAAAACTTTACTGCTTTACATTTATCCTAGTGATAATAAGTTGGGCTATGAAGAAATGTATGCTACTACATTTTAGAAGTCTTACTGACTGTTTAAGACTATGCACAATTAACTGACATTGACTGGCTCTGTATGAGAAAGACAGGTTTTTGACATGTTTTACTATGCTAGAAAATCTCTTCTGCAGCCTGCTTTATCGTGCAGGGATTGACAGGGAACTACAGGGATTAACAGCCTGAATTGAAAGACAGAGAATTTTTTGAGCTCTCAAGACAGAAAGTTACATATACCACCTGGAATTATCACCAGGGTACATGAAATAATATATGAGTCTATACTTTCTGCATCAGAAATGAGCATGAAGAAAAAAAATGTATGAAGAAAAAACAATATTTTACCTGCTGCACAGTAGATTCTTAAAAATGATAATAGCGCTGTTATGGATATGCGTATAACACCAAACTCATACACCTATTTCCATTTTTTCCCTGTTCTTTAACACAAACAGTTTTGTTCTCCACTGTAGAAATTAATGAATCCCAGAGAAAGCCATTTCTCAATGAAAAACAAGCTCAAGCACATGCTAGAATGAGTTTCTGGGATAATGATTTGCAGACCTTAAATGTGTACTGAAGGAGCCAGTTTATAACACAAAATAAAACAAAACAAACAAACAAACAAACAAACAAAAAAAAAACAGCACAACCCCCTCCTACTCCCCTTTCACTCCCAACATTTAATTTCATGTATTTCCTTTCCTTTTGGTTCTATTTTCTCAGGATGACTTAGTCTCTTCTCCCCTGAAACAAGATAGGTTCCTCTAGTGTTTGATCAAGGGACTAAATAATTGCACCCAAAATACAGGCCAAAGTACCTTTGTCTCTTAAAATTCTCTATCTGTGGAAATTCTCCCACTAGCATAACAGAATTAAACCCATATTTTGCCTCTCAGTCCTCTTTGAAGATTTTTGGATGTGCTATGAGTATACATGCTACACACTACTGTAAGGGTTTATCTGCCAGACTTGGTTCTACAGCAGTACCTGTGAAATACAGACAATACATTTATCTGTTGGCTGTTCAATATCACACATCTCCCTGGGACTCCTTCCTATTTCCAGCTGAGAAAAATAATACCTTTCAACCTCAGAGGAAAGAAAATATATTAATTTTTAGTTAAGAAAACTTGTGAAGTAAGGGAAGATATAAAAGAACATAAATACAATGATAACTCTGCTACTCCTCAGTGAAAGTGTACTTTCAAAACATTTCTTCCTGTATTATTTCTGGCCAGAAAACCCTATTTTTTGTATGTGTTTGTGTGAATTATACATTTGATTCTGCAAAAACAAATTAAATTGAACTGAAGACAAGTCTTGCCCAATTTCAGAGGAATGTTACAGTTGTTTGAACTGTTTGTGAGAAAATGTCTAATTACAAATGTGATCTTTGTCCTTCCCATCCAGCCCCGTAATTCATATAGAAAACCTTTGCTTTTTAAAGAATTTTCAGATAAACTTTTAGACAAAAAAAAAAAAAAGCACAAAATTCAATTTTAAAGAAACAGAAATACTGTTTTTTTAGACCTAGAGTTCCATGCTTTTGTGTCTGAAAGCAAGATGCACATTTTTATTTACACATGCAAAAAACATACAGTTCTTAATCAAATAAAAAAAAGAATAACACAAATGTTATGGGCTAAATCTGTGGGGGAGTACGTTAGCATGTACAAGTAGCTATCTATGCCTAACTACATGGATCTAGAATCACTTTCACCATTTCAGATTTCAGCTTACTGCCAAAAATCTTAATTAGTTTTGAAAACAATTTAAAATGTTCCCCAAAGGAAAAACACAAGACTATAATTACACTGCAGCTTCTATAAGAATAAGAAAGAGGATATGGCCCTGCTTATTGTCTGCATTTAATTTCTCTAAGCTCTTTAATTGTATCTTAAATCTTGTCTTCACTAATTGCTAAGCCAGTCATATTTGTCTCACTTTAAAGTTTAAATTTTTAATACAAAAATGTTACCAGTAGATGAATAGATAGCAAAATCATGTGTCTGCCTTACTGTCATCTCCTTCAACACTCTTTCAATAAATGTTAATAAATTTTGAAAACTATTCAACAGTGAGTCCTCATAGTGACAGTGTTTGGAAGGAGAAATGTTGAATGTGTATGTGGAAGGTAAATAGTTTCTTCTAGTGAGTTCAATGATTATTTGTTCGTTTAACAGTATATGGAAATTTCATGTATGTTTTTAAAATAATTCCATTTATATGCTAATATGGAGGGAATGGGATGGAAGGAGACATTCAAAATAAACTACAATAGTGCTCCCTGTGGGTCTAAAAAAACATACGGAATGGATGTTTTTTTTTTTTTTTTTTCTTTCCATATTTTTTTCCTTTTTTAGTGGAATAAATTCAAAGGAAAATAATCAAATATACAAAAAGTAGTGATTCTTTCATCTTCAGTATCTTGATGACTCAGCATTTCATGTCATTCTTCTCACCTTTTTATCATCTTATCTCTTTCAGTCTTCCTTGTCAATTCCTACACCATTGTACTGTATTGTATTATTGGTATACTGTTTGTTATCTGTACAAATGATAAAGATAGAATACCATATCTTCTATATTTCTTCTTTAGGTGGCTTAGTCTAGCTGCAGTGCCAAGTTCCCTTACAATTTTCAGATCCTATATACTGTTGATTTCCCCTTCCTCATGCTCAACACCTTTAGCAATTTACTTAGAAACTACTATGCTCTTTCAAAGAGGCATTGTATCTCAGTTTTCAGCATCTAGTTTTGCTCTTGAAAACTTGCAGACATGATATACAGTATTTATAATATATATATATATAGCACATACATTTATAATGTTTCTAATTATTGTGATTTACAGACAGAGAATATGAGCACAATTTTAGATAGATCTGATCAACACTATGAATATTAACGAGAAATCACACAATTAATTGCTTATAAAACTAATCATTTTGTAAATATCAAGTTTTTTTCCCTTGAGCTAGTATCCCATTTAGAAAAACTAATTCTAGCAATCTTCTGAAGGTTCCATGTTCTGTGGCATTGGAGCTAAATCACTGCAGTGAATTCTTTCAGACATGAAAGGCATGTACAGAGATAAGTATTAATTAAAAACGCCCAGAGGTGCAGAAATATTCACTACAGCATTTACTCTTGTTTTAAGCTAGAAGAAGCTGCTACATTAAAAATTGTGAGTCATGCTTAGTTCTCACATGAACATATGAATTATTTTCATGTAAACAATGGTTTGACATTGACTTATTTTATTTTAACTTCTACATTAACAACCAGAACATTAGAATTGCATCAATTTTAAGGAGTAATTTCTTTTTCATTAGCTGCAGAGAATAATTACCTTTTCTATTTTGCTAGCTGAAAATGAATGAATCTATTTTGAGCTCTATTAATTGTATTAGTTCTTACAAACAGCAGCAATAACATCAAAAATGTAATGCTGCTTTCTCTCAGTCAAGCATTAAGAACTGAGTTTTAAGAAAATGTTGATACTGGCATTACAAGTTCCTAAACTTTTATAGTCTGATTCTAAGTCTCTTCCTGTATTTCTGTTTCTGATTTCAGAGGCAGCAGGTCTTAAACAAAGTATTATGTGCTGTAACTTTTTAACACTGCATTATCATAATAAAGGATTGTAAATATTTGTTTCATGCAAGAAATTCCATCAATATACTGATCAGCTTATAACATTAGGTATGTATTTATTAGCCCCTTACTTTCAGAGTTAGGTTTGCTATTATTGTGCATGTGGCAGTGACAACCTTCTGAGTTTAAAGCCTTCCTACCCACAGCATAAATAGATAATACATTCTATCTATGTGTGGCTTGGTTGGTTTACATGTGTATTCGTTTGCTGTTTGTGGTGGTGCTATTTGTTTTGGTCTTATGCCATGTTTTACTAAAAAGTGAACTGAAGAAGTTGACTACATAAGATGCCTAGGAGAAAGTTCTGTATACAAGGATTTATTCACCTCTTCTAGAATGAGTAAAGTTTCTAAGTGAAAGATGCTGAGAAAACTAGTATCTTAGATATGTGTAGATCTACATCTCAGTAATAGAAGGTCTAATTCAATTTACAGTTAAACTTCTGGTTTAAACTTAAAGTCTGTGATTATTGACTTGCTGAGAAGCACTGTGCTGTTGCTTCAAAGATTAATCAGACTTGTCCCAGAAATAACCTAGTCAACTCCACTTGAAAAGGTATCGAATAATGAAGAAAATCACAGCAAGACATTCAGCAAAATAGAAGAGTGGAAACTGCCAAATCAGCATGACTTTCATGTTTACGGAATGCCAATCTAAACAGAGAAACAAAATTTTTTACATTAAAAAGGGAAAAAAATACAAAGTAGTAATCAGCATTTACTGTTTGTTTTAGTTTTCATCTTTTCACACAGTCAAGATAGAGCTTGGCATTGTGAACTCAGTGTAAAAAAAGAGGAAAGAAAAATTTCCCCACATTGTCACAGTTTGAAAAATTATTCTCATCCTACATTGGTAGGAGTGCTTCTTGACATCTACCTTAATTAATTCAAGAAAACAGAAGTTTCTAATGCCTTGTTTAGATTTCTGACTTTGTAGTTTACTTTTAGAAAGTTATTATAAATAAATCATATTTTATAAAAAAGAATTTGTTTTGAACAAAAACTATTTAACTAGAATGCCAAAAGGCAACGTTTGTTACCATATGAGAACACCGGTTTCTAATAAAGAAAAAAGAAAGGAATCGGGCATTTTCCACAACAATTTGGATTCTGTAAATGCATGTCAAAAAAAGTAAAAACATGTTGAGGTGGACTAGGAAGGGACTTTCTCCCATAGTTGGTTAAATTGAGAGTTTGTAAACAGACAAACAGGACTGGGTCACCATCTCATTCCTTTCTTTTCCATATACCAGCCAGCAGTGCTGTTGCGGTATTACTGTAGTAGCTGGAAAAAACACATGAGTAGGCAGTGGCTAGAAGGATGCCACTCTGTACATGGACACATCCAGGGTCATCCTGTTTGGCAAAGTCAGAATCATTTATTACTCAGTACTGCTAATTCAGCAGTAGATTAGACTTCCTGCAATGGTTCAGCCAATGAACTATGCAGTCACACTGATCATCAACAGTATCAATAGTGTTTTTAGATTCTTTCTGTGAAAATTGTGATTTTTTTTATCCCCATCTAAAATCAGAGCTAGCATATCAAGATGATTCTATGCAGAACTTTTCTTAAAGCAACAATCTTCAATAGCATCTTTCTGGCAGCCAGAAGTACCCGCTTGAAGTGCTTCAGGTTTCCATCTGTATGAATTTACGAAGTTTCATAGAAATGTGTAGTTTCAACAATTACAGAAATGAAGCCTGAACCTAAGCAAGGCTTTTCCTTGTATCTCAGATTTCAAGCTGAATATTTAATTTCTGCAGGTATACCTTTCTCTAATTTTTTTTTTTTTTTTTTTCCAAAAATAAAATCACTTTTAATATTGTTTTATAGATAATTTGCAGGAAAGTATTTATGATACACTCTTATTCTGAATTAAGTTTTTCTCCAGAACAATGACATATCTAGCTAGCTAGCTACCTCTGTATGGTAGTTGTTAATTGAGCAAAAAGATAGTCCATATTCACATAAAGATCTTGATTAATCTAAGTTCTGGGAGCTATCTTTTAACACCATTGCTCAGAAGCACTTTGCATTTTCCAGCCTTACAAAGATAAAGTAATTAAATGCGGCTTGATCAGAACCCAGAACCTTTGCACCACGCATTTTTCTCTCAACCGATGTGCTCAAGACACTTTCATCAGATGACACCTGCAATAATCTTCTGGAACCCTTAGCAATGTATTTATACTAACTTACATCTCCAGTAAATCGTATAATTTACAAAGAATAACTAAACTGCTGTTTAGGGAAGAAAGAGATGTTTGATGCTAGTATTTGCATAACTCTGTCTGCATAATCAGTCTTGCAGGTAGAGCTGCGAAAACAATTGGTTGCATTGATCTTGCTGCTGTGCCAAGAAACACTGAAAAAAAAAGTTAGGATTTAAGGCAGCTTTAATTATACTTATGACAAAGATGTATTTTTCTTGTAGGCCAGGAATCCAATGTCCATCGTTGAAATTTCCCACATACCAACTTCCCAAAGAGAAGGAACTCATGAAGGCGTACAGATTATGAAAGCTATCCCTGAGTAGCAAAATCCCTCTACTGTTTAATTATCTGTAAAATGTATTTTTTCTCTTCCAAATCTTGTTTCTTCCATTAAAGAGAACATCTTAAAATGTATTATTATTAATTTTTGTTACTGCTGGAGATTCTCTGGAAGAAAAGAACAGAGAAATCAAAGAAGGCTGATGCACAAGTGACATTCTATAGCAGGGGCAACTATGTAATTGTTATGTTTAAACAACTGTCACAGTTTCAAATGTCTAAGCTATTCATTCTGAATTCAGTGGCTGATGTTCTGTCAGGTAATTGCTACAGCATGATATAAAGAAACTGCTTTTCCATTGAGGTACTACATGTGGTTTTCCATTTGCTTTATGCCTCCTTCTGTTAAAATTAGAATTCTTGCCTACTGGAAACACCAGAGTAAATGGAAACAATATCACATAGTTCAGCAAACTTTCCAAAATGAAAGAAGAAAAAAGGAAGTGGCAAAGGAGTGGATAATATGTTGAGCTGCAACCTGTTTCACATTCCTGTCTGCCTTCTGAAGAAACCAGAAGCAAAATCAAGGAACAATGCTTTCAGTACGAAGAAAAGTCATAAAAAATTTGACTGTTCCTTATGTATCACATACACACACACACACACACACACACGCACACACACGCACACACACACACACACACACACAAAAAAAAAAAAAAAAAAAAAAGGAAGGGGCGCAAGCAAATTTTTTAATAATTTGTTTTTAAAGTGATTATTTCTAGAGAGCAGTTGTGGTCAGTGATGCTCTTTTTTATACACAAGACAATATGCTCATCTTGTGAAACTTGGTGGTATCAAATAAAGGCTTAAACTACTGTAACAGATATAACCTTTGATGAGATACTTTGAAAGAAAGTGCTGGTGTTACAGAGCCTTACACTGAACAACTGAATTCTCCAGGTGTTCTCTCCAGCAACTTAGCAACTTTTCACACTATTTCATTACAATTAATGCTGAAAGAACCACTGAATGCTTCTACCTACAGCACTAAACTCACATTTCTCCTCTCATCCAAATGACCTCACTTGTTACTAGGTTTTTGCTTTCTCTCTTTCCTCTAACAGAATAAAAAGATGAATGGTAAAAAGATGCTGTTTGATTACTTTCTGTTTCTGGAAATATTTTTTTTCCAAGACCTTTGTCTGTAGCTCAGAAAACTCATGAGGATTGAAGAGCTAAAGACAGCTTTTTAAGATTTCAGCATATTGTTCATGTATATAGGTTGCACTAGAAGTAATTCTATTAATTTCCATTGAAACTACAACAGATACAAAGAGTACAATAACACTATTTTATGGAGCAAATTCTCAGTTACAAAAACACTATTTTTCAACACAGTCACCACATTAGCTCTGCATTTTCATCTGCAATGGACAAGAGCCTACATGCTGCACTGGTAAAAATCTGCACCAGAAAAAGTGACCCGTTGCCAGTTGAAAATCACTACCCACCACCTCCCTGCACTCATATCCACTATTTGGTCTGCATAAACATCCAGCAGATATTGATAAATGTCTGTGAGAGAATTTTTTTTCTACATGGAGTAATTCAGTGGCACACATTTGCTTTATCCACACTTTCATGTCAGGCGCCATTTTGTCAGGCTGCCCCTCTGCTGCCATCTGCGGCACGGCAACAAAATGTAACAGAATATTGGTGGGAAGGTTCAGTGTCTACTGTCATACAGTGAACATCCACCTCTGATGTTGTAGGCCAACACAATAAAATAGCAGCCATTATATCATAGAATCATAGAACAATAAAATGGCTTAGGTTGAAGAACCTTGAAGCCCACCCAGTTTCAACCCATTTCTATGGGCAGAGTTGCACCCACCAGATCAGTCTGCCCAGAGCCCTGTCCAACCTGGCTTTGAACAGCTTCAGAAATGGGGTCTTCACAGCTTCTCTGGGCAGAAATCATGACAATGCTGAAAACTTTAAAAACATTCTACATTCACATATAGTATATGTGTTAACCTAGTATATAACTGATTCCTCACTAATCATACCTTGACTATGACTTCTTCTTTTTCTTTTTTCTTTTTTTTTTTTTTTGCCAGAAAGTTGCCAGGTGAAATTAACAAAAGAAAAAAACATCATAGTACTGAATTTAGAAATATAATCATAGATTCCTTAAGTGTACATAGAACATACTGAGACAAAAGCTCTTGTTAGAATGCTTTTAGAGAATCTTGTTACCAAAGACATATAACAATGAAGGAAACCAGTGTCCAGAAAACAGCTAACGGTATTGGAAGAGTGAATCCAGAGTTTCCCTGCATAACTAACTGGATTTATTCTGCGTAGGCACATTGTCATTCCAAAAGAATCTGGCACCATAATACAGCCAAAGGTTGGGTGCTTTTTGTTGTGAATCTTGTACTTTTCCTACTGTGAAGACCCACCTCATATTATTCATCCAGAATTTAAATGAGAACTGGCCTTGACTTCTCCAAGTTAAACAGAATATTTGTCCCAAAACTACATTTTACTTACCGTCTGAAATAACTGAATAGACACTATAATTGGTTTTGATTTCCTTGGAAGGATAATAAACCCTAATATAAGGTACCACTTAGAAAGTTTTTAAAAAAGGATGTAATCAATCTCTCATGTTTAATTACATGAAATAAAGTCTAAATACGTTCAATGAAGAAAGAATATAAAATACAGACGGTCTTGTGGATGAGAAGGTCTTTTTATTCTCAATTTTTGTATATGAAAGCACAAAGAATGCTGCTAATTAGCAACCTGAGACTTCAAAAGCAAAAGAGAACAGCTGGCTGTGAAACTGAACTTGTGTCCACTCTTTAAATGAGATCATAAGGAGTCTTCTCATGAAAGAAGCATGTTATTGTCAACACAGCAGATCTTTGATATTTTTCTAAAGATCATAATTTCAAAATTTAAAGTTAAATTTATATTATTTTGCAAAATCTCATTTTAAAGTCTGGCTAAAGTTTCTACTAGCAATCCTTTCTATGTTTGGATGACTTCATAAATCTATTCTTATTTATTTTTTTGGCATATCAGTGTTTGTGACACCTAAGGTTTTATTGTATACTTACAATTATAATGCATTAACTTCTGCCTCGGAGTTTAGGCTCCAAGGGTGGAAGGAAAAACTTGCATGTTTTAGATACATGTACTGCAAAGCTCACATTCGTGACAGATACAGGGCGAAGTACAGAATCACTTATCTAAGGCAACTAGTAGTGTTCCTAGCCAGAAATGCAGAACAGAAAGGAAAGCATTCCTCCTACACACATACGTGCATACATACATAATCACTTTCCTGCCTACTGGAAACTGGAGAGCAAAATTTGTCACCCCACTTTTTAAATTGTTTTGGAAGACTGCATAGCTAACATATTCCTTCACTGATATTTTACATCTACACATGTGTACACACTTCATATAGCTGAAAGTTTGTACCATATATACATTATCCTCATCTCCATTAAAATACTGTTAGATTAGATCTGTGTCCTGTAATGTCCAAATAGCATTTTTTTCTTATATATTTTCATAGCATCTAATAAAATATTCTCTTAATTCTTCAGTGTCTTCCAAAACTGCTTCTTTTTTCTGTCTCGGGAACCAGAAAAAGCTGGCAAATTTCCAAAACTTTATTTCTCTGCTTTTCTGATTAGCATCTCTGAATTTTCTTCAGTCATCTCCCATGAACAAAAGCACTGGGGACAGGACACCAGTTTGTTTTTTGAGGATGTTGTAGCAAAGAGAAGTTGAGCCTTTAAAGGCTTATTTAAACTGTATCTGTCAACTAGAATATGCGGGTTTATAGCTGACTGGGAAACAGAAGTGTGTGGTCTATTTGTGCAGTCAAGAACAGGGGTAGATAAGCCTTGCAGACTCATTGCAAGGTTAATTTAAAAGAAAGAAAAAAAGAAAAGAAAAAAGTTTAGGAATATAACTTTTTAAGAGAAAAACATTGTGCCTTTCCCTGGATAAACAAGAGTGAAACAGAAAATGGAGGTAAGATGCTTTTTTTTCAGGCCACATTTTTTTCTTAGACAATATAAAGGAAATCTCTAAAGCTACAGTTTTTAAATCTCATCAAAAGCAGGAAAGTGTCAACACAAGCTTCACACTTTGCAAGTAATCTCTTTCCCTTTCTGTTTTGTGGGAGTTAGATAGGAACGTGCTGCCTTACTGCACAGTGTAAGGCTACAGACTAACGTGTTCTCCAAAGGCTGGTAACTCCAGGGCATCTGACTTTTAACTCTGAAATGCCACTTTTATTCACACTATTAGAAGAGTAGCCTTGATTAGAGTGTCTCTTTCCAAGTGCAGATCGCTCAACTACCCAGTAGTTATAGTTGAAGAACCCCTGGCAGAAAGTATGAAGAGTACATATGTCAGAAAGAAAAACAGAGGAAAAGAAATAAATATGAAATTCAACTTCACACTGGAAGAGTAAGTGAGCTTCAAACAGGGTATGTGCTTGTCCATCACCTGGCAGACACAGAGCGGAAAAAGGACCTTATACTCAAGGACAGCAAATCAGTCTCCAGTGTCTGCTACCCCAGTGGGCTTTAGTAGGAAGCAGTAGTGGGGCTGTTCCACGAGGAAGGACAAGCCATAAACCCTTGACAGTGTGCAATTCTTCAGTATCCAAGCAGGAATGGACTAGGAAAAATGTCAGGAGTTGTTAACACTCCTGGATAAGGCAAGAGGATGAGTCAGAGATAGGTTCGTCTAGAGGCTTAGGCCAGCACTAGCCTAAAGAGAAAAGCCTAGAGACAGAGCTTCTTACCATGTGTGTCTAGTGTCTCTTAGGTCTCCTGTGTCTCTTAGAGCCAGAAGACAGGGCTGGAAATAGCTGTGAAGAGGTTTTGATACAGATCTGCTGAACTATGTATAGAAGGAACTGCTGTGACACATCTGACAGAGTACTCAAATATGTTTCACACCAATTAAGCCAGATCCATGATTTTAACATTTAAATGATGAATCAAACTCCATCTAACCATATACTTAACAACTGCGGTGGTTGCATCCTGATGTTTAGGCTGCTGAGACAGAGAATGACTCTCTTTATACTATCCATGCAATGGCTGGAAAAAAAAAAAAAAAATCTCATTAATTCAGCCAACAGCTCTCTAAATAATAATGCATCATGATAATCATAGAATCATCTAGGCTGGAAAAAACTTTCAAGATCATCAAAGCTAACCATAAATCTGACCTAATGAGTCTCATTACTAAACCATGTCCCTTAGTGCCACAAATGAATGCTAGAACATTTCACTTTGTGTTTCTGTGTAATATTCCATCATATGAAGGGTTGCGTGTAGATAAGAATTTTCAAGCATTTTATGACATAAAATACATTGCATCTGAAATGACATCACTAGATCATCACAAAATACATATTGCTATTTCAGAATTAAGAGATTAACAGTTATGGGAAAAACTGTAAGGATAAAGTGTGCAGGAAAATGAATAAATAACCGACACAAAACATTATTTTATATAGCTATATCCCTGAAAATGAGATTTCACTTTAAAAAAAAAATTCCTGCTTACTCCATTTGTAATCTTGTGAAACCCACAGGAAAAAATGGAATTAATTTGTAAGGTACAACTACAAAACAGAATTTTCACATAGACAGTTTCATATTTTTTATGCTTTCTGGTAACTGGATGTGCTTTATACAATGCAGCTTTAGTTTAGCTTTTTTTAAAAAAAAGAAGTCATTTGATACTTTCCTAATTATTTATTTCTGTATGGCTCTTCTTTAATTTACACGGATGCAGTTCCTCTGAATAAAGCTTTAGTTATTTGCACTGGCTAGAAAAGTAGTTCATGAGTGATTTACAGAGGAAATACTTTTCTTAAAGATTGACCATGAAATTTTTGTGCCTTTGTTTAGTAGCAAGTGCTCTGAAATATAACATGCCAAGGAAACAAACTTATTACAAATATCAGGGGATCCAAAGCCCTGCTAACCAGTAAAGGTGTGCAAACTGCTATTATATGTCTATTTACAGACTAAGTAAGTTAAAGCACCATCCACTGAAGAGTTTCCCCTGAACACATGATATTGAAGAAGAGACCTGTGTGTGCCTCAAAATAGTACACCACATTATAGAAAAAGAAAAAAAAAAAAGAAAATGTAAAAAAGTTAAAAGAAAATAAAAAAAATCAATCTAGCTTGTATTTCAGCTTTCTCAAGGACTACAAGCAGTACTTTCACACAATTTGCAGTTCTCTGATAGGTTCAGATTGAACTACTGAGATTGAACTAACAGGGCATTTTTACATATTTAGTCTACTGAGATTCTGGTGCCCAAAGTAGCAGATCTGCACAGAACTATACTGTGCTTCTTTGACACAAACGTTTGTCTGAAGTTAGTTTGAGCGTCTCAGGCTGCACTGTGTGTAGGACTAACTTTCTGTATCTAGGATATCAGTTTATCAGTTCTTCAACATTCACTGGATACAAAAGTATACTCGGCTTCTTATGGGACAAGGAGTATTTTTTTTCCCATAAAAAATATTTGAGCTGTTATAAATTAGCTTATATCTTTTTAATCTTCATAACGTGGACACCGTAATGAAAAAAGCAATGTGAGCTCCTAATGGAAATAATTTGACATATGCTTTTGCTGAGTATTGCTGGCTCTGAACTAAGGAGTTATTAATTTGAGGTCTCTGAATTTATCTGACAATGTATCAGTTTCTAACTGCTAATAATTCAGGATTGTAATTGACTTTTCCCTGCCTCACAGATCTGTAGGACTACTTCAAAGTACTTCAGCCAGATGATAAAGCTCAAGAATGAGCAACACTGTGCCCATCTAATAACTTCTCAAAGGCTCATAAAGTTTATCTAAAGGTTCCTAGAAAATGCAAGTTCAATTCCTCTGGAAGCAATTTTTCACTTGCATTTCCCAAGGTCAGTAAAACTGCCTTTTCATAATGAGATTGCAGAGAATAAATGCAATACCTTGAGCAACTTCCCATTACTCTCATTTCAAAATTTGCATTTCACATTCACAGCAGAAGAAATGACAGGAAATACCAGAGGTTAAGGTTGAAGTTAACTTCAAAATGGCAATTATGGTTATGAAAAGAAAGGCGTGAATATGATTTGTAAGGGTCATGTAAAGATTTCCATGGGCATTTCAAGTGACAGCTAAGCCTCTACATAGCTCCCATGAGAACACACTCTGACACTTCATATTTTGGGCTTTTGTTAAGTCTACAGCACTAATGCGAATATTTTCAATACATTTAGAACTACTGTGTCAAATTTAATTTTTAAGATTATTAATATATGGAAATTGATTTTAAAAATCTTCAGATGATGAAAATATCAGCATTACTTAGAGTTCAAATACTGAGTGGAAGAACTTATTAAAAAATTCTAAGGATCACAAACTTCAATGAGAAATCAAGTTTCTTTTACAAATTATTGCTTTATTAGCAGATTTTATCATAACATAAGTTTCGCTGCTATTCTTCAATTTATACAAGTGAAAATCAAGTTGGTGCATGGTACAATACAAGAATACCTTAAACCCTAAAGCAGCTTTAGAAAAGCTCCTCCTACTAGAGGAGTGATCAGTTTCCAAGTAAAAACTACAAGTCTATATTGTTTAGTCAGACTTGTCCCTGACTCATTAATTTCATAATTTCGTATGAATGGGTAAGAATTGGAATATATGTATGTTTCAAAAAGATATGAATTCTCACCCATGATTTCAGAAAGCTCTGGAATCTCATCTCCCTAATCATAAAGATTTTGACAATTCTGTCAGAAACTTCTGTTCCTTGTCAGCACTGATCTGTCAATGTGTAGGTAATGATGTTGAAAAGAGTGATGCAGTTTATACAGAAAATCTGTAAGCCATGAAGATACCAATATTGTGATAATCTCTACTCATTTATTAAAGGCATAAAACATAAAATCCAAAATAAAACAACTAGCTGATCAGGTAGCTCAGAGTCTTAAGCAAGGAAGCAAGGAATTTTCCTCTTGTATATTAGGTACTTTCAGTTATTCAATTATTATTTCCTGACCTGGAAGTCTGAGATGGGGAAAAGAATAAAATCCTCGTGATTCAGGTGGAAACAGTTAAGAGACTCCATTTGGAGTGTCACAAGTCCATGGGGCCAGATGGGATCCACCTGAGGGTGCTGAGGGAGCTGGAGGAGGTGACTGCCAAGCCACTTTCCACCATGTATCAGCATTTCCAGAAAAATGGAGAGGACTCAAATCTGGAGGCTTGCCAACATGAGTCCCATTTACAAGACGGGTCATAAGGAAGATCTGAGATACTACAGGACTGTCACTCAAGTCTAGTGGCACGGAAGGTTATGGAACAGATTGTCTTCAATGAACTCACATGTGGGACAACTAGGGGATCAGGCCCAGGCAGCATGGGTTCACAAAAGGTAAGTTATGCTTTACCAATCTGATGTTCTATGACCAGGCAAACCACCTGATAGATGAGGGAAAGATTGTCACCATAGTCTGTCCTGTCTTCAGCAAAACCTTTGACAGTGTCTCCCACAGTGACAGTGGGACTGGACTCCCTCCAGTATTCCCCTGGAGAAGTTGGCAGGCCTTGGCTTGGACAGATACACACCTTGCTGAGCAAAGAATTGGCTGGAAAACTGGGCCCAGAGAGTGGTGGTGGATGGAGTTAAATCCAGCTGGTAACTAGTCACAACTGTTATCCTCCAACAGTCAATACTGGGGCCTGTTCTATTCTATATATTTACTGATGACCTGGATGAGAGCTTTGAGTGCACCCACAGAAAGTTTGCAAATGACACCAAGTTAGCAGGAAATGTCCATCTGTCTAGTGACAAGAAGGCCCTACATAGTGACCTGGACAGGCTGGACAGCTGGGCTAAGGCCAATAGGATGAAGTTCAACGAAACCAATTGTTGAGTCCTGCACCCTGGCTACAGTGACCCCAGGCAGTGTTACAGGCTTAGTGCAGATTGGCTGTGAAGAGAAAAAGAACTTGGGGTATTGGTCAGGGGTCAGCTGTACATGAAACAGCAATGTGCCTAGGTGGCTAAGAAGGCCAATGACATTCTGTATCAGAAATAACGCAGTCAGCAGGTGTAGGAAGGTTATTGCCTCCATTTTCTCAGCTCTGGTGAGGTTGCACTTCAAGTACTGTGTTTAGTTTTGGACAGCTCACTAAAAGAAAGACATGGAGAACCTGGAGATTGTGCAGAGAAGGGCAACAAATTCAGTGAGGAGACAGGAGCATAAGTCTTATGAAGATCATTTGAGGAAACTGGGATTCTTTAGTCGGGAGGAGTTTCAGGGGAAACAACTACCTGAAAGGAGGTGGTATTCATCCTCTCCTCCCAGGTAACTAGTGATAGGATGAGAGGGAATGGCCTTAAGTTGTGCCAGGAGAGGTTCAGTTTGGATATTAGGAAAAACTTATCCCATAGAGTTGTCAGGGATAAGAAGGAACGGGCTGCCAGTGAGGTAATAGAGTCATTGTCCCTGTTGGTGTCCAAGAAACATGTTGATGTGGCACTAAAATACATGGTGGGCAACATTGGTGGTAGGTGGATGGTTGGATAGATGATCTTAGAAGTCTTTAATAATATGATTCTATGGTTCTACGATTACAAGTGGAAAAAGCAAACTTAAAAAGTACTGAGTAGGCAGCAAGATGTTTTGTTTTATATTTTTCCCCAATTTTTTGTGTTACGAACCTTGAAAGACTTTACTTTGCATGAATAACTTGCATGTGCAAGAACAGGCAAATGCCTATGTATCAATACTTCTGAGTTTTACATCTAAGAAATTTTTAATTTCTGCAAAATTCTTTTCCTACTTTTAAGATCTCCAGTTTTTCACTTTTTGCCCAATTTATCCAGACTTCTCACTTATAATAATTAAAAAGAAAATCCAGACTTCTCTCTGCATATAAAATTAGTTCTTATAATAAAGCAGAAGGACAATGCAATGCAAAAGGAGAGCAGTAATTGTCATGACAAGCTACTGTGTAGAAATAAAATAAAATAAAAGTAAAATAAGAAAAATATATAACTTTCTAATAATTCTGTCCCTAAATCCTTGCATAAAAAGTCTGAAAGGAGTTTCTATTATTTCTGTTCACGGCACAAGACAGTAAAGAAGAATAATAAAAATCATCCATAATCTTTTCCTCAGATTTTGCCTGTACTTCATTAAAAAAGAAATAATAAAACCATGTTTATTCCAGGAAACAGGTTAGACTCGGAAAAGCTGGTTGGAAAACAAAAAAGAAAAAAAAAGAAAAAGGAAAGAAAAGAGTTACAAGAATTGAGAGCATCATCTTTTTGCTCTCCAGTTCTGGATGTCTCAAATCAACTTGTGGATTCAGAGTTTTTTGGTATTCTCTCCATTTTTCAAGTAAAAGTGATAAAACTGTTATTTTCCTCTGTGCCTACTTTTCCAACTCACTTCAGAACTTCTCTAAAAGAATGGAAAACAAAATTGCAAGTCTGATCATGATAACAGGTTAAATAGTATATCTTCTCTTACAGGAAAAATAATAGCACTATTTTAGAAGTCTCATTTTCTCTCTGATAAAGGAAAAAACAAAACAGGCTGGAATTAGATTGGAATTTAAAGAAAAGTTGAATATTGAAAGAAATACAAAGAAAGGAACTAAAAACCGCTACCAAAATACAAACTTGAACTGGAGTTTTCAATCATCAGACAATGAAATGAAAAGCATATTCACTAACATATGCCTTTTAGTGCAATTTTTACCACTGATATTTTCTTCTCTGTCTTTTCTAATCTGGCTTAGACCCTCAATAAAAATGTGTTGGCCACAGAAAAACAGAATAAATGTGGACAACCAAATAACAAGGAGAATAAATCCATACTGAAAAACACTAACCAGAAATGAGCATGTTCTAGCATAAACTGATGCAGATTTCATAATCTTAAAGAGGAAGATAAATTGACAACCTCTTGAAACACTGATTTTACCATCTTTGTTCTCTGTTCTTGAATTTAATCACAGCATCCACAAATCTATGAAATGCAAGGAAGTAGTTTCATTTATAAGACATCATTTAAGAGAGAATACGTATTTGAGGATTGCTTGATAAGCAGATTTATTTATTTATTTTAATGCTGTGTAAATACCAGATTTTCTATTTTCAGTACAGAGAAAGTAACCGATACCAGAAAGGCCACAGACACCCATTAATGCACTAGCAGTTGTTATGATCTGTTAGCACACAGGGTTTACATAAACAGTGCCTTTATTCTGTTAGAAAAATAAAGACGTAAATATCCTAATACCTGGACAGGACTGCATGAAGTTGTAAAGCATCACTAGATCAAAAAATACTGGAGCACTGAAAACCTTTGGAAGAGTGGAACATCTCAGAAATGAGATGTTTAAGAGGAGAAATCTATTAAGGGATAATGTGAACCCTGACTCTTCACGGGGAACTTGAGTAGTCAGAAATAGTTAGGGAAAGTACACTAGATGTTAGACAATTGCCAACTAAATGGACCTATGATAAGAGGCAACTAGATCTCTCAGATGTACAAATCAATATTTCCACAGTACAGACAGATAGGTGAGTTATCTTTAAAAGGCACATTTGAAATGCTTGGGCACTCATGGTCAGAAGAAAAGAATCTGAACTGGAATACTTGAGAGAAGAGCCATTTACACAGTCTAAGTGAAGATCCCTTACTGACAGAGGAGCACAAAGGCAAAATGAAGACTCTGTTGGGATATCAATCTTCACTATGGAGAGAGAGAAAATTACAGAAAGGGTGAGGACTGTTACTGTTTTTATGTACACTATACCTCATAGTGAGTCTGGCTGGAATGGAGATAATTTTCTTTATAGCAGTCTGTACTAGTTCTGGTTTTGGATTTGTCATTAGTAAGAGTTGATAACACACCAGTGTTTTGGGAGTTGCTGAGAAGTGCTTGCATCAAGGTCTCCTCTTTTCCCAGCTCTGCCTCCTCCAGCAATTTGGCTGAGGGAGCACAAGAAACGGGGAGGAGATACAACTCCACAGCTGATCTAAAGTGACCAAAGGCGTATTCCATGTCATCTAATGGCATGCTCAGCAGTAAAAATGGAGATAAGATAGTGTGGTAGGTCATCATTTCTCAGAGACTGGCTGGGTATTGGTCTTCTTGTGGGAAGTAATGAGTGACTGCCTTTGTATCAGTTTTGCGGTTTTTTTGTTTTTTTTTTATGTGTGTGTCTGTGTCTCTCTGTGTGTCGCTTCTTCTTTTTCTTTACTTATTATACTATCTTTCTTCTGGTTTTAGTCTTTTATTCTCTTCTTTCTGCACTTTGGCTCTTCTATTCTCTTTGCTGTTCCAGTGGGGAACTGAGTGGCTTTGTGGTGCCTGGCTGATAATAGGACTTAACAACAACCACAGCAATCTGCCAGCCACAACACCTTGGTCCAAACTGCAAATCATACCTTGGCACATACTGCTCTGTCTCTTTTTGCTCTAACTTTCAGAACATAGGACTGGTACTACAATATATTTAAGCCCTGCCCTTGCTATGGATGACTAAATGTTCAGAACTGCCAGGTGCATATCCACGAAGGAAAATAACCCTTGGAAAACCTCAGGAATGGATGCATACACAAACTTTTCCTCTACCACATTCCTGCCTCTCAATTGATTTAATAGAAGACATTTCTTCTCTCTGGAAGTCTTGTAGATCTTCTGTGAAAATGTATATGAGGGGAAAAAGGGAACTAGGGACTCCTCCCAGATAGAAAAAGATACAAAATCTCAATACATTTAGCTCAGAAACCTAAAACAAGATATTCCTGAAGATTCTCTCCATTGAACAATGCAGTGAAGACTTCAGAATTTTAAGACAAAGCTTTGTAGATTTGTGAACTGGTGTACAAATGCTTTCCACAAGAGCAGCATACTACATTTTATAGCCCAGAATTAGAAAGAATCTCTTATACAGCACATAAAACAAACATCTTGTCTAGGATTAAACTCATAGGAAAATTATATGCCTCAGAAAGACTGCTCAACTTACACGCTTCTCTCTCTTCAAGAAAAGCCAATGGGTCTACATATCTATGAAAATCTTCCATTATGAAAGATGGCAGAAAAACCATCATCTTCTTATTACAGCCATCATACAGAAAAAACTCTCAGTGAAAGCAGTTTGCACCAGCTACAAAGAAAATAGTTTTCCTTCTCCCAGACAAAGGAAATAAAAAACTTTTATATTATAATTACTATGAAAAGAAAACTTCCTTTTTGTAAATTCACCAGATTGCAGGTAAAGATCCTCATGCCTCAGTCATATATGCTTCAAAGTAGAGAATGAAATACCTATTTCATTCCACTTTATTGCCTGTATTGAGCCACTTATTACTCACAGGAAGACTATAATCTGGCCACAGTTCATCTCCCTCTTAATAGCTTAGCAGAAAGGGAATGAATCCAAGAAACCTTTCTGCCTTCCAAATGCAGCATAAATGCAGCAAGTAATTATTTTTTTTTGTTGTTGTTGCCAATACAGGGCCAGCAACAATTTTAGCCCCAGATGCTACAGAAGCAGCAATCTTGTTCTCCAATGAAATTAAAAGACATATAAAAGTCATGCCTTACAGCATCCACAAAGATAATACTCCTGTTCTACAAGCACTTTGGATACACTACCACTAAGGAGCAGTAGTTCTTGGATTGAAATCCAATTTGGATTAAGCACCATTTTTACATGATCGTGATTACACTGTAAATCTACTATCCAGACTGCACTAGTATACTAATGCATTTCAGTAACTTGTCAGTGATCTGTTACATCTGACTGGAAGAATCTGCAGTTCTAGTTCCGTTATAATAGCCATAACAGTGTATTTCACTGTAGCAGATAACCCACGTAAACTTGCATGCATTTCATCAGTTGAGAAAGCCAAAGGCTAAGCCTTTATATGCTGGAGAAATATTGGAATTTGTGCAAAAGATCTTTTTGAGTGTTATTACTTTTGAAGTGTTTCCTATTCCTCATGAAACACTGAGCCAGATTCTACCTTCTATGAGGAAAAACTATATTTTTTTGGAAAGGTGTTTGTATGCAAGCTATGTGGAGATAGCATCCTTCCCAACTACACTGCCTCCTCCATAAGTAATATCTTTTATTCTACAGTGTTGGCCCATGATGTCAGAGGCAGGTGGTGGTGGTACAGCAGTAGATGTTGAACCTTCCCATCAATATCCCATTACATTTTGTTGCTGTGTGACAGATGGCAGCAGAGGGGCAGTCTGACAGAATGACATCTGACATGGAAGTGAATATAAAGCAAAGGAGCATCACTGAACACCTCCATGTGAAAAAAAAAAAATGGCATCTTGTTCATTGCTGATATAAATGCATGACTAAGGGTGGTGACTGTTGAAAAATAGTGTTCTGTAGCTGAGAATTTGCTCTATCGAAGAGTGTTATTGTGCTCTTCGCATCTATTGTAGTTACCATGGAAATAAATGAGGCATTGCTTTCTGACCTTGTTACCTTGTTGCATTGCATAACCTGAGTAATTTGGAGTCACTTTGGTTGCTTATTTAAGAGCTGGTATGGCTAAGAACTGTATTTCAAAAAAAAAAAAAAACAACAGCGGGAAAGATTCCAAGCTACAGTTAATATTCACATATAATATGCCAAACAACACTTCAAATCACTTTAGACAGAATTGAATAAATTTGCTAGATAACAAGTGCATATGCATAAGTACATATACACACAAAAAGCGTTTTTGTCCTACTTCTTCAGTGCATGATTTCTCTCCACCTAATTTGCTAGTGTTGCTTCATTGCTTCAAATAGAACACAGTTAAGCAAGTATCCATGTCTGACAAATGATTACTTAAAGTCAAACTTATTGAATGAGCACAGAAAGTAATTTCATCTTAAGAGCTCAGAGTAGATCATTCACGATGCTGTAAGTTTGTGAGCACAATTACTGTTTATGTGTTATTGTAATAACACAAACAGCAGCAAGCTCTAAGGTGGGATCTGAATCATCATTCACAATGCATGATGTCATTTAACTCTTTCCAGAGAATGTTGAGTTGTGTTGAAGATGTAGAGTGAAAGTTACCTGCAAATTAGCTGTGCTGTCACTGAATACAGTACATTTCTTCTTAAATTAGGGTTATCACTGAACAGATGTAGTAGAGCTTTTCTTTTAGGCTTCACATAGCAGAGAAATGTTAGGTAGGTTATGTCAGTGACTTGGTGCTACTTGGGGTTATCTACAGAAGCTGAATGATTTTGACATCAAAAGCAGGTATTAAGTAAAAAAAAAAAAAAAAAAAGTATAGCAGAAACTTAACATAAGCAGAAAAGAAAAAGTCCTGAGTTGACTCATTTTGCTAATTTTTATCTAGTCTCTACTCCTCCATGTAAATTAGGTAAACTAGTTCTGTTTTTTTTCTTTTTTTCTTTTAACCCGAACCATGTCAGAAGTAACTGACATGAAAATACTTGAAATTCATGTGGATATAATGGAACATTTTTACAAAGTATGGTGTGAGAATCCTTCTTTGTTTTTTTTTTGGCTCAAAGCTTGCTTCCTGAGGTTTTTCTTGTGATAAGACTCTGGGTGACTTGTCAAGGAGGCAACTGATGGGTGCTAACTGTGTGACAATGGATATCGCTTTGGGAACATTTGCAAGCCCCTTCCCCCAGAACTGCTTGCTCTGTAGAAGAGCGGAAGAGAGTGCTCAGCAGTGTTCACTGGCGGAAGATCTGGCCTGTGGCCAAACCGCTCCAGCTAAGAATGGAAGGCTGGGGGATGATACCATTGTATCTTGCGAAGGCAAGATGCAAGTTGGTGCCTCCCTGCTTCCTCTTGTCTGCTGGCAAGGCCAGAAAGATAAGAACAAAGGAGGTTCCTGCTGAGATCCCAGAGCCAGAGGCTGCCACTCAAAGGAGAGCTGACTCGACCACTTTGGATTTGAGCTGTCACTCCAAAGATAGCTGACTTCACCACTTTGAAACCATTGAAAAGGGGCCATCATCACCGTTGTTTTTCGTCGTCGTTGTCAACAGAACAACTCTTGACGACCCACCGCTACTGAAGATCAGAGACGGAGCTACGAACCTCGCTGGATCCATGGTGGTGACTATGTCCCTCTTGCTTCCTATAAAGACTCCTTGCCTCTTCTTTTCTATCTTTTCTATCGCCCTCCTTCCCTTCCCCCAGTACCCTAATTCATAATAGTGTCCGTTCTCCCCTTCCCCATTTCCCTAATTAACATTTGTAATAAACTGGTCGGACCAACATTTGAACCGTTGCTTCTTAATCTCACGCTGGGTATATAGATAATAAAAGAACCTCCTCTCCCTCCTATAAATTGGAGCGAGACATATGGTTAATTTGCACTGCTTTTTCTTTCTATAGTTGATAATACACTTTTCAGGACTTAAAAAAAAATGACATGAAACCCTTTGGAAAAAACTTATGCAATAAGGATGTTATATTGGTCCCTTAACTGAATATGTGCAGAAGTTATTTTCCAAACAGGATAACCAACACAACAGTCAGATCTAAATGCCTCTATCAGTTCAGTTCATTCATGCAAATGTTTAGATCAAATACCTCACCTAGGATGACTCTTTAGAAGTTTAATAAGCATTTTAAAGAGAGAAAAAGTAAATGAGACCCACACCAAAATCTGAAAGTATTTAGTTTCTAGTCAAATATTGGAGACAAAAAGGCTTCATTACTGACATTTTCCTAATCTCTGTATAGATTTTAGAATGATTGATAAAAAGAACTGAAATAATGAATAATTGAAAATTTGTCATTTTCTTTACATAGGATATTAATTTCAGTCAAAGGTCTAGTTGCTAGAATTCATGTATTTTTTTAAAAGGAACAAAAAAATATGCTTTGATAGACTAATAAATCTATAATAGCTGCAAGAATATAATTGTGGGATACATTTAACGTTTTTTATAAAAGTAGTTGATAGTGTCATTCATGAGTCACATGGAACCAGAATGCTCAAAAAAAGCTTGAACCTTCCTGATATGTTCTGGAAGGACAAGAAGTTGGACACAAACATTCAGGAAATATATCGAGTGTCCTGAAGACAGTTTTTTCACGTAAGTGATGCTCTTCTAGACCAGTTATTCCCCAAAACAGAAAGAAATGGTCAAAGAAGTGAAAGCTAGTGGCAAATGTCAAAAGCTTTGTGGAAGCACTTAAAATCCTGAAAGAAGTCATGAAAAGAAGTAGTTGAATCACATCTCTCAAAATAATACAGCTGCAGAAACGAAACTTTGCAGAAAATTACATTTTCAGAATTGGTTTGAGCTTTTTGTCATTTTAGTCTTTTCCTGCCCCCAGGATTTTCTCATTTATGTTTTAAGGCTAGATAAGAAATAGCTTAAACCTTCTATAAATGAGATGTCAAAGTACATAACTGCTCTGTCATACAGAAAGCCCCAGGCTATGAATCGTGAGCTCTTATGCCTTCTTCAGTGTCTAATCAAAATTTCTAAAAGACTTAGTCTCTAGCAAATATGCTTCCAGTTAGTACTAAAATATTTCACTGAATCTAAAAGAGATGACAGAGATGACTAAAGAATCTAATAGCAATAACAAAATATGAGAAGGATTTAAACTTAAGTATCTTATGCATAACTTTAAGTACTTAAGGGTCAGTTTACTCATCTATGAAGGAGATTTTTTTTTCTGATGAAACAATTTTCCACTGTCTTGCAGAAATCTCTTCTGGTTTAAATTTCATTGAAAGGAGCACCACCACATAACCAAATTGGTGGAATTTGTTACCTACCTCTCTTCAAAAATGGAAGCAAAGCTGAAAAAAAACCTAGGGATTGAATTTTGTATGTTTTTTTTAGTATTTTAAATTAAAATACTGACAGAGTACCATTCTAATCCTACAAGGTGATGTTTCTAATATCGACCCAGAATAGCATTTAAAACACTGGGTTCACTTAATACTGAAGATCATTCATGATAACTTTTACATACTTCAAGATAAGGGGATGCTGTTTTCTATTGATAAAAAAACTGAAGTAGTTTAATTTCACACTTTCAAAAGGGTGCAGAATGGCAGTATAAATGCTAATAGCTATACTCTAAATGTAACATAGGAGGACTAGATGAAAATGAAGTTTCTCAGAACAGAGAGAACAATAAAATGAAGCATCAAATGAAACACAGAAGAAAAAATTATAATTAATGGATAAAAATATTACTAATATTTTTAATGAAATTCTTGTATTAGAATATAAATCCTAGGTACAGGCTCACTGCAAAAATTGATTTTATTGAATTTACTATGAATATTTGAGAATTTCTACTTACATCTTATTTAAAATGAACATGCTTGCATTTGGAAATAGATATTGTGGATAAATCTATCAACAAAATAACATCTCATTTCAATACAACCTAGATTTCATGGTATATATGTTGCCTCACCTAGCCATTATAATATTGTAAAAACACATTTGGGGTTTTGCAGCACAAAGAATTTGTGAAGTGTAGCATTTCCTACTAATCTCATTTCTATGCACAGATATAAACTGTATTTCCTGCCACTCTAATGATAAAATGCCTTTAAAGAAAGTTTATATGTGTTAGGTGATATTAGTTTTCAAATTTTTCCATAATAGAGATGTATGCTATGTTTTGCTCTTCAATCATCTGTTGATCCTTTAAAAACTTGAAATGTTTTTATGGTTGTTCCAGCAAAAATGTAAGTTATTATTTAAGTATGTTTGAGATTCAGTGGGGTTTGTCTAAACTTATCTAGTTATGTATTCAATTTCTCTAGGGAATTAGGGGGAAAAGGGGAAAAGAAAATAAAAAGATTAAATGTCCTCTATAAGAAATTCTCCACTAGAAAATAAGAGCAGAAATAATTCCGTAATTTTTTTTTCCTCTTTTTTAATGGTTCCTGCCAGTATCATGCTTCTTATTTAAAAGCATTTGACTTCTCAGGAAAGTTTGCATGTTCCCATCATGAAAAAAAAAAAAGTTATGATAGCATGTTTTAGCTACTATTACAATGTAAGGGTTTTCAGAACAAGAAATACATATGTTGCCTCATGTTTTAATATGTAAAATGGATCATTCAAATCAATTACAAAGAATGTCATTGTTATGCAGACTAATCACTATTTGCATTATTACTGACCACATAACGTAGTCTACAGTTATTATCTTCCAAGTAAATTAATTTTACATTTTTTTTAAAATTTTTACTTTAATTAAAGCAATTTTCAAGCTGTTGTTGTGTTTATCTATAGATCAAATAATGTATAATATTTTCCTTTTCTAGAATACAAGATTATTAAGATTAAAAACACTGCTTAACAAGGTCTGTTTTATAGCATGCCTGTAAATCATAATGAGGCCTACAATGGAAGGAAGAGAAGAAATACACATGAAACTTCGAAATATGTTACGGAAAAAAAACTGTAGTAAATGATGATTTTTTAAGAGTTCAGTATAGTTAGAACTATCCAGAATAAAAGTATTTTTTGTTTGACTTTCAATAAGAAATCACTGAAAAAAAGCACAGACCATATTACCAATGTAAACAGAGCACTTATGGACTTAAGATTTCTTACAGGAATTTAGTAAAATATTAGCTTTACTTAATCAAGGTGCTGTTTCAATACTTCAACGAGAAAACAATGAGAAAACCCAAACCCATCCTCTGATAAAAATGAAAAAATGTTCACAAGCTGCTGGAATATAACCTAGTCATTAATCCTTTTTGACATATTTTATTGGAAAATACCACTGCACGGAAACCTCACAGAAGGATGAGTAAGCTTTGCCTCTGAGTAATTCTAGATACTGATGATTATCTCAATACTTTTTTGGGATCTTGCCTAGTATGCAATTCATTCTACTAACAAAAACTAAATGGGGAGTTTCTGTATTACTGAAAAAAATATAACTATTCAACAATTTCATATAAAATGTAGAACAATTGAAAAAGAAATAATAATCTGTGTTTAAATATACAAAAATATTTAATCTATGTATCCCAGTTCATCTTTAAAAGAGAAAATGTCTTTTTGTTTATGGCCTTGGCTATAACATAAGTGTAACTGAATGCATACAGTGCTTGCTTTCAATTAAGCTATCAACATCTTATCAAAAGGATGAAAACAGATTCTGTTTAGATTTAATGTTAACAATTTTGTGTCATCCTTAAACCTTAATCTCAGATACTTACAAGACAGTTCTGTCTTGTACAGAACTTAAATACAATGAAGTGTCAGCTGGTTAATAAAATGAATTATGCTAGAATTCACAATATGGATGCCAAAAAAATACTCCCTCTGCTTTTTTTTTTTTTTTTAATTTTTATTCTCTACATGGCTGCACTCTAGAAGATAGAATGGGGTAGTTCAATTGTTCAATTTAGTTAAAGCTGGGAAAATTAAGTCCATGAATCACTAGCCTGCAAAAAACCAGATATCTTTTTACAAATGTCAGAATGACATCTTATATGAGCTTTTATCAGTGAGAACACTAGCAAAAATGTTCTTCCTCCTTTCAAATTCAAGACATGCTTGAAAGAAAGAATGGGAAGCCACTAAAATCTTAATTAAAAAGAAAAATCAAAAATATCCTGTTGATGTGTGTTATTTGGAGAAATAGAAATATTTACCTGATTTACCTAGATTTTTCTTTTTAAAGTAAAAAGTGAAATGGTGATAACCAGTACCAACTGAACTGCACTGTACAGACAACAGCTGCTGAGTGTAAGATCCAAATTATAATTACTAAACTATAATTATTAATTACTAATATTATTGCATATTTTGATGTGCTTTTAGATACAAGAAAATTATAAAATATTTCACAGTGTATGTTTTAGTAGTCTGTTATGGCCTGGGAAGGAAAACAGAATAATAAAGTAGTTATTGAAAAATGTAAGCAGAGAGCAATTAGTTTTTTCCTCCCCTTTTCTTTATTTTTTTTTCTTTAACTGTCCAGACTTCTTGAAAAATTATTTATCTACGTAAGTCACTCTCAAAGTAATGCTTTTTATTTCCATGGAAACTACAACAGATACAAAGAGCACAATAGCACTTTGATAGAGAAAATTCTCAGCTACAAAACACCGTTTTCAATATAATCACCACCATTAGCTATGTATTTGCACCAGCAGTGAACAAGAGACTGCACGCCGTACTTGGAAAAATCTGTGCCAAGTGGAGGTGCCCTGTTGTTGCCACTGCTGAAACAGACCACTCACCACCTCACTGTACTAACATTCACTCAGTGAATGTCAGTGGGTGCCGTTTTTCTACATGGAGGAATTCAGTGACTCACATTTGCTTCACCTGCACTTGCATGTCAGAAGCTGTTTTGTGAAACTGTACCTTTGCTTCCAGCTGTCACACGGCAACAAAAATGTAACAGAATATTGCTGGGAAGGTTCAAACTTTACTGCCATATGGCCAGCATCCATCTCTGGTGTTGTGGGCCAAAGGGCCAAATAATAAAAGAGGGGATATTACTTTCAGGGCAGCCTCTGTAGAAACTGTAAGACTGGGCTGCATGGGAATCAACAACCTAAAAACTGTAAACTACTCAGTATCTACTTTCTCGCTTATGTATGAAAAACATTTCAAAAAAAATGAAACTAAACACTAAGTTTTTATTTTAAAGTGACTCTTCCTAAAAAAAAAAAAAAAAAAAAAAAAAAAAAAAAAAAACTTCTGTTAGTAAACACTTATCAAATCAATTCATTTTTAACTACCTATTCCTCTTTTTCCCCTTGTATCTGAAGCTTAAGGTAGTCATTTTTGAATTTAACTGCACTTAATTAAGCTATGAAACACTGTAACTTTCGAGCTATTAGTTGACAAAGGAGATAATTCACTGTGGGTACAGAATTTCTGAGTGCTCAGAGCAAATGGGAAGGGTCCACCTGCTTTTTTTCCCCCACAGCATCATTTCAAGGTCAGAACATGACAGATGGTCAACTCCTTTGGCATGGATTTTGCCTTAGATATTTTAACTGTTCCACAGTTCTTGCAAATTCTATGACTAGATGCCTAAACAGACAGACAGTACCAAGTCCCAGCCCAAACATGCAACACCTCCAATACTGGTAATGAGATTTCAGTGCCATGAGACTATCCTGCAAATGCCAATGACCGAAACACCTGGACTTTAAAATGAGCTGTAGAGCACAAGAGTCAGTCTGACACATAAAAGGGACAAATGGGAAGCATAAGTTTTGCAGGAGGACAACACAAAAAGCAATCACGTTAAAGATCATGAAGTGACCATTTTCTTCCAAAAGGAGACAAAAACATCTAGTTTGTAAAATACAAAACAAATAGGAAATAACAGAGAGAAAATGCATTCAACTAAAATATTATTGCAGGAAATATAACAAACTGTTGCTAAATGTGTGTATAAGAAAACTTTTTTCCCCCCAAGAATTAGCAATGGCTAGTTATTCACTGTGATGCAACCACTATTAACTAACAGATATTTAAATCCCATTATGCATTCTGTATCCACTGTATAGAACAAATCCAAGTTCACTGTATTTTACAGAATATTACCCTCTCTCTCTGATGGATAATTCCTAAATTATGCTAGTGATATCAACAAATAATTCCTGCAATTTATCACTGAATCTGAAGCCTTGCATTGCAACACTGCACAACTGCAGTGAGGTGGCTTTTTTGCCCCAGTTATCACAGTATTTTATCAAATAAAGTAACATCTCATGACTACTTCCTAAAAGCTAAGAATGCTTTTGAAAGTTAGTTGCAATAAAAATTACATAAGTGTTAGAAGAACCTAAAGAACAAAACCAAGAATTACTCAACAGGAAAGTGAATAAGAAATGGAATAAGTTTCATGCCCTAAATATTTCAGTGATTAAAAGAACTGTCCTCGACCACAGCTAAAATATGATGCTCTGTATATAATTTCTGAGCTTGAAAAACTGTTAGAACTTTATTGAATCTATATGAGAAGCTATGCATCTTCCAATGCATATATGCACATACTTCCTATTCCTATCTCCCAAGTTTCATACACACATCCTTACCAGATCAAGTAGCTATCTCAGCAGAATGCATTATATTTGAAGAAACTATTAGATCTAATGAAAACATCCAGTTAAATAACCATCATTTTCCATTGCCATTCTTAACGTTTGGCACAGCCTCAAATTTACATTGGAAAAGATCAAGAAATTTCACGCTATGCAGAAAAAATTCTGAAGTTGCCCAGCTATGTATTTCTCTGTAGAATTTTAACAAATGGGAACCTCAGTGGAAAATGCCTCAATTATGAGAGGAAGTTTCCTACAAGCTAATTGTGCAAACAGCAATTTGATTCTTGGCAGAACTTAATATTAAAAATATATGTTTGAAGTACTGAAAAGTAAAAGCAGAGAATGATGTTTCCAATGTGGATGAACATTTTTAGAAAAGTTAATTTTACCCAAAACAATATTTCAGTGTAAATTTGACAAATAAAATTATCCAAGTAACAATTGGAAGTACAGTTCATAGAATCAGACAGGCCATTCAGCAAAGTTTTTTAATTTTTTTTTTTTTTACATTAGAGTTGCACTGTTAAGATAATGAAAATAAACTTACATACTTGACACAAACTTGGGAGAATGGAAATATTTATACTTCAGGGCCTCCATGCTACAAGACTGCCATTATCTTCTCCTTTGTTTACAAAATTACTAAACAGGCACCCAAAATTCAGCTTTTTGTTGTCCCAAGAAACAAAGTACACACAAGTGAAAATGACTTCCCATTGGAAATAGTAGGAGTTTCAATTAGGCAATCACAAGAAAACCTTCAATTACTTCTCGATATTCGTTTGAGTGTTTGCTTCTCAGTGGAGGATAATTACAGCTGTTTTCAAAGCAAAAAAGTATAATGCAGGGCTAAACCTTCAGCTTGCAGAAAAGGTAGCTTGAATACAGAGAGGCTGAAAAGAATTGAACTCTGTAAATATGTGTCTATACTTACATGCAGACATGGAATGCTTCCAAAGAAATTGTGACATTCAGATACATCTGGACCAAAAAGCTCATTCCTTACATGACAATTAACATTCTGAACATTAATGAACATTTTTTCTCATTACTGTATAAACTTCAGCTTTAAATCAGAGCCTTAATGGTTACATTATTCAGTCATACAACAGCACAGTGACAAAAGACAACACAAGGAAAGACTTAACCAGCTAGGACAGACCTGTCCCAGCTTTCAAGAATATTGAGATAGGTCATCTCAGAAGAGATCCAATAAAATCAAGCTTGCATAAGAGGAGTCAAGTATTGTTTCTGAATTTAAGTTCCCATTCCCAGAAACACTATCCATGCTATTATATTCACAGCATTTATTAAGATAGGAGAAAGAGACTACATTTAATACCTATTTCCAAGTTTGTCTTCTATTTGCTTTGAAAATTTTGAAGACTGAAATATGTTAATGTATAATATAAAAATGGTAATTCAACAACCATAACCTGGAAGGGGAATGAGAAATATTCAATCACAGAGAAATTCCACTTTCTAAAGCCTAAATAAAGTAGATTAGGAACGTAGAAGAAAAAGTACCTGCTTACCCTTCAAAAGTTAGTGATATAAATGATTCCTGCCAAGCTCTCTTACCTAGTCTGTAGGTGAATCCTAAATACTGAATATTGAAAAGCTTCAATAAGTACAGATATTATTCATCAATTTACTTCAACATAATTAAGAGAGTATGCTACCTTAGAATTGTATGTGAGCTGAATTAAGATTTTATATCACAGGGATAAGGAAAAAAAATTAATACTAGCAAAAAGCATTTTTGCATGCACTGAGTTGATACACAGACCTTTGAGAAATATTCCCCCTGCTTATCGGTAAACGACAGTAAAAATTTCTCTAGCAGAAATGACCTACACTCCAGCGATAAAAAGCGGTTTAACAAATACAGTCATTAATTATAGCTCTTCTTTGAGAAACTATTGTTTTTATTAACATAGGCTGTACTAATAATTGTTTCTGTTACATCCCACAGCCCTTCTGTCCTTATCTAGACACTGACAATAAATCTGTTAGCTAAGCATGCTCAGATTCTTTTGCTTCATCCTCAAATATATCCAAAAAAGATTAAACTAAAATCAGTGAAGAAAGTGACAGTTTATGTATTTCAAGGACATACTACAGTACATGGAGTTTCTAGAACCACTTAGGGATACTTTTATGAATTAGTATGAAGAGTCACACAGCCTCTCTTCAAGCATGAAAAAATAGAATATAGAGGGTAATGACTGAGCTAACAACTTAGTTTTAATCCAAGGTAGTGGAAGTATAGTAATGTTTTCTTTCATTATTTAGAATGCTGCCCAGAGAAGCATTCAAGGCCAGGCTGAATGGTGCTTTGATCGACAAGGTCTAGGGAGGTGTCCCCACCTATAGCAGGGGAGCTGGAACTAGATGATCTTAAAGGTCCCTTCCAACTCAAACCATTCTATGATTCTGTTTCTTAGCACTTCAGAAAACAGAGCATTGAATTATAACCTGTAGAAACACCAACAGTCAACAATACAGACATCCTAAATCCTAACGTAAGTTAGGAATGTTACCATGCTGTTTTTTCATTATATGTTGAAACGGTGCATGACAGTTTAACATTCTTGAAATGAAAAGAAACAAGTTCTTGTTTTATGGCAGCAATATAGTGATGTTGTCTTTTTTTTCTTAAAAAAAAAAAAAAAAAGTCAACCAAAGTAACCATAGGTCAGATTTCCAAACACTGCAATGTCATCAACCTTCAGACCACACTGTACCTCTACTGTGCCTCTAATTGTGTAGTTGCATAGTGTGTGTGTTCCGTTTTCATGCAGAAGTACAGAGCCAGCCAGCCCTTCCCCAAAAACTTAATTCATATTAAATTATGCAAACCAAGAAAGGGACATTAAGAATGAAAAAGGGTTTGATGATCTGCTACATCAGAAACTACAGTCAACAACTGTTTTTAGAGTGAATCTTTCCATATGCATAGGTCCTCATCCAGAAAACAGTGAAACATGAGGTAACCTAGTATAGTCAGACCTAATGCTGATTTTCTTCAATTGACATTCGCATAATTTGCTTGTCATTTCCTCATGTATTTTGTGAACTCCACGTACATTAAATAATGCATATTAGCAGCCTATTAATTAGTACTTACCCTGTTTGCCTCTAAGATGGAAGTAAACCTTGATTATTTTTGAAGTAATAATAAAATTGATGTTTTGTTTCTCACCCTTTCCATCAAGAGTTCAGACAGTAGCACTATGTATGCAGCTTTAAATAGTCTATTTAAATATATTTTATGGTATTTGTCATGTCATTTTCTTTGCTCTATTAATTATTAATTGATAATCGATCATTAATTAATTATTAATTATTAATTGTCTAACTATTTCAACTCTACTTTCTCTTACTTTCCCTTTGGAATACCAAGAGAGATAAAGCACTACACAGTATATTCAATTTCCACATAATAATGACTTGAAACTGTTTATCTGTATTTCTAGGTCAAGATGCCTTTCACCTTTAGTAATATGAGTGGGGTTATTCAATTCTACACCACTCCAGTGTGTAATGTTATGGAGCAAGGGAAAAAATGCCTACTGAATCTTTTATTCAGATGCTAAAAAAAAAAAAAAAAATATGCATATCCATATGAATGTGTGGTCATGCTCTTCTCTCTACTCCTTATAGGTCTAGATTGAAAAAGTAAAAGAAAGTACTAGGGAGAACAGAAGGGCTGCACTTTCTCTTTAAGAATGAAGCTAGTGCTTTATTTTTCTTTTCTTTTGTTATTAAAAACTAAGATCTGAAAATAATTTCCACTTCTACTGTTCTCTACACTATACAAACAGAACTGCATGTTCAGCTAAGTTCTTGCAGAAGTCCAAATTGTTAAGAGCTTTCATATGGAAATTTACAGGGCTTATATTCTAATGGTAGTTTTTTTAAAAACAAGAATATCTACTAATTTCATACCTTCATAATTAGAATTTTATCCACAATAAATTATTCTTATCTTTCCTTATGCTGAATTGGAGATCTGAGTGGTTTTTTTTTTTTTGTTTGTTTTTATAGCTTTCTTTTTATGTCACCTGAACCATTGACTCATCGCTCTCTCTCGATCCACTGGTCCACTGCAGAGTCAGCTTCTAAGAGGCCTTCCTAACTGAGTCCAGGTAAAGGCCATCAGGTTCAAATCATATTTATTAAAAATTGCTTTCAGCTGATGTTTATTTGAAGAAAATAGAAAGTATTCTGATAGAAGCAAGGACAGCCCACTACCTAGTATTACCTAGTATTTTTCTGCATAAGTTTAAAAAGTACCTGCTCTTGACCTTCTGAAATGATAAGCGGGTGTTTATCTCCATGCTTTATGTGGAACATTATGTTTTCTATCATTCCTTTTAAATATTTTCCTTGAAACCTGACTCCATTCCTCTCTATAATTCCATGGTAATAGACTTCCCTGAAGCAGTCAGATGCAGTGACAACAAAAAGTGTTAATAATAGTAATAGGGATGGATCATACAGTCTGTATTTGGGATAATGCCTATATGCAAACATGAGCCATTCACATTTTCATAAATTCTCATGAAATTAGACCTTTCAGCTGGTATGTTATACATACCAGCAGCAATAAAAACCCCTCAGTACAGACCAGTTGTACTGCACCAATGATACAATACAGTTAAGAAGCTTAAGAGAAACCTTAAAAAGCAGAGGAAAAACAGCAAATTGAAATTCTGTATCACCTTTCACTTCAACTGACCCCTTCAGACTACAGAGAAAATCTTGAAAACCGCTGCACCAAAGGAGTCTCAAGAAAGGATTGTGCCCAGACAAAGTACTGGGCTGCATTATTCATCACTGAATCTTGTTTTGACTATCAGACAAGCATAGAAAAAAAAAACAAAAAAACAGGAGTTTTATTAGCTAAGTCAACTGATTTCAATTAAATATTATTGCATGCAAAGTATGCAACTGATATCTAAGGTAAACTTTTCAACATGGATTTTCTCAAAATAACGGAGAACAGTAATGCAACAAAATTTTAAAATGACATTTTACTCTGCAGAAATTAAATTGATGTATTAAGGTGACAGCAGTCACTAAAAAAAAGTAGAAATAAAATATAATATGCTGAACAAGGAATTATAAGTTACACAGATTAATAGTTATACATTTTTCATATTTATAACACATCATACAAATAATGCTCAATTTTGTAAAAGACATGAAGCACCACTTCTGATATGGAGAACCTTCAGAACTAGATGAGGGGAAACACCCATGAAAACCCCTTCAGGTTTTAATGAGAGTCAAACAGAAAAGAGGGAACTGGAAATCAAAAATCTATTTGAAAAAATTCTGATGGAATGAATAAAGATTTTGATGGTTTTAAAACAATATATATATATTGTTATGTATACACATATACATAATATACATATATACACACACACATACATCATTTACATAGATACAGCAAAAGCCTTTAACTAAAACTGAATACTAGAAATTGTAAATACTTTATGCCTCCCTTATGAAATCTGACACAGTGTCCCAGTAGATAAGATTTCATTAATGGAAGTGATCTAGAATCAAGAGAAGTTGAGTAATGATAAACACTTAACTTGAAATACATCAACATAAATAGGACAGTGATGAGCCAGAATGAAGTTATGAAGCTCCCTTTTTTTCATTTTAGCTTGTATAGTGCTGTACTTTCTGCTTGTGTCTAGGAGAGCACTGATTCCATACCACTGTTTTGGTTATCGCTAAGCAGCTCTCACAGCAACAAATATGGAAAATAGTAATATAGTTTAATAAATGATTTTATGTTACACTTTTATCCTCATTTGGTTTGACTCAAATAGCTTATTTCTGACCAAAGATTCTCTCTTATACCTTTATTTCTACAGTAAATTAACCCTAATGCCAACAGTTCCGCATTTTTTTTTTTTTTTTTTTTTTGCTTTCATCAGCTTAAAATGCTATTAGTCAAATAACCTTTTTTTTTAAACCATTAGCTCATTTACCGCATTTGATCTTAACTTTTATTTCAAATACAAAAATCCAATGGGATGACTCATTTCTTAGGCTCTTCAACAGCAGGGGGAGCTTTCAACATGCTTAGAACTTCACTGTGGTTTTAGCTTATCATTCAGGAAAATGTAGCTGAGCAGTGTTACAGCGCATACAGAATATATTTAAAGAAAGAATGGTTTCTGATTTCATTCCCAGGACTAACACTATATCTAAACTATGAATAGAGAAGAAAATAAAGGTAAAAAAAAGAAATAAAAACAACAATAACGGAAGTACAACTACTTACTAGCATCTTCAATCAATGGCAGTTCTGTTTTCCAAGATATAGATAAAAGTCTATATTCCTTGACTTGAACTGTATTACTGCATTTTTCTGACAGTTGAATTCATTATGAGTATCACAAAGAAATTATGAGTGTCACAAAGAAAGCTGCTTTGTTTTGGCATGATTTTAAGTTATGTTAAAATGTATATCTCAAAACAGTTCCTGCTTATTCTTTTATACAATTTATTCTGTCAGAAATTTTTGCAGATACTACTGACACTGATTTTTAAAATCCATGTGAAAGACAAGACTTTCAATTTTCTTTGAAATTACAGACAGCAATTAGAGAATCACAATGAATCATGGAAATACTCAAAAATAGATTTACACCTATTACACTTTGTATTTATCAGCAAATTATTATTTTTTTGTTCTCCCAGTGATCTATGTTAATATATTTTTTTTTTTCTTGTAAGGATCTGTAATTGTCTAAATGACAAAATCTGCAGGAGAACAAAGGTGTGCAGAGCAATATTTATTAAAGGTAATCACAGAGCTGTAGAAAGTGGAAGGGATCTCTGGAGATCATCTAGTCCACTTCCCCTGATAAATTAAGTCCAATGAAGTAGACTGCACAAGAAAGCGTGTGCCAAACAACCTGCTGTGATATGAGTACTTGTTATAAAAAACAAGCCTGACATAGAGGATGACAAAAATTTGTACTGTATATGATCCAAACCAAGCAAAACCAGTGTCCCTCTAAGTTTCAAAAAACGTAAACAGCTCACAGAAGATATATTATTATGGAGGTAGTAAATGTGCAATTTTTATTTTCCCAAACATAAAACCATTACAATGGAAAATCAGTGAATGAGAGAGGGTGATGGAAGCCCAAACTGGCACCCAAATACTCAATAAAGTTGTGACAGCACAGGAGATGGCTATGATCTCTCCAACCCTTGCTGTATAAATTTGGGTGCCAGCAGAGTCCAATGCAGACTCCAGTGTCAGGAAAAAACAGTACATACTGATGGCAATAAAGGAATAAGAAAAATAAAATACCCATGTGATGCTATATGGTAGCTCTCTGCTATAGTAAGACAATCAGAACAGATGAGAATTGCCTCAATTTATCACAAAATCCAGATGTTACAACAATTCAGTCAATCTCAAACTTAGAGAGAAAACTGACAAATCTCTCCATTTATGACTAATCATCAAAAAGTCAAATGGGCATTACTCAGTTAATCCAAGTTAATTGAGCATTCTGATTTAGTCTAAATTAATCCAAATGGTAGCAGGTCTTGTTCATTAAAATGCTAACAAGGTCAGCTTAGTTGAAAACATTAGTATATTGTTCCTTTTCACATGGTAAAATACTTCAGAGAGAAGTAACACAGTTTGTCCCTCCAGTGTGAGCTATTAAAAGAAAAAATATAATCTATGATATATTTGAGAGCTAGGATCTCTTTTGGCATCCCTACTCACTGTGCTTGTGGAAGAATCCTTCCAGCATAATTGCATTTCCCCTTTCCTCCAAAGTGTTCTACAAGGCCTTGGCCATTCCAAGAAACATGAGAATTGTTGCCTTTTTCCGTATAACAGCTTTTAAGAAACCACATTTTTAGGAATTATTTCAGTGGGAGTGCTCAAAAACCTGTCTGTCACAATGTCACTTGACATGTTTGTTTCACTTCTACAACCCATCTGCACAAGTGGACAGCCCACATGCAATAGCAAGCCATAAGCACTTTTAAATAGATTTCTGTTACCCCTATTAAGTCACAGAGTTACAGTATAGTTGAGGGTGGAGGGAGCTATTAAGATCACCCATTCTAACTACCCTGCTCAAGAATGGTCAACAAAAATCACAAGATAAGACAAAATAGTTGATGTCTCCAAGAGATGCACAGAACTTACAGAAGTTTTAGGGTATTCTATGCACATTTCAAGAGTATACCTTCCATATTTTCTGTTCAGAAACATCTGAGTTACTCCCTGCCTCTGTTAGCAATGAAATGTGCTTTATGAAGAACCCTCATTGCTTATATCCATGCCATTTGCATGTGGTATGGAGAAAGACACATGCACATAATAAGTACTTACTACTTGAAGAGAGGAGAGAAAGTATGTTAGCTAATCAGACGCAAAGAGACAAGGCAATTTAAAACAGGAAGAAGTCTAAAGAATGCAATCAGAATGAATTTAAATGAAGCAGTTGTGCATCGCTCAGCTTTTGTTTTTTTTTGGTAAAGTTATCAGCAAGAAACTATAAGATAGAAATGATCCACACATAGTGGGCAATTTTAACTATAATACCATTGTGAATGTAAAAGAAACTCTTATTTCTTTTGAAGTACAAATTAGTATGTCTGAACTTGTAATGAAAGTAATGAAGATAAAATTCTAATTGTACTCAATGCAGTTACTATGGTATCATACGTAATGTTCAATAAAAGCAGGAATGAGAAAAATGTAAATGGCAAACGAAGTAAACTCAAACTGGTGAAGAAAATTAAGTATATTATACAGCATTTTACATTTAGTATAATTAGTTATACATATGGTTTGATAGAGTTCTTCACTAAAATATTTTACTATTTAGTAGAAGGCCATGAAGAATGAAAACCAAAATGAAGATAGATAAACAAGTAATTGATTGTCTTTTCCTCTACAAGTAGGTATATTTAAGAAAGAAAATAACATTGGTACTCTTTGAAAGAGAGTAGAAATAGAATCAGGATGACAGTTTTATATTATGACTGCAGATGTTCAAAGATACTTTAAATCTATAGTCTAAAATTAGTACGAAGTCTATGTGGTATTTATACACCAGCTCTTAATTATTGTTCCGCTTTTACATAAATACTAGTGTTAGTGAATACAAGTGTGGAGGATAGAGGGAAAAATGAAAGGGTGGATGAATCATAGTAATTATAGATAATGAACTAACTCAGAATCGCAAGGTTGGTAACGACCTGCATGATCATCTAGTCCAACCACTTTTTTTTTTTTTTCTTCACAGACAAAGTTTCTTCTGTTAGTAAGACCTCAGTGTTAACAAGTTTGCAATTGTATCTTCTTCATAACCAACACACACTGGAGAGAAAGATAAATTCACCTAAAAGTTACAAAATTATTCAACAGACAACATAGTGGAATGTAAAGAAATAGACTTGGAAGCACTAAGCAATTTGTCCGATTGCCTTCACATATCTATTCCCACAGGAGGTGGAAAAACCAGCTACATTTCAAGTAAGCTACTGGTATGAGAATGACAGCTTTATCAATACAATGAAAAACAGTATTTGAGTTCACAGAGCTTGTACTTATTGAGAAGGCCTTTTGACTAAGATGATGTTCTTAAACATTTACACATACACAGCATTAACTGAAAATTAGGCTTTTTTTTTTTTTTTTTTGAGCTCTGAAGCAGCCCCAGAAAATTGAGTGAGAGAAAACTTTCACCATAGATACAGCCACCTGAAACAATTCACTTCCTCACCAACAAGGAAAAACTCAGTAGCAACACTAATGTTCTTTCAAGATGAGATTTCCAAAAATAAAACCATCTCAAAACACTGTGTTCTGAATAAACCACAAAATCATTTCTCCTTCTCCAGTAGAAATAATACTCCAGCAGTAAATCATTAGGAGAACAAAACCAGAAAGAACCTCGCTAAGACAACATGCAACACCTTTAGGACACTTCAGTAACAGAAAATTAGTATCACAAAATCAAGCCAATGAATAAGTACTATGCTTTAACAAAAGACATAAATACGTGATGGGTTAACAGAGTGTGGATGTGACAAGCTATGACTTCTGAACGAAGGTATTTTCTGAAGTGTCAAAATGACTCATCAGTTTGAAACGCACACTGAAAGAGTTCCAAGAGCCAACACATTACCAAAGAAAACTCAGAACTATTGCAAATTGCAATGTTTTGAGAACGTTGAACTACCACAGTAAAAGTGTTCTGTGGAAAGGCATCAAAAGCATCAGATGAATATTCTGAAAGGGAGAAGAAACTAACTTAGATTCTTTTGCTGACCTACTACATTGTAGAATAGAAATCCTAAAAAGCTGGAAAACTAATGAGAAAAATTGAAACAACTTTTTAAATACAAAACATTGTATTCACTACTGTTAATATAAATATTTTATTCTTCTAAAAACAGTGAGAAAGATTCCTAACAGGGAATAACACTACAAGACTAAAGTACCCGTGACACACAAGCCAGAACTCAGTTACAAGGCAATATACATGTACAAGGACATAACATGGGAACAAAGCAATTCTTTAACATGAAGATTCTCCTTGTTACTTCTTGTTACTATTAAATTAGGTCAGACCCAAGAAAAACATCTAACTTCAAAGGAGAAGTACTTAATTGAAATAATGCAAAGCAGAACTCATGCAAACAACTGAGATTAGATATTGCAAGTCAAGAAAACTGAGCAGAATCAACAAAAGACTTGTTAAAAGACACAAACATATAAAAATAATATCTGGACACAGATTTATATTTAACATTCACTGATCTTAAGTTCTGATTACCCTACTATGTCAAATCCCAAACTACACCTGAAAAGTATTCCTAACACTTTGAGTCAGTGAACATTTCATTTAAAACACATTTTTAAATGTGTCCAGATCCATTTAACAAAACTATTTTATGTTAAGTCCATAAAAAAAAAAAAAGTATCGTCCTTTAAAAAAAAAAAAGTATCTTCTCACAATCAGGAATTTAATACTTTATAAAAAGGAGTTCATTTATTAAAAATTTAAAGAAATGTGTAACAAATAAAATCTAAGTTCATTATATGTATGATACGATGATATCTATCATAGGAATATATTTTAATTTGTGACAACTTACGGGAAGAAATGAAATAGGATAGTTTAGTGGGAAAGAATCTTGAAAGGTCATCTAGTCAAACTACCTGACTGCTTTAGCACATAGTAAAAGGTAAAGCTTATTAATGAGGGCATTGCCCAAATTCCTCTTGAAAACAGACAGGCATGGGGCATCAGCAACCTCACCAACCTCACCAGGAAGCCTTCTCCAGTGTTTGACCACACTTACAGCAAAGAAACAAATCTCAGCACTCAGAGTATGCATGTACAGACATTCACGATACAGTATGGAAAGAATTTGAATCATCCAGACATTTTCAAATAACAAAGGCCCTAAACTCCATCAAGTTCAGTGTTAATTCTGTACAAGTGATAGAACTTCTATTTAAAAAAATACTATAAAATAAGTACTTTAGATTCCAACCATTAACAATCTCAAAATCTTCATAAAACTGAAGTGATAGTTTTTAATTAAAAGTAGCTTTATTTTGCAGAACTAATTTTTGTCTTAGCTGTGGAAAATGTGTCAGTATTATTTTCCTTTAAACATAGCTCATGAAAGGAGTTACATCACCAATGATAAAATCTTCGCATCTAGTTCAAGGGCCATTCAATTCTACTGGTTCAAGCAGGTAGAAATTAGAGTTCAAAAAAAAAAAAAAAAAAAAAGAAAAAGAAAAAGGAATGGTATTTTCTTTTTCTCATGCAAACTAAGATAGTGCTCCTACAATCACAGTAAATTAAAGTAGAATAGTTGATGCTGCTAGGACATCTAAAAACCACTACTAACACTCTAGAACAAGCACTGTGGCTTTTAACTCAGCTCTTTCATTATGGAACAGCATCCTACCTTATGTGTAAAGCCAAACAGTAATTACTAATTTGGTGTATGCAACTTAGTTATTGATTTGTTTAAATTCCCTTCAATCTAACACATCCAATGCATCATAAGGGGCAAGGGAAACATCTGACATGCAAAGACAAGATTTTAGTGCTAATCTAATTAAATTTTTGAGTCTAACAAAGGAAGATATTTCAATTCAGTTACAGTGGTGCTAAAACTCTGATTCATGTATGTATGTATGGTAGAGAATTTATATCTGTAGTAGAATATATACATATTTTACTATCTGCTCCTTTCTGTGAGGGTTGCTCATCCTTTCATCATCCTTCTGGATCTTACGGCCAAAGCTTCTGGGTGGGAAAAGGCAAAGGTGGTACAGTGAGTCATCAGCATCTCAAGTTGGTGTAAATTTAACAGCTTTTTGATGCCTTAGCATCTGTTTGGGGCCATCTTTATGTCTCCACTAATATGTCCTACTTTGGTATTCCTTCCTCTGCCCTGATTTATAGCTCCACTGTGTATTCATGCTTACTGAGGTGTGTGTCATCTAGGTTGGATGTTTGCTCTTTATTCACGTTACCCCTGAAACTGTTTTTGCCCAACTTCCAAGGCTACATTCCCCTCCTGAACAATAGTTTGCAGCCCTAGAGCTGCCACCCTCAGATGTGTGCAATTGTTTCCTTCTGGTCTCTTGTATGAATAATTCTTGCTTTTTTTTTTTTTTTTTTTTTTTTTTTTGCTCAAAGCTTGCTTCCTGATAAGACTGATTTGTCTAGGAGAAGTGATGGGTGTTGCCGTGCGGCAATCAACATTAGTGTGTGGATAATTTTAGCTCTTTGCCTTCAGAAGAGAATACTCAGGACTGTTTACTGGCAGATGAACTAGCCTGTGACCAAATAACTCCAGCTTGCTATGGAAGATTGGGGGATGATACTATTGTATCCTGCGAAGGCAAGATACAAGTGGGCACTTCCCTGCTTCCTCTTATCTGCTGGCAAGGCCTGGAAGACAGGAACAAAAGGAGTCCCTGCTGAGATCCAAAAGCCAGAAGCTGTCACCCCAAAAAGAACTGACTCAACCTCTTTGGACTTATTTATAAGTTTTTACTACCATTGGAAAGAAGTTACCATCATCGCCGTGGTCACCACCACTGTCAACAGAGCAGCAATGCCCAACAACCCATCACTACTGAAGGTCAGTGGCTGAACTACAAATCACACTGGATCCATGATGGTGACTATCTCCCTCTTGCTTCCTATAAAGACTCCTCTTTTCTATCTTTTCTATTGCCCTCCTTCCCTTCCCAATTACCCTAATTCATAATAGTGTCTGTCCTCCCCTTCCCCATCTCCCTGATTAAGATCTGTAATAAACTGGTTGGACCAACATTTGAAATGTTGTTTCTTAATCTCACACTGTCTATACAGATATTAAAAAGAACCTCCTTTCCCTCCTATAAATTGGAGAGAGTTGTTTGCCGCCACACCCCATTCACAGATGCAGAACTCTTCACTTTTCATCAGCTGAAGTTTCACACTTTCACCTGTATTCCAAGACCTAGTTGCAGAACTGACATTACCTTATTATCAAAGAAATGCTGAATTCTATCACAAAACTGTAGAACATTACATAGAATTAAGTTCTGTATTTATAACAATTGTCTCTACTAATACACTCCTGAAGTAACCCCACTCCAAAATTCACTTGAAACATATTTTCAATAACTCATTTCCTCCAAGAAACATGGATTAATTAAATCTGAGGTTGCAAATAAATTACATTAATCTATCTTCTACCTTACAGTAATGTAAGTCTGCTAACCTTCCCATTTATATTGCTACAAATGTCTCATTAATCTATTATGCCCCGAACTTCCATTCTCTTCACTGTGTAAAAGCATTGGAGTAGATAAACCATGTATAGCATATTAAGAGGAAGAAAGAAATGTAGTTTTGACAGTAAGTGATTTCCACATTTTCTTTCTATGTACTTTTGCTGCAAGTTATCACTTAGGCACTAACACATCCACTGAACTTTCAAATAGACTTCCTGTATAGAAATTGTTCTGATCGCTTGTATCTAAGTGTTGTCTTCTGCTCTGTACTGATATTGTAAACTCTGGAAGAAGGAAGGTCTCCAGCACATTTCAGTTCTCATCAGTAATGTGCTTACAAGGGTACTGCAAGCAGGAAAATAGCAAGCACTTAAAGATATTTATCTGGATAACGTCAAGAATTGTAAGAGATCTTGTTATCAGAAGTACTAGAAAGTTTAATAGACTTTGCACTGCGTTTTTACAGTTTTGTTTCAGCTTAGCAACTATTAAAATAACATCATATGCCTGGAAATCTGTTACTGCACCAGTCTATTATGCAGGCTTCTCTGTTTATTTTGAAGTGGCGCTGGACAGTATCAGATACAGGATGTGGATTACTTGCAGGTGGGTCTGGCAGTGACCACTGACTGTCCATTTGAAGACAATTCCTTAAGATGTGAAGTTCTGCAGTAGTCTATTAAAGGAGTGCTTAATGCTTCTTCCCTACAGATTTTTGAACAATATTTTGCAAAGCGTCTCTCAATGTTTTACAATTCTGGGATTACTTTTTATAGTGTACCAGAATCAGATATGTTGAGAACAGAAAATCCCATAATAGACTGCGACAGTACCTGTTATTGTGATGCTGTTTGTTAGTCATCAGTAAAATATATCTTAATTTAAACTAATAATTTTTGTTGTTGTTTCTTTGTAGTGCTTGCATTAAAAGCTCTAAATGTACCGTAAGCTTCCACTATTGTACTTTAATTTGACAAACCAAAAAGGACTCACAAATTTGTATTCATTACAGTACAGAATCTCGCATAATTTAAAGTTTTCATGTCTTCACTGAGTACCTTTGATTCTCCAAGGGAAATTCTATAATAATCATCTAATAATAATATATTTTCCCTGTGTTCTTGAAAAACAGAAATCAAAACACAGCATGAAAGTCTCTTTCTAACACTAGAAAAAAATGCACATGAAAGCACAGTATGAACTCATTCTTTGAAGAAAGTTGCGCATAAAAGCACACAAAACATTGTTATAATGACTGAGAAGTTATATGAAGAGAAATGTGTACTTACCAGTGATATGTAGAAGAAGAAGCTTCATTACTAACGTAAAATTCATTTATAAATGTGAAATGTTGACATTTTACCTAAATTTGATCAAAACACTTTGATCAAAAATGAACGGTTCATTAGCTTTCATCACCTACATCTAGAAGAATGACCTTAAGTGCCATGTATTCATCTTCAATAAAACAATACAAAGTGATGCAAAAATTATAGAAGATGACATGTAGACACTTCAGAAAAACTGTTTTTCTTTACTTACTGGGGAAATTATACCTGGCATATAAAAGCCTGCATTCTGTGAAGTCTGTAAACTCCTATTTACAGTCTCTAACCTAGGTGATAAGTGCACAGTCAACACCTCAATATACAGTCTCTGAGAGCTGTATCTGCTGGACTAATTACATTGTGGACATACTAAAATTTCATTATGTCCGTATCATAGAATCAGAGTGGTGTGAGCTAGAAGGGACTTTTAAGACCATCTAGTTCCAATTCCCTGCTATAGGCAGAGACACTTTATACTTGACCAGGTTGCTCAAAGCCCCATCTAGCCCAGCCTTGAATGCTTCCAGGGAGAGGGCATCCACATCCTCTCTGGGCAACCTCTTCCAGTGTCTCACCAACCTCACAGAAAATAATTTCTTCCTAATACCTAGTCTAAATCTACCCTCTTCCAGTTTAAAGCTATTCCATAGTCCTGTCATTGTGCACAAACTGTACACAAACTGTACACAAACTGATCTGATCCAGAAATAATTATTCAAGGGAGATGCACATTCTTTTCAATATCTGAAATGAGTTCTGTGAAGCAATTTTCTTAATTACACTATTATCGATAAAATCATTGTGATGCTTTGCTCTCCTGCTTCTCCAGCAAATTACGGTTGAGTGTATTTTGATTTCGCAAGTGAGCTTTGGAATTTGAAATATGGTTCTGATGTTCTATTGTTCCCCCAAAATTATCATTTACCCACATGCAGATGAAAAGAATAGTAATAATGGATTAAAACAGTACTTCTCCATTGAAAGAATCAAATAGAGTACTAAGTGGAGAAACATTACTTTCCTATCATCAAATCTGACAAATTAACCTTTATTTTACAATGCACAACCTTTAAAATTTTAATGGAACCTTCTCCTTGAGCCTTCTCATGACAGCAGCTTTGATCTATAAGGGAATCTTCCAGCATCTGTTTTTTTTTCCCCATCATGTTTTGAGTCCTTTTCTGTACAAATCAACTGCTCAAGGATCCAAAGTTACGTTTCATCTTATTTTCACTTATTTTGTATGCATCAGGAATAATCTAAGTCATTAATGAAAGTGGTAGCCATTGCTTCTTTATAAGATGAATACAATAATTGATGTGCACGAGTGGACTTCACACATATCTCCGCAGCATGAAATCCGCACAAGAAAAGGGACAGTTGTTGAACCCAGAAGCTTAGATCTTCAGCTACAACACTAGGAGTTCATGCATGTACATGCTCCCAGCCAAATTGGTAGCGTACTTACTAATCTAGTACTTTAAGTACAGCAACTCTGTACTTCTAGCACCTTTGATTAAGACTGTCTGACAGAAGTAATTATACATCACTTTCCTATAATTTAACCCCTAACATTTTTTGCATTAAGTTGAAGTTTCGCATACATTCCAGCTTAGCCTTTTGCTTGTTTCTTTTAATTTTGGATCATAGAACCCAGAGAAATAAACTAGTTGTGTACATAGTTTTTCTTTGTTTTTCTCCAAATCCCTCTCTACCCAGTAGTCCAACTGCCTGAGATCCACCACCTACTTCTGATGAATCACAGCTGCATGACCTTGGATTGTTTTACCAATATGTATATGCCAGATTTGGGAGGGAAAAAATTAAAAATGCATAATCCAGAATCAGATGTGGTAAGAAAAATAAAACAAATGCAAAAGTGAAATAGTTGAAATAATAGAAACTCAAGGATGCAAGAGAAAATCCATAGTTATGAAAGGTAAGGCAATGGTTAAAATCAAAACAAAAATAGGGAATTGACTGACTTTAAGCATTTTCCCATTCCAGGTAGCAATATAGACCAGTGCCTCCTAAGTCTGACAGGCCAGCAAAAACTCATTAGGCCTCTAATGCACATTAGAGAACAAGCTAATTAGGCTAAAGCCTAGCAACTCATTAATTTTACCTATTGTGTATACATTACAAAATAAATAATTATTTGTATTCTTCAGTTGTAAAACAGATCTTGTAAGCAGGATGTATACAAGGAAAAGGTTTCCAAACCAAAATTAACCAAAAGATTAAGCTGTGCTATACTTATGTTTTGCAACAAGCACACAAAACAGAAAGACATTTTTCCCCAGAGATAGGATATTTCTATCTTCTCCCACTTCCAGTAAAAAGTAACTGATCACATTTCGAAAATGTTTCAGAAATTACTGACTGTACAAAACAACAGAAACTTTGAAAGGTATGGTTGAAGACTCAGGTTATGTGAAGATAATTCTATAGTCCTAAAGCTAATCATACTACATTTAAACCATTTCCCACATGGTGAAAACAAAACAAAACAGAAACAAAAAACAAACTAGAATATACGAAAAAACCCACAACCTTCCTTGATCCATTGAGAAGTTATTTACAACCAGACATACCTCAGAGGATTTGAACACGTTCTCTAGAGCTTCCAGAATTTGATTGCAAAATAAGGCTTTGATTAAAAAGATTGCTTTTAATGCACTTCAGTGAGAAAATTTGGTTGAAATCTGATAGATCTAGACCTATTTTGTTTTTAACAGTTATAGTATTTTAGCACCATATACTTCTGCAAAACCTAACAATGTGCAGATTTCCCTTTGTGAATGTGAAATTTTATTCCTTCTGTATCCAAGTTTCAGTAAGTCCGGGATGGAGAAGAGAATAATTAAGGAAGTAGTGGGGGAGGGGGGGGGAACCTTTTTTGTTCTGACAGTCTTATGCTACTCTGAATCACTGAAGAGTATGTTACAACATTAAGGGTTTAACACTCAATAATTTTGTGCACTTCTCTATTATTTAAATCTGTGTTCTGTTTAAAGTTTAATTAAAAAATAATTTTCCCTTATTAAAATCTTCAACATTACATTATATGCTGTTTATGCAGAAAATTACATTAGAAAACAAAACCATTCAATATAATCACTTCTGTCCTATAAATGAAAAAAAATCTGTTTAATCACATTGCAAAATCTTGAAAGGGAAGTGCTCTGTTTACTGAACTGAGTTCTGGCTGTCAGAGATGATATCTAAGAGGACTGAGTGTTTGTCACCATTATGCACTTCCGTATTCATTTCCTGAACTTAGGAAGCGTCCTGTTAAGTCCCTTTGGCATGATCTAAGCTTTAGTAGCATGCCTTCCTACATTACAGTTATACTGAACAGAAAACAAACATTTATTAGGAAAAATACTATGAAGAGTTTTGAAAAATGAATACATTAATCTCATTTGCAACATGTGTTTTCAGTATTTCAATGTATCATTTTTTTGTTTGTTTTTAACAGTACAAGAAAAGTCAGGCCACTGGGAGCTGACCATTACGGATGTGAAGGAGCTGAGAATATGTACAGTTCTCAGAATATATTTCCGCAGCTAATCTTGGCTTATGAGAGACTCCAATGTAACATCTTTAGCAATATCAGTTTACCAGTGACAAAATCAGAAGGATCCAGACTATGTTTCAGTAAAGGCCTACCTTTCACTTACGCCAGAGGAATGAGCCACCAACAGATTCCTGAAATTCAGTAAGGAAAAGTGCCAAGTGCTTCTGTTGAGCAGGAAGCACCAGTGCAAGGGCAGCCTGGGGCCAGTCTGGCTTTGAATTAAGTGTCCTGCAAGCTGTGGCAGCCACCAACTGAACATCAGTCAGTAGTGTGCCCTTTGAGCACTGAAAGCCAGTTGCATCTTGTACTGCATAAACGTAAGAACTGCCAGTAGATTAAAGGAAAGGATTATTCTCCTCTACTCAGCACTTCCAAGACCCAATCTAGATATTGGATTTAGGGTCCAGATGAGGGCCCCCCAAGATAACCAGAAATCAGAGAACTTGCCCTCTGCAAAGAGGAACTAGTGCATGCTCATCCTGAAAAAAAACAATGGCTTCAGGAAGCTCTAACTACGGGCTGTTTGTGCTTGAAAGGAGATTATCATGATCTCTATGCAATTGCCTGTTGGGAGGATGAGAGGCAACTAGAATTAGTTAAAATGAAATTTGGACTGAGTATTAAAACTTTTTCACTCCAAGGGCAATCAAGTTGCAGAAGAAGTTGACCAGAGAGGCTGCATAGTCTTTACCTTCAATGCTTTTCAAAAGTAACTGGTTGAAGCCCTGGGCATCCTCATCTAATGTGGTTGCTGACCCTGCTTCAAGGAGAAGGTCTCAGACTTCTACTTTATATAGAGTTGATAGTTTTTAAGTCAACAGTAGCACCAGCTATATCTTCTGGCCTTCCCTTGTTTGCTTGTTAGTTTGTATCCCAACAGCTTAGTCTAGTTTCAGTTACTTAACTGAAAATACATAATAAGTCAACTGCTTACTGATGGGTAAAAAGCTGTAGCATAAGAAAGTGGATTATTGAACATATGATAGTGTCTTGGTAGAAGTAGAAGTCTGTTGGATTAAGTGAAAATTCAATGCAAGAACTTATAACTGAGGATACAGTGGATTTCTCAACTCCTGGAATAAATTCAATGAAGAAAATACCAATATGACCTCAGAAAAGATTTGGAGGGAACTGAATATTTCTTATTGTTTGTATTTCTAACTTTCCTCTTGTCTCAGTACTTGAAATCTTCCTGTGTCCACTATTGTCAGTCAAGAACAAATCACCGGTGGATAAAGGATTGAGCGTGTGGAAATGAAATATGATAAAACGTGTCAACATTTTTCCTACTTTCAAAGTTAATTCTGAAAGTGCGTTTTAGATGTACTATTGCTACTTCTAAAAATACATACTGTAAGAGTGAAACCATTAAATAGATTATCATGCAAAGGTAAGTTGCACTAAATCCTCTAAAAGTCTAAGTATCAGGTTGATAATATAATCTAATATTGAGTATACTTTTAATGGGTTTTGAAGAATATTCTTCCAAAAAATTTTAAAGGTTCAATAAAATGTGGCTGCTATCCCTCAATAAAATGTTGCTGGTATTTGTGTATTAGTGCATAATGGTTGAGAGGGTTTTAGTAATCTCAAGGCAATTTAGTATTTGATATGAATATTTTAATGTTAAACCCGTTCCATTATCAGAGAGACAGAGACCAAATCCTCTCTCGTTACTAAATGATTGCTCAACCAATTCCAACGCAATTTTATTCATTTGCTTTGGCTTTAAAAGTCACTGCTGGTGTAGCCTATATGAAAAGGCTATGTTGCCTACAAACATATCCTTAAATAACATCTCTCAATTTTGTAACGTGTTTTTCTTCCTCCATTTAATGCTTGCCCTAAGGCAGAATGATTATTTCCTGAAAGCTGAGTTCTTTAGTTCTCACCTGGACATTAAATATTTTTCTACCTTAAGATGATCAGCAAATGACAGTTTATCCTCACAATAGACAGTTGCTGTGATGTAACCCAGCAGCAGCAGCTCAGTGCCATGCAACCATTTACTTGCTGCCTCCCAAGGCAGGACAAAGAGAAAATTGGAAAAAAAAAAAAGTAGGACTTGTGCTTTGAGACTATAACTATTTATACAGTCACAATGCAATTAATTACACACTTGCACCCTTCACAATCATGGCTGTGGCTCTGTCCATCTGAATGGCCCAGCCCTAGTTCTCACGTAACTCAATAACACCCAAATTCTGGTGTAATTAACACTGTTTCAGCTGGAAGCAGGACAACAAAGAACATCTAGTATGAAAATTAAGATACAGAATTACCAGTGCTAAAATTTGTGTTCATGATATCAAAAGTTATTAAAAAAACACTTCAATGAGAAAATTATATTCTTCACAAAAAATATGACTCATAAACAGCAAGCATTAGTTACACTGAGAAAAAATGTATTTTATGTGCTAAGAATTTACAATAAGCATGTGAGTATAAACTGAAGAAGAGTCTTGCTGAGTAACTACTTATCATGGGCTATGATTATCAAAGTTGTAACTCATATTTTGCAATGTTGTGATAAAATGATAAGTGAGCATTATTTTCAGTACAATGAATATTGATTGTACTTGGATATATTAGTACATTTCTATAATTACACCCACTACACACTCAGCACAGATAATTGGTCTGTAAACTACATCTAGAAAGACTGCCAAAAGCCATTTTAGAAAAAAGTGCACAATTTTGTCTAAGAGCCTAGAATGAGCAAAGTAGAAACAACAACAGCTAAGCTCTCAGCAGCAGCATCTGGAAACCCAATTCCCATCTTTCATAGTTCTTGAAAGTTTTCCATGTCAATAAAACCAAATAGGAAAGCTTTCATGTAGTTTCAGAATAAACATCCTTTCCCAGCCTTTCTCTGGAAAAATAAAACCAAGCAAATGGGAAATACGTGCCTCCTAAGATCAGAGAGGGGCTGTTCAAATTTGATCTTGGTCTTATCAGTTCTTGACTGGTTAGCACTAAGCAGCAGAAAGCAAGCCAGTAAGGATCATCTTAGTTTAAGACAGGGAGGACAGAATCTCTGGACAAATTCTAGGCCATAAGATTTTCCTGAGTAGCCTGAATGAAGAGGTTCTTTCTAGTATTGTGTTCATGAACGGTGGGAACTTTTCAAAGGCAGCGTGACTTCAGAAACCTGAAGCAGATTTTCAAAATTAGCTGGACAAACTCTGTGCTAGGCAGGCCCATAAGAAGATCAATCAATTATTTTACTATGACATGCTCCATTTATTTTTTTTAAAAAGCTGTTGTCTAGATGTAATAAAGAAAATACCCATTTGCTTTACAGATTAGATCTACACTTCTGAAAAATTTTTTTAATATAATCTGAGCTACACAGAATCCTTAGATATATTTCAAATATCTATGTAAAATAACTAGAAAAAGAGAAAAATACAAAAGCAAACCCAAGTTTGTATCCAACATCAACTGATCTAAGAATGGGTAAATACTTGTTTTTCTGGGTCAGTGTCTTAGGTAGATGACTATAAGGTCATGGACTGCACCTAGACCATTACTGGAACACTTTTTCCTCTAACTACTGTTTTGAGGAGACTGTAAAATATGTAAAGAATTTATTAGCCTGCAAGTCTTCTGAACTATTCATTTTCTGAGTGATCAATATGCTTCCTTGATTATTCATACAGAATCAAAAGTCACTGTACATATGAAGCCTATATTGAAGAACACAGCATATTTCTGAAGTTATGGTGAAATAGTAAAACTACATTACACTGAAGCAGTTAACCCTGCATAAGTGTATTCAGCAAACTAATTCAGTATATGTTACCCTTTACAATTAAGCATCTCAAAGTGTGTATCATTGAAATTCACTTTCCAAAATGTAGTTTAACTGATTGATCCTTTTTGACAATGAAATATCCACATACAGATCTGGATTGATTTTTGGTTGTTTTTCTTATGATAATGACTAGATCCCTACTTATTGATCTCAGGAGATCAATGCATTTTAATAGTTTCAAAGAATTTAGTTATGAGAATGTAGAAGTCCTGGTTCAACAAAAATTCATTACAGTGAGTGTTCATATATGAAACAGAGTGAAGAAACATGACATGCAATCTACATCCAGATAAAAAAAAATGTTATTCTCGTCAATAATTTTCTTCACTGTGCTCAGAGCACATTTGGGATATACATATATATTTGGTTTAATATATATAATTATATATAATAATAAATATATGTTTGGTTTTTAAATAAATGTTTTTGGAGCATGGTGATTCTCACAACAAGAATTTCAAAGTAATCTAATCTGAAAAAAAAAAAAAAAAAAAACATTTGTAAATCTTGCAATTATTTTTTTTTTAATGATTCTGAACATACCAACATGTTACCTGATGAGATGAGATTAATGTGGACTTTTGTAATCAAACAAGATTGCTTTGCTACTGCAGCAGGAAGTGCGCACAATGCTTTAGATATCAGGTGCTTTTATGCAAGACATTTCTTGCTAATGCAAGTAACTAGGTGTTGACAGTATCTCTAGACTTTCCTGCTCTCTTTGACTCAGTGATAAGGACAGCTTCAGAAAGACTTCCTCCCTGCTCACAGCCTTCACATAATTCTAGTTCTAAGAAAGAAAATGCAAGAAACAGACAAAATCAGAGGCATTGAGACCAGAAGAATAGCCTGATAGCAAGTGTGTAAAAACAGAAAACAATGATTCTCAAATCATTTTTCAAGCAACAGAAAACAACTGATGGCTGACTTTGAAAAGTCTACAAAGGCATGAGATTACACAGAACATTACTTTCACACTTCCAGTAGGTTTAATCACTGGTCACTAGGAACAGGATCTTGTAAATGAAATAAATAGAATGCTAGCAACTGAATCACCACTAAGAGCAAGGGCTCTCTCATGCACTGATGTAAAATTCATTGCAATCATAAGGGCATGTAAGCTTAATTTACATAGCCTGTGGAAGAATTTGGTCTTCAGTTTTATACACAAAAACCTTAACAATGGTGGGTTTTCGGGTGGATGTTGATTTGTTGTTTTGTTTCATTTTTACACTTTACAAAAAGAACATATTTAGTTATGCACTGGCTAATTTCAGGAACCTATCTCAGAAGAAAGAACAAGAAGTCTATTCCTTACATATTAAGACACCTCCAAAAAATCTCAGAATTCTCCAAAAGAAGTCAGAATTGTTATTAAAAGGAACTTAAACACAACTTTGAAGGTGCACATAATAGCATACACATACAGATGTGTACATAATCATATATGTATATATGCATGTGTACAAGGCTTCCTAAAGTACTATATAAATATAATTGATGTATATATAGGTATGCATAAAGCAAAAAATAATAAAACTACATTTAAGAACAACCTACATAAATCTGTATGGTATCAAATACAAAAAAATTCCAAGGGAGGTATTAAAGGATAATAAATTGCAAAATTTGAACGCCAGTTATACAAGCCAGATTGTATACTTATAATATTTCAGATTGCTATACTAGATGGAAATCCTTGTGGCTTTACAGATTATAACAGCAATTTTTTCTCCTTGCACTTCCATGCCATTTCTGCTTTCTCTCTCAGTGAAATCCAAAAATCTGAAATTGTAATCTTCAGGGTCTTTCCAGAAACTTTCTAGATATACTCTGTATCTAGATAGATGAATTTAAACTATTTTCTTGCTCTGAGTGATAAAAACAACAAATGAAACAGTTTCCAATAAAGCACTCAAAATTGCTAACAAAAATGCAAGTGTAGCTAGCAAAACTCACTGAAGGCCAAGGATTTGGTAAAGTTCAGAGAGAATGGAAGACCGCTGACCATGACAAAATGCAACATCAAAAAGAGACAAGGTCATATTTAAATATTAAAGAAACCCTGACAGTTGCTACCTGTTACTGGTTCCATATGGGTTTCTGATATATATATATAAAAAAACAAAACAAAACAAACAAAAAAAAACTACTGCTTTTAGAGCAGTGCTAAATTGTGATTTCACAGCCTTAGTGGAATGATTAACATAACTGTTTGTTATCCAGAGTAATCCCCTTCTAAATCATCTAGCTTTCTAACACAATGAAACTTTGAACCATTATCCTGAGGAAAAAAAAGAAAACCTCTGGGAAAAAAAGAAAAGCTCCTGAGCAGATATTTCACCTTTGGGGCCCTTTTGTTCTTTGTAGATCGTAATACTCTCACAGTTATTTTTTTTTTAAATCTATTTTTTAAATCTGGAGATTTAATTTCAGAAATTTCAGTAGTATGTTCGGGGAAAAAGAAAACTTAGAACTAAAACCACGGCTACATCCTGCTTGGTATAAGGATTAGATCAGATTCCTAGTTGAAACCGCCTGCCTTGCGCTAAGTAATAGGCAAAGAAGCTCACTCACAGAAAGAATTGGCACACGGTCAACACACCAGAGCACTGGCAGGTGTGGGAGAAATGTACTGAGCAGATGAAAAACAGGCCATAAACAGAAAAAGCTGCTATACAGGTAGGAAAAGTTAAGTTCATCACCATGTGTATTTTGAAATACAAACTGAATCTTCAAAAAACAGCATGAATGATCTCTGAGTTTAGATGGTAAGCAAAGCATCTATCTATACCACAGAATAGTTTTACTTCCTGGAAGACTTCTTGTGCATATGCATAAGGACACAACAGTGGGGATACCACAGAACAACTGAAACACACAACTCATCTTTCACTAAACAACAAATCTTCTACTGAAAGCTATTTTAACTAAGCAGTTAATAAGTGTACATTTAGAAGAGCAGTATGATTAGAATAGTATTTTACAGGTTCATAGTTAGAAAGAGTACAGTGGTGGAAAGAGACAATCAAAATGAAACGCTCACCTGTATCCTAGGCTCACAATAAAAAACTTCAAAAGGAAAGATCTCCAGAAAGAGAGCCTTCTCTACTGGCAGTAGCCCTTAAATGGGGTCTAGGAGAGGTGCAGCCAGGCTCCACCCCTTCTGGTCACAGCTGAATTACCTTCACCTGTGCTCCCATGACTGATTCAGTCCTAGCCTCAGGTGATCAATCAGTGTTTCAGACTGTAACTCAACAGTTCCCATACACTAACGTAAGAGGGAAATCATTATTGTTGAAATTAGTGTGCTTGGTAGTTCTTAGCACAGCACATCAGTCACTTAAGGCACTCTGAAATGAGAAATGTTAAGATATTGAAGTGTCAAAATATATGGCATGCTAGCTGACTTGATGAAGCACCGAATGAAGAAGGAACCCGCTTTAGAACCTTTAGCATGCTGCATTTTCTAATGTACTGTGACACCCTACATAAGATGTCAGACTCTTCGCTCCTTCTCAGAGCCATCTCCAGCACTACTGAACAGTAGTACTATTCTACAGAACACATCAGTCACATTTCAGGAGTGGCTTTTATAATCAGGAGGTTTTACAATCATGATTTGCCTGGCTTGAATGTTTTTACCATTCCCCAGACCAGAGTATGCCACACAAGTGCAATAAAGAAAATAAGCCAAGAGGCAGGCCTACCATGATTTTTTGTGGCCGGGTAGTGAAGCAGAAGCTAAGCTAAGTTAACTGTTTCCAGCAGTCTGAAGATAAAAATGAAGGACAAAGAAGCCAAGTATGGGGAGAGTAGAAGGAGTATACAGATATGGCAGGTGGTTAGCACCTCATTGGTACAGCACCAGGACAGCCACCTCCAGTCTGCTGCTGCTCTACCAACAGGATAGACCGCCCTCAGATGTTCATCTGAAGGTCACAGTAGATGTAAGTCTAGTTTTTGTTGCATTTTGCACTGATATAAAGATCTATAAAACTAATGCAGCAGTGGAAAATATTATGATACCTAATTATTTTTACTGCCTTAACAAATTGCAAAATAAATTTGCATCACTTAGAGGGAAGGCGACAAAGAGTACCAAAGCTGTAAAAAGAATAGAAATACATCAACTACAGTAACAATAGGAGATATACGAAGAACGGCAATCTAGTCTGATTTGTACATAACACCTTGGCAACATTCACATAAACTTTCGCTGAAATTCGTTAAAGATAGGTGAGAGCATAAAGAAATGCATACATCAGTAAGACTTTCTGATCTACAAAACACAATCTTTATATGTGGTAACTGACATTTAGATAAGAAGCACTCCATGCAACTTTTGCTTTGTGGACACCAAGTTTTGACACGCTCAAACTCCGAAGGAAAAAAAAAAAAGAAAAAAAAACAGATGTACAATATTTCCATTTTTTCACTTCACACTCAAAATTCTTTTGGTTTTGTACAAATTCTGTATACAGGCCATTTTCAAACTTTCTGAAAAACAAAGCTTTGCAGTATACTTTTGGTTTAATTTTAGGTTTACTGCAGCTTTAACAACTACCACTCGGCAATCTACATGAGTAACACCATGCTTACAGACAGTAATTCTTTCTTCTGCCTACAGTGTGTGTTTGTATATGTCATATTCATCCATAAAACTTGCTGAGTTTAGTACTTTATGTTCTTACATATTTTCTAGCCATACTGTATCCTAGATTTACAGTGTTGTTTGTTTCTTTTTTTTTTTTTTCTTCTAAGTATATTTCTTAATTTTGGTAAATGATAAATGATAAATAAATGATAAAACCTTTTAGTACATTGTAAGGTTTGTATATATCAATGGATACAGTTTTAAACATTTTTCCAAGTATTCTCTTTCTATGAGACATTCAAAATAAAGGCCAAATATTTGTCAGCCAATTTCTTCCAGTACATACATTATTCAGGATAGAAAATAGCCTATAAGCAAAAATAACTTATTTTTACAGGATTACAGGATTACAGAGGTAATCCTAGTAACCTAAGAAAGTAAAGGGTCCACTGAGGGAGGACAACAAAAACCCACTCTACCAGGTCAGCTTGCAGATACAGTTTGCATTTAAAAGACATTGTAAATTTGCCTTTAGCATGTGGTCTATTTCTCCAATAACTGTGCAGAATTTGTATTAGTTTCAAATTTCTTTGCTCTGATCTATGAAAAGGAACCTAAAAGAATCAATTCCTTTTAAATCTCAGTGAACTGCTGATAACATTGGAAGCCTTCAAGTTTCCCAGCCAGAAGATCCTCTAGTACATTTCATCTAAGACAATCTGAAGATACTATGTGACTTTATTTCATGCTGAACCATATATTTATTTATTGTTACTTTTTATTTTGTTAATACTTTATCTATCCCTAATGGTTTGAATGTCATTTTCTGTCTGTTTTGTGTTCCATTACTATAAACGTTTAGTTTAGTATGCTTAATCAAAAAATACCTCTTTCTCATCTCTCTATTTTTTTTTTTTGTTAACCTAAAAAATTATTCTAAAACAATATTTAAAATTTTGGTGCTTGTCTGCTACAGTGATCCATAGTCTGATCTTGAAAAAGTTCTTTGAATCCATAAGGCAGAAAATTTGGTGTAAGTAAGTGCTCATGTAATTCCTTTTTCACATAGAAGTCTAACCAAAAGTGTGATCTATGGTGTAAACCTTAGGCAGCTGGCCTTAACTGCTTACTTACATACCAGCAGTCCTAGCTGGTCTACACAGTCGCTTATAGACAAAAGCAATAGATTGGAGCAGGCGAAGACTTTCTCAGAACAGGATTTCAGAAAATGCTATATTCTTGTGACTGTGAAGACATAGAAGTATCTACATTCACACTTGTTGCCAGGATCTAATGGAAGATATACATCGTTTTCAGCAGCTGGTATCTCTGCATAAACTGAAAACTCATACGTAAAGCAGTGTATGTCTGTATGATGTATTTTAAAATATATTTTTCAACTGAATAGATCTCTCAAAGAGCAAAATGTACAAAATAACTTTTTAAGGCGACAAAAATCCACCTTATATTTCTTAAATAAATTTAGCTGAACAAAACATAACACTACTACTTTCATTAAGCAGATTAACTTTCCATAGCTCTTCCTCTGGCTACTAAACTGACAGAATCACTTCATTGTTGACCTATTCTGATCTTATTAGATGTAAGCAATGAAAGAACTAATTGAGAATCAGGCTGCTGTGTCAATTTTCTCATCTTACATTTAAAGAGGTCATTTAGAAAAACTACACTAGCCTGACTAATGGGTAGTGCATAGCATTAGTAGAGTAAAAAAAAGAACTATTTAAGTTTAATCATCCACTAAATTATATCTAGCATCTATGGTACATTCAGCTAACAGAACTGCACTGAGGCATGGAGAGAAGAAAGATGAAATGATAACCATCCTTTTTGTCATCCCCATTTAGTATAGCTTTCACTTTGGGTGCAACATCATGTAAGAATGGGACAGTGGATGAAAGGAATAAAGGAGTGATTATCTGATTCTGTGAGTATCCAGGATCTGAGCAGGGATATCCAATGGGTTGTACTGCTACTCAGAGACTCCAAGGACGTGCAGATGCTTGTGGATATATTGCATATCCTCTGTGTACCTATGTGTCTGCGCCGGTGACCTTCTGATTCTGTCAGCTGAAGAGGAGAAATGGACTTCATTATGTGTGCATTTTTTCTGACAGGATTTTGCTCAAGTCCTGTGGGTGTTGTTGAAGGCAACATTTTGTAGTATCAGTAAACAACATGGCATTAAGAACCACAAATACACATTTTTAAATGGTCTACAATTATCTGTAATGTCTTTCACTGTCCTACTTTGATTTATGGTGCATTCATTTAACATTAGATTTCCTTCAGTGAGAGTTTCAAAATATCTATATAAATCTACTCAATGAGCTTACCTGCATAAATCAGCTAACGGTGATGACTATGTTGAAAAATAATATTTTGTAGCTGAGAATTTGCTCTGTCAAACAGTGTTATTGTGCTCTTTGTATCTGCTCTAGTTTCCATAGAAACAAATAGGAGACAATACGTTCAGAGCAGTCTACATATACATTACCATTTATACAGATGGGTTACATTTAGGTCTTTTTTTATGTATAGTTCCAGGTAATAACCTGTAAAAACTACTGTGTTACTTAGGTGATAAGAACTTCAGCTCTATCTTCAATCTGAGGATCTGCAGAAGAAACCTCCACAGACATCTACAGCCATTAACAATTTTACGATCTGTGAGAATCCTTCTTTGTGGTTTTTTTTTGTTTGTTTTTTTTTGGTTTTTTTTTTGGCTCAAAGCTTGCTTCCTGAGGTTTTTCTTGTGATAAGACTCTGAGTGACTTGTCAAGGAGGCGACTGATGGGTGCTAACTGTGTGACAATGGATATCGCTTTGGGAACATTTGCAAGCCCCTTCCCCCAGAGCTGCTTGCTCTGTAGAAGAGCGGAAGAGAGTGCTCAGCAGTGTTCACTGGCGGAAGATCTGGCCTGTGGCCAAACCGCTCCAGCTAAGAATGGAAGGCTGGGGGATGATACCATTGTATCTTGTGAAGGCAAGATGCAAGTTGGTGCCTCCCTGCTTCCTCTTATCTGCTGGCAAGGCCAGAAAGGGTTTGAGCTGTCACTCAAAGGAGAGCTGACTCAACCACTTTGGATTTGAGCTGTCACTCCAAAGATAGCTGACTCAACCACTTTGAAGCATTGAAAAAGGGCCATCATCACCATGGTCATGGTCGTCCTTTGTCGTCAATAGAACAACAATGCCCGACGACCCACCACTACTGAAGATCAAAGACTGAACTACGAACCTGGCTGGATCCATGGTGGTGACTATGTCCCTCTTGCTGCCTATAAAGACTCCTTGCTTCTTCTTTTCTATCTTTTCTATTGCCCTCCTTCCCTTCCCCCAGTACCCTAATTCATAATAGTGTCCGTTCTCCCCTTCCCCATTTCCCTAATTAACATTTGTAATAAACTGGTCGGACCAACATTTGAACCGTTGCTTCTTAATCTCACGCTGGGTATATAGATAATAAAAGAACCTCCTCTCCCTCCTATAAATTGGAGCGAGACACAATCTTTTCTCTACAAAGAGCACTGTGAGCTGCTCTTCATATGATATGCACTGCATAGGGAAGAGGAGCCCTGTGTTCTACCTGAGAGCACTTAGCTAAGAATGTTTTTTCCTGATGACAACTACAAGCTCTATCTAGTCCCTTTGTGCTTAGCAACCTCCTTTGTTTTGTGGTGAGGAAAGCTGTCAGAGACATGTTACAAGACTAGAGAGTGATAGTGATCTCACTGTAGCGTGTAGCTCACTGCTGTGTTGTTGTGTTTTTGTTGTTGTTTTGTTTTTATTTTTTTCCAGTGAAGAAGGGATAGCCAGTTTCAGGGGTAGGCAGTCATAGTTAAATATATATACATATTTAATAAATAAACAATAAATAATAATAAAAAAATAAAGAGTGATTTACAAACTACTTGGAACTTCATCCTTGTCTAAGTCACTATTTACAATCAAGGGCAAAAAAGGTCAGTTCCTCAGTTCTCAAGAAAAATACAAACAGTTACAGCCACTCCTGGGTTATCTGACTTCAGAATATCATTATTTTTATAAAACACACGACAGCACACCCTGAAGGTATGTCAGGGGAATACTGTTACAATACTTATATAAGCCTTTATTGGACAGAACAGCACCATTTGGTTGTTCCTTTCCTATTCAAATTAGTGAATATCTGAACAGTAATAATTTTACTTGCAAGATTCAAGCCTATACAGCTTCTACAGGATGTCAATGACATGACATAGATGCTTCACTATAAGCAGACAATGCTTGTTTTATGTGCAGTATCAGTGTATCAGTTTTTGGTGAAAAGATGTATTTCAAGGTGATGGATACTTGACCTCCTTACATTCATTTGAATTATCTGTTTTTATGAAGATTTAATCTTAAGATTCCCTCTCAAAGCCTCTGATGAGTAGGCTTGCCAAGTTAAAAGTTGTATCATTTTTGACCACTCCTTAGAAGTGTGATTCCTACCAAACAGCAATACTCCATCACTGAGGTTGTGATCTTATTTTACACCTTTGCAACCTCTCGAGCGGCAGGTTGTCACTAATGTTGTCTTGGAGCTGAACTTCAGGTCCTCCGGATTCTTCCTCTGGTAGGGTCTTCCCAGTAAAGACTCTTCCAAGCACCCAGTATTGCAGAAACCTTTCAGCTCACCAGCTCTCAGCCTCCTGATCCTCCCTTGGTGCCACCAGCCCCTGACTTATACTGCTGAGCCACAGCCCATTGCAGCAGCACAGGACAGGATGCAACATGCCCTAAATATAAGCAGCGAAACAGTTGTCATCCACCATGGGGACAAGAGCTAAAGAGCTCTTTGTAACTCTCTGCACATGCACCAGTGGGATGAGAGCTGGCAGGCGGATCGAGGAGTTTCTGTTTTATCTGCCCATTCTTTCTCATTAATGCTGTCTTGGTACCAACGTGATTTATAAGTCATAATGCTTGTAGAAAGGAAATTACTGTTGTTGTTTCTGGCCATGCATAACTCATCAAAATTAAAAACACAGCTATGCACTGGGGATGTTGTCACCTCTGTTTCGCCTCATTAGGCAAACTGAATTCATAAAGTCTTAAGTGCTGTTGAGCCTTGGATTTTCTCAGCAACAAAAGTCAAGTCACAGAATTATTGTAATTATCCTCTTACAGCCAGGTTACTTTTGCTGAGAGTACAGTCAGAGCTCTCCTCATGAATGCTGTGCCATGGAATCTGGGAAGATCTCTGCCTTTTCTCTCATGTCAGGCAAGGGACAAGCTCAGTCTGGCTTTGAACACACCATGTAGCTGCCATGCCCTTGCATAGCCAGCCCTCTGGAGGTGTCATCTAGCATCATCTAGAGCCACTCCATGTAGGTGCGGCTGGTTCCACTCTGCCTTTCTCACTGCCCCAGCACATCATGAGTCAGACTGGATGAGCCATGAGCTGGTCCCACGAGGGCACAGTGACAATATCACCAAAGGTAAGTACATTCTCCGTAATTACCTTAATTACTCCGTAATTACGGAAACTATTGTCTCTGTAACATTATAGGTTTATTTTTTTACCTCAGTCTATCTTGAATTGAAATTCTAATTTTTTGAACTTTTTTTTTTTTTTAAAAAAAGAATTTTTCACTGGGATGCACACTCCAACACAGAACTGTCAGTACAAATTCCTACTGTCTCTATAAAAGCTTCATATCTAACATCATGTAATAACTTCCGCACATATTAAAGAACAGTATAACAGCATTCTGTGTGACTTTATAAAAGCATACATCAATTCTCTGAAAAATCCTCTGTACACTAATTACCGGTGGTCTTATAAGCAAACATTCAGAGATGACAAGTATTGCAAATTTAATTCAAATCAAAATATCATTAAAATAGTATTTAACATACAAAAACAATACTCGATACCACTACCACATAGAAAAGGTACATAAGCATAAGAAAACCTACTTCTACTGACAGAACAGGAGTCATGTGGAAAGGCTGAGAGAGCTGGGACTATTCTGGCTGGAGAAGAGATACTTGAGGTTAATTTACTGAGGTGTAAAATTATCTGATGGTGGGAGCAGAGCAGACACAGCTAGGCTCTTCTCACTGGTGCCCAGTAACAGGGCAGGAGGAAATGGGCACAAACTAAAGTGCCCATCTAAACGAGCAAACAACAACAAAAAACAGCAACAAAAACTTATTCATTGTGAAAATAAACACTGGTACAGGTTGCCTGCAAAGATTGTGAAGTTTCTCTCCTGGAGATACCTAACACTTTGTAAGACATAGTCCAGGTCAACTTGTTCCAACTAAACATACTTAATCAGGGGACTAGAAGACCTTCATAGATCCTTTCCAACCCTTAGAGATCCTCTGACTATGAGGAACTGAAAGGACTAGCTGAATGTATGCAGATGCCCAGAAATGAGTAGCCAATATACTATGAGTTTTTACACTGGAAACTTGAGAGTACCAAAAGGGATTTGCCATGACAATTAGTTTTATTAAGAGAAAAATTTTCTAAGCTACCTTTGTCACAATTTGAACAACTTTCCATCCACCCTCAAGCCAAATGGAAAAAAAAAAAAAAAAACAAAAACAAAAAAAACCCAACTGCAATAAATCAGTCAAGTCACTTAAAAATTATTTGTATTAAAAACATGGGATTTCAATTCCAAAGTACAATGCTGAGGGCAGCAAGTAGACAAATTACCAGAGTACAATAAATTTCCTCACTTGCCTTTGAGAAAATCTAATATCTAGAAATGTTAATAATTAATAATTACCAATTAAAGACAGACAGCTAGTCTTTATTCATTTCCCGTGGTTACTTTTATATTCAGTATCTAATTACTGTGAATTCATTGACTCTAAAGTAATTACCCAATCATTATCAGACAACAAAACAAATTTCAATAATAACTACCAATCAATATAATCACTAATGCACTATGTTTCTCTTTAATGATCCAACATTCACACTTCAGATTGTTTAATCTGCAGTATCTAGGTTGAATAGTCCCTATCTGTTATGCTTCAGGTTCCTATATTCATAAGAGGATGCTTAAATTAAAAATCCATTTTTAAAAATGTCAGTCCTATGCATGATATATTAGATTTCCCTCTTGACATTTACATCTCAAAATAAGTATTTATAAATGTACAACAATGAAAATTAATGAAGCACTAGCCAATTTAAATTCAGTGCTCACCTACACTGACCCTCAAGTTCTCTTGTGAAATGATTCTGCGCCTAGAAACTACAATTAATAATATTTCAGACTTTATCAATCAATAGAACTATACAGATACAGTTAAAGATGACCAACAGTCTTATACTAGACTGCTGGAGCACCCTGTTCATATACACTGCAACATAGTTTCTTATTCCATCATTAGCATGGTCTTTGTATAGTCAGAAGTTTCTAAATGAACTGGACCTTCCCTCCACTCCAACAAAACAACTTCAAATAGAGAAACAGTTCAGAAACAAATGCAGTTGTTAATGAAGGTCAAGAACTTGGTTGCCTGAAATATTTGTAGTTCTATCTTTCAACTCAACTTAAATCTACATACCATAATTTGTATATATGTAGATAATAAATTATTTCATATTTACTTATATTTATTTAAGTAAATTTATTTACTTATGTATACATTTTCTTTTTATTGTCTCTGTGTTCAGTACTTTATAGATATATGTTTTGTTTTTTTTTTTTTTTTTTTTTTTTTAATCTTTTTTTATACTGACTGTTCTCATTATGAGATTACACACTACTGCTCTCCCTGGACAACTTTTGATCTTTCCCATTTTTATCATTTTTAAACTCTTTTCAACTAATACTGAAAGCAATTTTATTCAACTAAAAATTAGTGAATTAATTATTTACATAAAATATTCATATACAGTAATCAGCCATTAATTTAAAGTGAATATGTTTATCGTACATTTCAATTTGAAATTATGACTCCAAAGACAAATGTTCCAAATAAATGCTATTTAAGAATTCTTAGTTTGTGTAAATAAAAGCTTTGTTAATCTTAATAAAATCGTAAGACATCTAATTTTATATGATACTTCAAAATATCAGTGCCGAATTCCTTTATTTCCCACCCCTCCCCCCCAATACTCAGTATTATTCTTGGGTGCAAGATTCCAGAATAAGTATACCTATAAAAGCTTTCAGAATAAGGGAAAATCTTTATTTGAATTATGCATCTTTGGTATTTAATTGTTTCAAAATTGGAAAAGTAAAAAAAAAAAAAAAAAAAAAAAAAAAAGTTGTTTCCCAACAATCAACAACAAAAAGAATCAATTTACTTCTTTTAGCCAGCTATAGAGTATAAACACAATGAAAATTAGCAACATTTAAAAAATGATGGCTTTTAGAAAAAGAAGGTTTTTATTTTAAATGTAAAAATATGAGTGTTACTCCTTTCAGAGGAACTATCAGATTGCTTACAAATTATCTGTTTTAATTAAAATTGTACATTAACTTCCATTATTTGTATCAAAACACTTTCTTAAATTACGTTATTAATCATAGTTCAGACAGCCTCAGGAAATGTATTTTATCATTTGTCAGTGCAACAACATCTTTATGGCATTTTATATATTCTTAGAGAACTTTGTTTTCCTTCTGCTGCATCAGCAGTATCCTGCCAGACCATCCCATGTGGAGGAGATATTTCAGTACTTACGTCAGTTATTATCTTGCCAAGCAAATCCAGGCAGTCTGCCTGCATGTCAGTTGTGCAGATGGGTGGTAGTCAGAGACATAGAATTTTGATTAACAGCTCTTGACTCCTAAAGTACTGTTAAGGAAATAGTAGTAAAATCAGAAAAAAAAACGCAAACATAAAAGTACATCCCAAACCCTGAAATAGGTGCTATAGTAGAGTGAACAACATTGCAATAGAAACATGGTAAGAAGTAAACAGCAGTAATTAATGACTATGGCAGTGAGCTGGTTGGGTGGAGACAGATCCCCAAACAGAACACAGGGGAGATTTTGGCTCTTAAGATTATGTCAGGTGTGGTATCTAAATAGGACCTTTGAAATCAACTCATGCTCTCCTCAACAATTTTGGCAGTACGGGTGACAGAACTGCTGCTGTGCTTGTAGAACTGAATAGCTCTATGTTTTATTCCTGAACACACTGATATTCTACCTATTGTTCAGGTGCATGCACTGTGCCCCTGGCATTCCTAATAAAGAAGAAACAAATAAGAAAATAAAACACACACACCAAAAAAAACAAAACAAAACACCGATAAAATACTAGCTTTTCCTACAGCTGCCAAAGAGTTATAAGAGGACAGTCCCCCAGAGAAGGAGAAAACAGGAGGAAAGAACATTTTAACTGGCACAGTTAACGTCCTCTCTGTTGCATACAGTCCCACAGGATAACAGGTAGAGGAAGGAGCTGGTACTGGGAAACATCGAAATCACTGTTAACAGCAAAATAAGGGTAGGACCCACCCAGGGAACCCAGTCAAGAGTGAGAATAGGCAGAACAAGAGAGACAAGACCGCAATCAACATGACAGCAAAGGCTTGAAAATTCTAACCTGAAAACACATCTGGGGTCAGGCTGCCTGGAGGGCAGGCCAAGGTTACAAAAGATAAAACCATAAAAAGAACTGGAAACAGATGCACATATATCATAGCTGTGAGAACAAAGACCCAGATCTGAACTGAAATAAGGCTCTTGGGTCTATGGGCAGAGGATGTGGGCAGAGGTACCAGGTGAGACCTATTAGTGTCATCAGGGCCCTGGCAATAGTACCAGAGTAGTGAGAGAAATTATCCAAGAGTATGAAAGAATGTTTAGTCACTAGGCTACTTCATTAAGCATTAACATTTTCAGAGTGTTTTTTGTTATTCTTTTTTAAAACTGTGCTATTTGCAAGAATAGGAAGCATGTCCCTCCAACAAAAAGGTTTTTTAGGTGAGAGATGAATTTTGCTTCTGAAACCCAGTTAGTGTTTCAGTTACATAAAACTCAGATGTCTCAATCTGAACAAAGATACTTCCTGGACCTGATTTAGGCTGAAAACAATTCTTTCCATCTTAACCTTGCATCCTCTGAATTCATGCTCCAATCAAGGATATTTTGTGTGAAGTGACACTGCCATCTGCACAGGTTCACATTCATTTGCATGAATCTCTCCTCCATGTAGACCAGTTCATGCAAGCTGTAAAGTTGAATACTCCTGACCACTGCCACAGGCTTGGTCCCACACCTTGGGCAGGAGTGAATCAATATATGGGTATGTTCCAGGAGCTCCCCTCATCTTGATGTAACTTCCACTGGAAGAATGGTGTGAAGAAGGAATGAAACTTTCTTCCTTCCTCCATAACATGGCTGACTCCACAGCAAGTCTTCATTACTTCTTAAAATAAAGGAAAATTTATTTAGAGAAATGTAAAAAAATCTGGATTTCTATGAATGGCTTTGCAAATTAATGCCAATACCACTGTCAAGGATATATTTTACATCCACAGCTTTTAACAGGTTACATTCCTATGTTATTAGATGGTGTTCATTTCAACATTGTTAATGCTTTTCATACAACTTACTGTTTTGCACAGCTATGTACAAACTGCTAAACTCATTCCTTTTTTGCTGTTAAGCTACTGCCTTTGTATCTAAATACCAGTATGTGGTAAATTTGTCTGCATCTAGAAACATGAGAGTAATGAGGGTCTGAGTTAGCTCGATGTTATGATCCAAACTGCACAAGCAGTAGTGAAATGTTTATGGTTTTCTTGATTATATCTTTCAGTTTCACTCTTAATATACCACTGCTATAAAGAGGATACATCACATCTCCCAGAGCTGGTGTTTCAGGATATTTATGGAATTCAGAGAACATTGTATCAGTTTATATGCTTCTGGCATTCGGATGAGTTAGTTTTCAGCCACTGAAGAGAATATCTCTTGCTATATGTATCTGAATTGCCCAAGAGAGAAAAAGACTAATGCAAACTAGTCTCTCAGTTTCTAGGTATCTATGTGCAAGAAATATCAACATTCCTTATTTAAATAAAAGATTAGATTCTGGGAAACAGTTTCATGGAAACAGTTGGTTTGCATGACAAAACTGAAATAATAAAATACAAAAAAATTTGACACTTGAGTAGCATTTTAGCAAACATTAAACAGGCAAAATAAGGTTTTCTTTCTGAAATGCAAACTTCACTGTCTGCACATAACACAGGAGGATTAACAGTTGGCTTTGATGTGAGATGTTAGCCTGCCTTGGCTTACCAGAGTCCTGCATGACTGATCAAGAATAGCTTGTAGACCCTGACAGGGTGACTCCAGCTTTTGAAGCAGGAATGTAATCAAGTATGAATGTTGAATACCTGTGAAGGCATTTACAAAGTGCTGAGATGAATAGCTATTTTTGACAACGTTCAGGCAAATGTGGCTATTCAGAAATATTTTACATGTTGCTTGAAAACTTGCAAGCCATGAAAATATATGCAGCTCAAACAAACAATAGCACATCCTCTGTATGATAGCTGGTAATGGAAAACCAGGGCTAGGGCCCTGCCAAGTCTTCTCCCACCTTCTCAGCAGCTGCAATCAAGCCATGCCCATGCCTCCAGCTGCAGGAGGTTCCTTGACCCTGCCCTCATTTCTGCTCTGTTTTCTCTTCTGAAGGACTGAGGAGCTCTTCTATCAGAAATGGAAAAGCTGCTTTAGAGATTTTTACCGTTTTCTAAAAGTCCATCTGTAATGCACATTACCTCTGAATTGCTGTGACTAGGAGAAGATACACCTTAGTTCTCTGGTACATGATCCTCCTTAATTTCAGTTCCGCAGGATTTTTTGTTCCCCTTTGTTTCTAGGTCATGTTCCCCCGTGTGTTTACAGATATGAGAAATCTCATGTCTGAACAGAATATCCAATTGCTGCCAACACACACACTGGAGCTGAAGTGTTACTTTTCATCACACATTACGCCCAGGTTGGGGATTTTAAGAGAACTCCCTTTTTTTGTGGTGTTCTCAAATTAGAAACACAAAATGCACCTCAAAAGAAAAGGATCTCCCAATTCCCCATTCTTTCAATTGTCTTATTTATTATGACATCCTTTTTGTGTTGGTGGGGATGTGTGTTTGTATGGGGGGTAGATGCAGACAAACGGACAATAAAGCGACACTAGTATGTTTGTGGCTGTACTGGAAATAGTTTTGTACAAAGCTGACATGAAAATTGAAGTCCTGAGAAACATCATGTCTGCATATCACACAGGGTAATATTCGGTTCTGTTTTCCAGTGAAGCTTCATTTTGACCCATCAGTTCCTTCCACATGATGTTGCAGCGAGTACAAAATTCAGAACTTGGTATTAGTAACACTCCTCAAGCAGTTCAGCAATAGACAAGCTCTTCACCACATCCTCCAGAAATCCAGCTGAGGGAGAAATTTTGAAAGGTGAATCATTAAGTTTTGCAAAAGAAGCAATGGAATTTCCTACAGTTGACATACAAAAAGTTGTGGGAATACTATGAAATTATGCTGCATTCCCCTGATATATATTAAGATTTAAAAAGATGAGAAAAAAAGAAAAGTAAAAAAGAAACCCAACAACTTTAATGGTCCTTTAAAAAAGAAAGAAAGATGCAGAGCTACAAGGCTTTTGTTAACTTTGATCTAAGAAACAGATTAGTAGTCAATAGTTCCTATGAATGTTAAAAAAGCAACCTCATTTTTCCAAAAGTCCACCTATAACTCACATATTTACATTGAATTTCTGTATTTTGCTAAATTTTTAGCTCCTCCTGCAACCATCAAGGAATAGAGCCATGACATCTTTTAATTGTTTTAGATCTCCTGTCTGCAAGTGACAGACTTTGAGAATTCAAACTTACTCTCACAAATGTAGTTGTACTGTGTGTAACTGTCCTGAATTCACTGGGATTAGATGGGTATTCCATCAGAATGAGATGACAATCAGACCCTGAAAAAATGCAACTCAAACTTTGTTGCAAGCATTCTGCCTCTGGTCTATTTTCCTAAGGTCAACTCTGCAATAAGCCTTGTAACAGAAGACAAAAGCAGAGAAAAATTTTCCACTCAGTACAAGTCTGTTGCATATGCTAAACACATTTCATGCTTGACATTTTCAATAATATTGATAAGAGACTTGCACACAGTGCAAGTACAGAATTAGCAATACAGATCCTTGCTGATGAGAACCGACAAAAAATAATAGCAAAAGCAAAGACTTCCACATCAGAAGTGAAAGGTTAGATTGTTAAGTCTACTGTGAGCTTTTGATCTTCTTTTTACAGAACTGAAGTTTTACTAAATTTTCTCTAACCTGTGCACAGTTGTTTGTTCAACCTTCTTCTCCTTGTATTTCGGAGATTCATCGCTTATGTGCAATCCTTTTTTCTGCAGTTTCCAAAGTGTGATCACTCTGCATCTCTGCTCCTGACTGGCTTGGTCTGATTCCACTGATGCAGAGACCACCATCTTCTATGTTTGTACACTGCCTTTAATTATCACAGTCCTGATTCACTCATGGGTTGTTTTTTGTTTTTTTTTTTAATCTTACTTTGTCATTGTATATAGTAACAATATGTTAAGTGTCGATTAAACAGAATATTATTTTATTTTCCTGTCTTGAATTAGAAGATTTCTAATACTTCTCAAGCTTGTCATCTTCTGAAATAACTGCCACACAGATCATGTGCTTAGGTACATATTATATGCATGCTTCTCAAATTGAATTACAAAATGTCTTGTTTGGCTGAAGTAAGGATGTAATATAACACCTAGATGAAAAATAAAGTATCCAACTTTCTTTTAGACTGAGAAAACTCATTTGAAGGTGTAGTATAAACAAGGACTTACATTTGTATGGTAAGCATATTTGTTCAGTAAATCACGAGCATCCACAGTCTATTAAATGAAAAAGATCCTGTGGAAACTTGTGCCTTGAATCCATTTTACATGATGTTTTTCAGACTTTCATGTTTCCTCAGCCATAAATCTGCTCAACCTGTTAAAATCCTATTAAAACTGTAATCAAATAAATACCACAAATCTGCTTACGTGACTGAGGTAGGAGCTGCAAAAAGGAGTATAGTAGTACAATATCTGTTCACAGTTCAAACAAATGTTTTGCACTGGTCAATCAATACTGCCTTGCTCTGCTTACCATTACTTGCAAGCCTTTCCAATAATTCTAATTTTAAAGAATCATTATTGCAATTGTACAGGCAATGATTGTTTAAAGAATACAGAAAGTATGAATAAATTCCAGTTTAGATTCAGTTAAACCTGTTGAAAAATTGAAAGTCGTGTTTTCTCAGGAAAGTCTGTAGCAGTCTTTCAGGCAAAATACATTAGTGTAGATATGCTATAATCACAGAACTGATGGTAATTTAGGTGAGTGGAGAATTTAATTTACTGGTTAATGTACTACAAAGTAGGTGGGAGATACGCACTAACCTAGAGTTCTTCATCTTGCCTTGTACTGAGCAAGGGCCAGAATAGATAGACCTGGGTGCTTTTTGGTGTTCTCTTTCTTTCATACAGGATATCTTATACAGGAGGACCACACTTCTGCTGTACCCCTCCTGCAGCCTGATCAGATGCAGAGCAGCCTGCAACTGTAAGATCCAGAGCCATCTTAAAGTAATTTTGAGTGAATTGAAAGTTCCACAGAAGACCATGTTTTCAACAGAAGCGCTTCTGCATTTAGTGTTAAAGGTGATCATATCTCAGCCACTCTTAGAAGAATGCTTATGGTCAGATATTTTTCGAAGATAACTAGCAACTTATACAGGTGTCTCAAAAACAGAGAGACCTTTTGAGGTGTTGAACTTTTTACCAAAAATCTGGTCTGTACATAAGCTGTAGTGGAAAGCACAGTTCAGGCTCACAATATCACAGCAGTTGAGAATTAAATGGGAAAATGTCACTATGCCTTCTCTCAGGCCATCTAAATGCGTTTTAGCCTTTCACTGTCCTTTTCTTAAACTCTTCTGCAGCAGATAGATGAACATCATGCGTATTGAAGGGAAAACTAAGCTCTTAAAATGTTACTGTTTCCTATCTGCACTGTTAGTATAATTCTATGTACTTTAGTAACACAAGCTCTGCGTATTTGTTTTCATGGCTTTGAAGAAGATTGTCCTCTGGCTGAAAGACAGAAATACTGACAAATTCTTGTAGTTCACTTGCATTTCCTAGGATGAGTTAATCAAAATAATTTCAGACGTATCTCTCTCCCTTCCTTTCCCTTTCCTTCCCTTTCCGAGGAAGAGTCACCTGGTTTTCTGACTAATGGTGCATACAGCTGCAGATAGATTGCAATCAATAGAAAAACTTTTTTTAGCTTACTCTTACTGAGGGAAATAGTCCTTGCTTTATGTTCTCACATATTCATAGGTAAACCTAATCCATGCACTTTAGCTTTGTTGATTTTGAATGACTTTGCAATTCAGATGCGTTTTCTATAAAGCTAAGTTATCATATAAGCAATAATCATGTTTGGTAATGTGAATATCATAAGAATAAATCCTAAGATACAGAGACATTTCTTACCTTTGAGAGATTTTTGATAAGCTCTTCAAAAGATTGCAGCTAAAATTAACAAATTCTCAATGTCCCGTAATGCCTACTTGACTTGTAGCAACAGTTATCATTTCTCTATGACAAGTACTAGAAGGTAGTTACCTAACAGACAAATTAAAAATGGGCCTGTCTTATGTGCAAGTGAAGGTTATGTTGTTGTACTCTTTTTGTGAACATCTAGTTTATCTAATCCGTAAAATAATCGTGTAAACTAATTGCACTTCTTGAATCATTCTAAAAACTGGGATGGATTTAGAAAAAACTAATTCTTATCAGCATTCTTTTCATGGAAAAATCTGATGAAGATGTGTGAAAGAAAAACATGAGTGCTTTCTAGGAGCCATTAATAGCTGATAACTATATAGGAAGAACTCTGCCATTGTACTTTTCTGCAGTAAATAGGCTGAATGGTTTTCAGCTACAGTAACTCGTTTTGTTTGTAAAAATTGCATTTAACACATTGCACAATCTTCTCACCTCTATCAATGAGCTGTGAAACAATGGTGTCCAACATAACACATTACGTCAAGTGGCTTAATTCTACCTGTAAGAAAAGAGTAACCTCCCATGCAATAAGGAAGGAAGGAGCTATATAAAATTTTTGTTGCAAGAGACATCAGAAGTATTACTTTTTAGACAAGATTTTTTAAAAAATTCTTAACTGGAGACACTGGTTGATATCTCCTTCATTAGAAAGCTATATTCACAGATGTAAAATCTGATACAAGGATCTTAATAACAAAAACAATGCATCTTCATTGTAGTAACTCTGGTAGAAACGTGGCCAATATAAATCTGAATGTCTCCAAATCTGTACTCTCCACTATCCGAATTTTCTGTGTGGTGTTGCTGTGTAAAATGTACCAGAATTTTGATACAGAAACATATCACTATACTACAGATTTGAAAATAAAATTAAGTTGTGCTAGCAGGTATTCCATATACTCATCAGCCTATACAAAACTTCGAGTTTAGTTCATAGTTTGTTAGCCTTCTATGAATTTATAGAAGGAATTATACAAAGAAATTCACTTGCAGTGTACTCAAATGTAATACGAACATCAGATCAAGTGAGAAAAAACCTGAAAAATAAATAATAATTCTAACATTTTTAAATGTCCAGGTATCAATTTCATTTATCATAAATTAAAAAGTGTTTTTGTATTTTTTGAGTAATTCCTTGGGTAATATTTCCTAGAATTAGTATAGATGGTACCTTTCATTTTATTCAGCAATTTTAAGACATCCTTTGTCATTATGGAATTATCATTCCTTTGACCTGGCAATACTTCCTAGTCTCAATTCAACAAACTTCTCTTCAGCTGGATAATACCTGATTGTAAGTCATTCTTTGAGGGTTCTCATACAAGCATGTCTCCAGATCTTTGCAGTTGTAATACTGGATGTCATAACACTATGATGTATTTAGATGTAGAAAGAAAACAAATAGAAGGGAAGCACACACTAATACTACTAATACTAATAATACATACTAATAATAAATCTTGCATAGAAAGAATTTAACACTCTGAATGCTTATCTAACCATTGGTGGCAAAAATTCATGCTGACCTGTATTTCTAAAGGAGTAAATCTTTACCTGATTTCTCTGATATCATTTACAAATATTAGAATGTTACTAGAGCTTTATAGTTTCATGTACACAGTATGAGATTCTACACAATCATAGAATCATAGAATGCTTAGAGTTGGAATGGACTGCTGAAGGCCAACTAGTCCAATTCCCCCGCAATGATATTTTCCTACTGCTTAACAAAGGAATTTATTGTTAAATAAAACCTCATTTCAGTTTGCAACCCTGCTACTGAAGAAAGATTTTCTAAGTTCATTCTGTATTTTGCTGTTGTACATGCAAACAAATGATGGTATCTACTCCGCAGTTTTTTTGTACTACTAGATCTCTTCATAGAAATCTTGGAACCTTATGCTGTTTTCAATTTAAGATAAACCTGAATAGGAAATTGCTTAAATGGCAGAAAACTCTAGTGATCAGTGAATAGAATACAAGGTTATCAAGCTTTGCTGTCAAGCTCTACAATGCAAATTTAAATGCCATCTCCAGAGAGAAATGTTTACGCAAATAGGCATTTCATCGAGTGAGATATCTTAAATTGAATTTGAAGGTAAGGAGACATTTACCTTTTTTCCTTTTTTTGCATGTGAGCAATAAATAAATCAGAATGGAAGGAATTAAAATGGTTTAGAAAGCACTGTTTTTTTTCACAAGGAAGTGAAAGTTCCCATTAACTACAGGCAGTGCACATAGTGAATGTGCTTGAAAAATGTCTAAAGACATCTTATTAAAAAAAAAATTAATCCAATCAAACACATCTTTGACCGGGGAGAGGAAGAGAATTTGGGTAATAATCAAGAAGAGGTGAGATCACGGGCACAGGGTGTTGTTTTTTTTCCCAAAAGAAACTGTTTACTTCAAAGTATGTAAGTAAATACTTAACTGCAGATCTCTAAAGTACTTAAATGCATTTTGAATTTAAAGAAGAAAAAAATAAAAGTGCCAAGGAAACAATTCACACGAGAATTTAGATTTACTGCAATAGCGATTTAGTATGTATAAACTCAAATGAAGTTGTATCTTTTTTTGAAAAATGTAGTCCGACGCTAACTGCTCGTTGACCACCAGGAGACACTGTTGCTCCGTAGAGATGAAAAGCGAGGTTGTGCCTAGAAATTGTCAGAGGAAATACATGTAACAGACATTATTATCTTCCAGGTTATAGTCTTCATAAAAGTTATACGGACTGAGATGAAGTTTGGATTTGTTCTGGTAGAGTTCAAGTGAATGTCCTAGTTTTCTCCCTTGTCAGAACTCTGCTTCTCTCTCTCTCTCTGTCTCTCTCTTTCTTTCTGCTTCGCTCTCTCTCTCTCTCAAATAGAAAAAAAAAGAAAAAAAAAAAAAAAAAAAAAAGGAATCTGGCATTCTTTGTCAAAGGGTGAAAGATAAATGCAGAGATACAATCAAAATTCCAAATGGTAAAAACAAAACCAAAATCTTAATATTTGTATTTCTTGTTTCAACTTAAAATCACAAAAATTTTGTAAAATATTTTAATTGATATTTTAATTATCAGTATTAGATTTTTCTCAGATAACATTGCACTGGCTATTTTTCTTAAAAGATAACTTGTTTTGTTAGTTGGTAGTGCCATATATTGATGGCTATTCTCTAAGTATTAAATAAGAATATGGACTAAAGCACTTCATGTTCTTAAATAATGTTATTACAATACAGTGCAATATATTCATAATATCTATGCATATATTTGTAGCATATAAAAATGTATGATACAGTGATATACAACACATAAAATGTAACACAGTATAATATAAAGCATAGAATAATAAACACACACACAACTTGCTCCAAAAGTAATAGCTCATATATATTTCCATGGAAATCACAGCAGATACAAGGAGCACAAGAATACTACTTGATAGAGAAAATCCTTAGCTATGAAACACTATCTTTCAACACTGTCACCATCATCATTAGCTTTGCATTTTTGCTAGCTATGAACAAATCTGCATGGCCATCTGGAACATGGCTCTGTCACGTCAAGTCACTGTCCACTGAAACACAACACCTAACACCTCACTGTGTTCACATCTACTGTTTAGTCTCCATGCATGGTCAGCAAATATCAGTGAATGTCAGCAGGTGTCATTTTTGCCTCATTGAGGAATTTAGTTCCATTCCTTTGCTTCATATGCACTTCCATGTCAAACGCCATTTTGTCTCGGACTGCCCCTCTGCTGTCATCTATCACATAGCAACAATATTGGTAGGAAGGCTCAACCTCTTTTTCCATACCACCAACAAAATAAAATATGAGGCATTATTTTCGGAGCAGCTCTTGTATAATATATAATATATAATACATAATACATAATACATAATACATAATATATAATATATTACATATTATATAATATAATTATATAATATATATAATATATATAATATTATATATATAATATAATAATATAATTTTATAATATTATATATTATAAAATATAAAATGCAATATGTAATATATATAACATATAACTGCAATTTATAATATATTGAATAATAAATGCTATGTATACGTATAATATATTTTAATGAAATTCTTTATCATCTAATACATAAAAACATATAATCACACAATGTACACTTGTGTTTGGCTGATACACCAGAAGGCTGTGCTGCCATTCATTGAGACCTGGAGAGGCTGGAGAGTTGGACAGAGAGGAACATTGTGAAGTTTAGTAAGGGAAAATGTAGAGTTCTACACTTGGGGAGGATAATTGCATGCATTAGTACAGGTTAGGGACTCTCCTGCTGGAAAGGTACTCAGCAGAGAAGGACCTAGATTTGGTGGACAACAAATTGACCATGAGCCAGCTATGTGACCTTGTGGTCCTTGTGGCCAAGGCTGGTGAGTGCTCATGGTTGCTTTTGATTATATTTCATTTCATAGCCATATCATCAGTTTATATGCATTCAGTTATCTGTGATATGAACAGTGATTTTAATTTTAAAACTGAGAACAACAAAATAGTTTAGCGATCAGCACTTTATGTGAAAAGGTGGGCTGAGTAATGCCAAGATGCAAATGGAACTGAACTTGATGAGTGATGTGAAAATAATAAAGAATTATGCAGGTGCAGAAATGAAAGGCTAAGGAAATGGTGTCCCCTGTGATAAATTAGAAGGGAGAAATGGCAACAGCAGACACTGGGAAGGCTGAGGTACTCAGTGAGTTCTTTGTCCCAGTCTTCACTGACAGCCAGGCTCCCCATGTATCTCACATCCTTGAACCTCTAGACATGTGGGTGTTGAAGGAGCAAAATCCCTCCTGATTATTAGTAAACAATCCCTGATGTGACTGAATGTGTACAAGTCTATGAGTTCCAGTGACATGAATCCAGGGTCCTAAGAGAACAGGCTGATGTGTTTGCCAAGACACTTTCCATCGTATTTGAAAAGTCATGGTTGCCAGGTGAAGTCTCCAGTGACTGGAAGAATGTAAACATCACTCCCATGTTTAAGAAAAGAAAGGAAGATCAGAGGAATTACAGGCCAGTTAATCTCACCTCTGTGTCTGAGAAAATAATGGAACAGATCTGCCTGGAAGATTTGTTAAGGAATGTGCAAGATGAAAAGCTGATCCAAGACAGTCAGCATGACTTCATCAAGGTCTAACCAATCTGGTGGCTTCAACGATGTAGTGACATCATAAGTAGGAAAATAAAGGAAGGACAAGGGAAGGGCAATTGATGTTGCATATTTGGAATTGTGGACTAAAGGGAGCTTGCTAAAAGGGTAGAGATCAACTCTTCACACAAGCTGATAGTGACAGGACAAGCAGGAATGGTTTTCGGTTAAAAGAGGGGAGATTTAGATTTAGATTTAAATTTAGATTTAGATTTAGATTAGACATTAGGAGAAATTGTTTTACTCAAGGGAATGGTGTGAGGTACTGAAACAAGGTAATCAGAGAAATTATGGATGCCCCATCTTTGAAGGTGTTCAAGGCCAAGTTGGATGGGCCTTGGACAGCGTGATCTGCTGGGTGCCAATTCTCCCCATGGGAGGGGACTGAAGGTCAATGGTCTTTAAAGTCCATTCCAACCCAAGCCATTATGTGATTCTATAATTTTATGATTGATATTGTTTGTGACAGATTTGAAATAAGTGAAATATTACTGGTAATTTCAATAATACAAATGAAAAGTTTAATATCCTTATAGTGGCTTTGAAATATTACTATGCCGGCTAACAAGGAAAAAATAGAGCTAGTAATATTTGTTCTCTTTCTTAGAACTGATTATACAGAAATGTCAGAAATATTTTTCTGATGTATCTCTGATCAAATAATAATAGTATTTTAAAAATTGCACAAAACCAGCCACTTTTGGAGATTGATTTATAGCTAGTGGCTCAAAAGCTGCACAAAATAAGACTGTTTGCTAATGTACATTAGAGAAAAAAGTCTCAGGATATAGAATTGATTGCCTGCAATATTTTCTTTACACTGAAAAGACTTAAAGATCTTAAACAAATTTTTAAGACTAGCTTTCCCATGATCTATATGAACCTACAAGTTCAAAATAAGAAAAGGTTTGAAACTTTCGCAGAGAAATACAGGAAGTGACTAGACAAGTTCAGATAAGAAATAAGTCACATAAAAGTGTGAATAACTAACATCTAGATTAATTTACTATAACTATGAGGGACATCTATCATTCAAATTGTTTTAATTGTGACCATGGTTCTTCCCGAGTGGTACCTACTCTTATAGATCTGAAGAAGGAATCCATAACAAAATTCTCTGTCCCACTGGATGAAGTAATCATGACAGTATTTTCCAGTTTCAAAATTCTTTGAAAGGAATGGGAATAATTAAAGTACAGAACAAAGGAGAGACAGATTTATCAGGTCTGTTGTTACATTATTTTCAGCCACTGACTTGAATCAATTTTGGGTTGAATGTAGCTGTTTCCTAGCAATCTGGAGCTGCCTCTTCTAATTATTTTTTATGTAAGTCATGCAGGGAATAATTCCAAATACTTTGTGATTTGGTCCACCAGACCTTTCTTAGAAACGTTCTTCCTGAGAAAATGTCTTCCTGAAATAATAGTGTCTCATTTGGAGACTTGGTCATGAATAAAATTGATCCAGATAATAAATAAGATAAATAGTGATAATACGGGCACAAATTGCATGCCATCTTAAGGTCTGGAAGCTAAAATGTTCATGTTTGTTGATCTTTGAAAGTGCAGGCTATTTTCTTTGGTACTTTGTCATAGGCAAAATATCCAGTTTTAGAGGACAAAATGCAGACTTTGGCTAGGGCACAGAAATTGGATAAACAATTATCATTAAGTCTGGACATGTCCTTCAAGAATTGTATTTACTTTCATGGAGCTTGAATGTAGCCCTTGTCATGCAGTAATGGAAATTTTGAATCTGAGATAAGCAAAAGTTTTGAAAGGTGCAATAGTCATTTCTCAGACTGCCATTAAAATAATGTAAAGCCACCTGTTTTCTGCTTTGGCTGCTTCTATCCTGGCAGCAATATTTTCTGCGTTTGTAATTACAGAATTGTCTGTTTCTCATTCACCTGTGAAAGTTTGGATCCAAATGATCTAGGCTTGAGTGATTGCAGAGGATTAAAGAACCATAGAATTGTAGAATGGCATGAGTTGGAAGAGCCTTAGAAATCATTTGCTTTCCACACAACTTCTGTGGGCAGGGTTTCCAACCACTAAATCAGACAGTAGATTATGTTGGCCTGGGCCCAATCCAACTTGGTCTTGATCACTTTCATAACCTTCAGGGATGGGAGATAGGTGGAGAGTCCCTCCATTTTCTTACATTGGACCATGCCTTTCCAAACGTATCTTCTCCATTCATTAGTTCCCAGAACTGGTTGATATTCAAAAACCCATAGGATTTTTACTTGTCTTGCCTTTTCACAAAATTTAAGATTTTAAATACATAAATTTTGTTTATTTGAAACTGACACTTCTCAGTTAAAAGCATATGTTGGTATTTAAGGTGTACTAGCTAAATAAGATTCAATCTTAGATTCACTGTGTACTTCCCATCCTCTCTATAATACACAGTGAAGGATATCTAGCTATTTTAAATCCTGTTAAGTTGTTGTCATCATTGTTCAAATTACCATATTTTATCTATTTTATATCAACAAATATCTTTCTGCCTTCCTCTTATGAGTGAAGTGTACAGTGCTTAAGCCTCCATCCGTAACAGTGATCAAATAAATGCAATGCAAAACTATCTTATTGTTTAGAGAAGGCTGACTAATTAACAAGCAGCTTCATTTTTTTTTTTCTATTTCTTTCTCAATTTTGTTGAAAGATCATAGTTACATACAAAATCGAGAAGTATTTCCACTAGCTTAGAAGAAGATGCCAGGTTCTAGAAACTGTACTTGTTTATTTCCAATTTACTGGCTTACTTCAACTCAGAATTTACAATGGTTTTTCCTCCCAACACTAGTCTGAATTACAAATGAGCTATTATCTTCACTTTACAGAAGAGCTCTTCATGCAAAAGAGAGGCTAATTTCAGAAGCTGGAAAGAAATCTATTACGGAGCCAGCCTCTCTTACCACTTTGAGTATATGCTCTCTGAGTTGATATTCATATTGGTTAAGCTTGAATTGGTACTTCTGGAAATCCTATCAACACTTGCATTCATCTTTAGGTACAAAAAATCCTAGTTGTTCCTAGCACAGGACATCTATAACAAATGAGGAAAATCACATCTGAACTCCTGATTTCTAGGTCAGTACTCAGTACACTATTTCTCAGATGGTGTAATTGTAAGATCAGGAATCATTATATTTCAACGCTAAGTATTTAATCTATGTAAGTACTGAAGAAGCTTCAGCAAACTTTAGTATTAAAGGAGAAGTTAGAATTATCCTCCAATGGCACAAAAGAAACTGGTCAAGTATCACAGTGATCCCAAATGATAAAAATAGTTAGCAAGGTAGCATCCTCAATGTCACTACCACACTAAGATCTTATTCATTTATATATATTATATACTCACTATATGTATATATATTACATATGTATAATTATATATTGGGGGTTGGACTCGATGATCTCCGGAGATCCCTTCCAACCCCTACAATTCTGTGATTCTGTGATTCTGATATTCACTATATATTATTATATATTCACTTTTACAGGTGAAGGAGAAACAGACAGTTCTGTAATTACAAGCGCAGAAAATATTGCTGCCAGGATAGAAGCAGCCAATGTTATCCAAATACTTACCATTAAAAAAAAATGTATTACTACAAAACTATAATAGTAGATACAAAGGTTTCTAACACTTGTACATACACGATAAAAGCTAAGAGTACTTACATTCATGACTGCTACACATGATGTGAAGTCAGACAACATTCTGGGCTTATCTTTATGTAATTACACATTCCTTGAAATATTTCTATGCAAACAAGAAAAAGTAAGAGATATGCAAAGAATAAGTACTTAATACTAGACTCTAGTGGCTTTCTTCCCTTTTTGTAATGTGAATTTCATCGTTTATCAATATATGTTGCATGTAATTTTTGGTGATGAACAAATTTGCCCACCATTATGAATAACAACCTGCCATTCTGTGAAAAATTAATTCATTATTCATAAAAAACCCTAGATAATTCCCAATATTGAAGGAATTTCAAACAGCTCCCTCTCCCATGTCTGGCCTGCAGGACCATGTGCCTCACAGACATAAAAACATGGACATTAAAAATATTTCAGTGATCCAACTCATCTAGTACACCATCTGTCAGTCTGTGTGCAACTTATTTGCTATGAGGACAGACCATAAATATTTGTGGGATATTTTTCATTACTGAACAGATGACAGTAGAAGCATTAGATTTTGCTACAGAGAACAGGGTTCATCAACAAGCTTCCGTGTATTAATTTCCTGTTTGCCCTTGTTTGGGTTTCCCAACACCACTGGAAGCCATAGTTAGATAGTCTGTACACTTTTCCACGCTCTCCTAATATTTGCAGCAAAAGCATGTAACAACACTTTGTTAAATTTGTCATCTGTATTTTAAATTTGCCTCTTCAGAATCTCAGGTATGTCTGAACCAGCTATCTCCAATTCACAATAATTGTTTAATATGTCACAATTTTCAGCATTCATTCAAAATTCAAGCATTCATTTCCACTTGGAAATGCAGAAGGGGAGATTTATAATGGCATTGAGATTTCCTGCTAAATTTCCCATCTGGTGATCAGCTCTCATTGGCACTACAAAATTCCGGATTTTCATCCATTTGCAGCTGTGGCTTCTGCCCCAGTGAGATCAAAGTTGCACCTGGCTAAGCAGCCTTTTAGAAAATGCTACAAATAGTGCAATATGTCATTTTAAATGATGATGACTCCTCTTGGATTATGCAGTAACAGCAAGCAGCCTGTAACTTGCTGGCACACCCACCACAAATCAGAAAATTTTCAATCTGTTTAAGTAGATTTATTGCCTTGCTGAAGGCCACAGAACAAATCCATTGTGAAGGGGAGGAAGCATCCTTAGCGAAACACCCACAGGGCAACAGCACAACTTAAAGCAGCTGTTCTTAAACTGCATTAAGGCCAGGACAAGCCCTCCTAATTAGGCAGCTGCTTTGCCTAATGCCTGTTCCAAGTAGATATGATGCAGGAATGAAGAGAGTTGCTGTTCTTCATACTTGTTTTTTACAGGGATCACTGTGAATTAATAGCTCTGCCACTTACAGAAGCATTTGAATAAACCTTGCTTGTTGGTTGATGATGAAGGCATTCCTGGCCCTGCTTTATGAGACTGTTACTTTAAAAACAGCAGCCATGGGAATCTCTGGAAAAAAGAGTAGGCACAGCCTCAGGGGATCAGGATCCTCTTTACTGTACTGCCAGCAGCTTGCCAGGAAACCCTGGAGAAATCAATCTCTTCTTCCCCAGATCTTTTCTTCTCTAAAGCATGATTCTTCTAAAAATGCACTCATGCAAACCTTTCCTCCATTCTAATCACATTTTGTCTAAATTCTTTAGTCTTAGAGTAAAAACCCAGAACATGACTGAAAATGATAAACTGAAATATACTTGAAGATAAAACTGAGAAAAGAAGCTATAATTGTGTTTACTATCACTGAAGATTTTTGAATATCACTTCGGGACCATTTGTATTTTTGATGTCAGATGGAGAGACATCTATTCCATTGTGAATATTTGGTTTTACATTTTACTTCCAAAATCTCAGAAGAAAAATGTGCTTGAGACTGCTAGAAAAGTCTTGTGGCCAACTCTTCAGATGTTTTAGGACTATACATCTGGCAATTAACAAATGGATTTTTCCAGTCAGTTACGGATGAAAATTGTTGAAGCTTGCTGCCATGTTGCAACACACTAATGATTAAATCACAAAAGGGATAGATCTGCTAGAGATTCTGTGCCATTTCAGGTGACAACACTTTGATTCTGCATAAGAAAAGTATTTACTAAAGATACCTTCACCTGAGACGAGGGAAGGTGAACATATTCAGTTTTGAGTTAATAACATCTACTGGAAAGTATAGCTTAAAACCATGGTGTCTAGGAACTAGTATTTTGTCATACATGGGTACTACTTTACATAAAATCTCAATGGAAGAAGAAAAAGGATGGTGATAAAACTATGTTCTAAGATCAGCCCAGAATTGAACTCTTAAAGAGTATATATGAGACCTCAAAATTTTAATTTCTGAGATTTAGATATGAAATTATGTGATAAAGTCTTGGGTCCTTTAAATCTGGGTACGCCCACTCAACATGAACCACATCTTCAGTTCAGAGGAGCATAGATCAGCATTTTCTGAAAACAGACTTCTCTTTGACATCTGAGGGTGTAGCCCACGATGACATATGAAAGTGCTGTTTAATTATTTATTTATGTGATTATAACATAGTCACAGAATAGGTGTTATATATGCTTGTACTTTTCTTACTCTTGACTGTTCAGGTATAGCCATCGATGCAGTGAAATGTCTAGGTTAGACTCACTCTTTGGCAGAGCAAGCAGTAGTGGTTATGTTTTACTGCAAGTTTTAACAGCTACAGAAGCTTTAGTAGGATATTCTAATGCAATCTTTGCAACAGTTTTTCTTTGAAGAGTTGGTTGACTGCCAAAGACATTTGAGCAGCCGCAAAGAATGAATGCACATGAAATAGGTTGAGGTTACATATTTCTTTCCATCAACTTACAGTCTGACTAGAACTGAAAAATTCATTTCAGATATGAAGGTTTTCCACAGATTTTGAACACAGTGTCAATAGGTTGAAAAAGCTGGTTTGTTAAAAGCTTTTCTTCCCCCTCCCTCCTAGAGGAGGAAAAAAACCTACTTTGCATTCACTCAAACTACATAGAAGTACTAAAACATTCATTAACACATGCTAGGACTTTTGCACTTGGGCTCTGACAGTAGTGAAAAGTCAATTATCAACAAAGTGTGTATATTTTTTGTCACTTTTACCTATAAGAGTTTAAAGAAAACAAACTCTGACATTCAAGTACTTTGCAAAAGCAGAAATTGTAGATTCTGTAAGATAAGGCTGAAAGGACAGGAAACTCTACTGGGTGATTTACACGCTGTCTGCTGTTCTCCCAGTAGCTGTCTGTCAATGCCACATGTGGCATCTTTCACATAGCATGCTCTTTCAAGAAAATCTGTAAAGGTAGCAAATATCAAGAGAGAGTGTAAAAGAGTGCTTGTGTTAATGCTTGAGAGCTTTTACAGTAACAGTTAAAAAGGAGAAGTCTCTAAGGCAGTACGTTTGTAGGTAGCAACACAAAATGAGCACACTCACTGTAACCAGCCATGATTAGTGTTTCAAATCCAGAACATTTAAAAACCTACCTCACTTACTGTTTGAAAGAATTTTAGTTTTCTACTATGCAGACTGAATTATCAGCTTACAATTATGAGGTTGCAAAATTATTTATGACGTCCTGTGACAGGGTTTCTAATTCTGTCTGGGATCATGGTAAAGTCACATATTCTTTTCATCATAGACATACAAACTCTAACATTAATTTATGGTATAGGAAGGAAACGGGAAAGCTATAATTCAAAAGGATTAGATTCAATTCATGACAGAAGATCTCTACTAATGTACATCTTTAGTAACTGTCTTTTACCCGTAGACTGACATATGTCAGTCATTTCTAGTGTATCTTGGTAATCTTACCCTACATATCTTTGCATAACATCCACATGCTGGCAGGTGGATGCTTACTCATTCTGCCATATATATGGTCCTGTAGGATAGTCTCTTCTAGTCTGTAACATAAAGAAAACCAGTCTGAACTAAACCCTAAGAATAAAAAGAATCTGGAAATGAGGGAGAGCTCTTCTTAAATCTCTGCTCCATACAATCTTTCCCATATTTTTTTCATATTTATTGTAATGTTGTGCATCTATTCTATGCCCAGGCATAGGCAGAGATTTTGCAGGTATGAAGGGGGAGATACCTGAACCTTTCAAAGCTGACACCCTCCTGTACACAGTGTGTAGTGTAGCTTGCTCCAGGTTGAAACCACTGGATCCATTATCCCATAAGTATCTGACTTGAATAAAAATACATAATGCATTGCAGTTGATAAGGAGCCAGGCAGTTGTTGGAATGTACGCATAAAGCCTGTTTCAGCTAACACTGCTAAGTCAGCTAACCGCTGTAAATTTAAACTACTTGTAGCTTTTGAATTATCATCTGTGAACCGTAATAGCAGAATAGCAAAATCGAATGTGGAGGCAACTGTAGGCAGTGCATGGAAGAAATATTTACAAATGTACAGAGCAGACGGGGCTGGAAGGACAGCAATTACCATCTGTGATACCTGGAGTACCTGAGAACTTAGAAACATAACAAAATTGCAAACCTTTTACAGTATGATATCTCAATTTTCATTTCAAATATTCTTCTCTTCCCTACCTTTAATGAAATGCTGAACTTAGTGTTTATGCCTACATACACTAATTAAATTCCTTTAGGGAATACAGTATTGGCATCTTGGTACCACCTGTTCATCTATATTTTCATCATCAGTCACTGAACTTTGTTAAAAGGATTGTTTTAATGATCTATGTGGAAATTAACAACATAAAATAGGTAAAAGAAGTTGGTGGATTAAGAAGGGCATGGATTAGTTCCTCACAGTTTGATTAATCTATAGATGAGCTGAGAACTGTAATGAAGGTGACTTGCAGCCCTGTCAGTATATATCTCCTGTGCTGGGATGAGAATATATGGCTTGAATCCAAGAACTGGCTGTGAAAGTCACTGACAAGCAGCAAAACCACATAGACTTACTTAGCACCACAAATGCAGAATCCTCGTTTTGCTCTGTCACTACATATGGTACACAGGGGACTACTAAATTAATTGCATGCACAGATTTCAGCTTCCTAAACCAAGTGTTTTAGCTAAAAAAAAAAATCATCCGTTTACCTATTTTCTAAAATCTCCTCTGTGCCTAAAAGTGAGTGGAATTTTGTCTATGCAAGTTATTGTAAAAATACTTGGAAATGAAACCATGCAGTATTCCTTAAAATCATTAGAGGAAAGTGGAATGGTGCTTGGTATGCAGCATTTATAAGAATACTCTTTTTGTGTGTGTATGTAGAGTACTAGTGCAGAGAGGTTATCTTATCCTTGTCAACCTGGGTGAAATACTGACAACTTCAAAACCAGTTCTGGGAATCCTAGACATGGGAACAGTAAAAATGTAATTAATATATATGAAATGTATGTGTTATGCTGTGCATTTTCAAGCTAACTCTGTTACTCACTTCAGTATTAAATTTGTGTGCTCTCCTTAGCCGTAGAGGTGGACAAAAATAATCATGTAATGTCATTTAATAATATATTGTCCAATACTAATATAAGAATACTTACTGATAAAACCCTTAGGCACTCTTAAACACTTTCAGCTTTTCTAAGTAAAAATTAGTGTCAAATTCATAGACGTGCATAAGACTTGGCTGGAGTACAAATGATATGACTAATGACTAAAAGAATTAGGGAAGGTTGCTGAGGAGGTGAAATACCCTGCTGAAAATAAGCAGATTATTAACCTTATTGTTTGTTTAAAGGGTATGGTAGGCTGAGCAATTATTTCAAATTATTCTTTGCTATTACTAGGAGAGATCTGCTTTTAGTAAGAACTTTATTTTTCAATATTCCTTTTGAAAATTTTACTGATTTACTACTGTGCTAAATTGTATCTTTTGATTGAGATATTATGTGTCAAATGTTTTACGAAGTGGAAGGCTGTGGTAAACAATCCAACTCTGTCTTGGTTCCAACAATTTGGTTGTACATAAATCGGCAGTGGGTCTGTGTTGCTCTGTAAAATGAGTACAATATCTGTCCTGACTCTGTTTCCGTGTACAGAAAAATGATCAGAAAATATAAACAGGGAATAGAAAAATAAATAAACAAATAAAATTCACTTTGAGAAATGGACATTTCTGTAAATTGCTATTGTAAATAAATCATGAGTTAAGCATCAGCCCTGGGACAAACTATTGTGGATTTCCAAATGTAACAAGGAATTGCAATAGAAATTGAAGAAAATAAAAATAAGATGATCTTTTTCTTTATGTGAAATATTTTGTTGTGGTCAAACTTTGAAGTATCTGGGTTTATTTATGACATGTTCCATTTTACTATTACATTCTTCCAAAACCCAGTTAACTGTATGTTTTTACACTCTGCCAAAAAGAGAAACATTATTTAGGTCCTTTCATGGAAAGTAATGTTATGAAACATTATATATGGAGAGTTAAGAAACTCTCCATAAATCCAACAGCTATGGCTTTGCAGATTGATTACAGTGATTGCACTTGAAAATGTAGAAGTCTTATCTTAAAGTTAGCTACTAAAGTCCATATTTCAACATGGACTGTTGCCTACTTGTAGTTTATTTCTGAAGGAAAGGAAATGTAGGTTCCCTGAATTCAGAGTAATCGTATGTGTGGTTAAATATGATTATAAATGTAAACAGAAAACTCTTAAGCTCTGAAAACTGAACCTGAAGAATGACAAATTGGAGTTATATATATAAATATATAAAAATCAGAATTTTAGGTGTTGAAATTTAGAACTATAGAGAATAGTGCATAAAATGTCTGAAGAACTGTAATGCCATAATGCATTTTAATTTATATAACAAAAGACTTTAGTTTCTACTTCATCGGTTGTTGAGAATCTCTCAACTGACTCATACTGGAATATTCTGATATAGAATTCTGATCTGAAATTATTATCTTAACTTGCATTTTGAAGCAGTTCTCCACAAGATGCCATTTTCATACAATCCTCAGAGATAATCAGAGTAAATATGTAAATATATATATATTTAGATTTAGTGAAGTGTTTTATCTGCTAAAGTAAGAAATACAAAATTGGAACTGTCAAGTAATCTAAAGTAATGCACACAAAAATATGTATATACCAAGTTAATAACAATAAGTCTGACTAAGTTTTGTGAGTTGTCACTTGTCTGTTGTGTTCTCCCCTAGGGTAAGCTGAACAAGTTTACAATTCATGTTGTTTTTTCCCCACACTGACACTGAGTTTTTCAAGATCCATTTGTGAGATGTCCAGTTTTCTGCACAACAACTAATTCAAAATTTAACTTACAACAGTGAATTTATCTTAGATCTTTGGACTTAACATACATCACAATGGAACACAGCTCAGTCTCAGTGCAGACATCTGAAAGATAATCCCATAGAAAAGTGATATTACAATGTAACAGAATCATAAGAAACCACATTTAGAACTTCTACATTTCTGTTCACCTAGATACTGGAACTTTAATTTTTACCTCTATTTATAAATGTTGGATAAATTATTTTGTTATTTGTATAAAAAATAATGATCCACAAAATATGCTTATCAGTTCCTGCAGTATCACAGAAAAAATCTCAGAGAATCTCAGAAAAATATCTCAGAAAAAATCTTAATCTACATCACATCTGACGTGGAAAACTGTACAGAATTTACTCTGCTTGCACATGTGCACTGACGCTCAGGATATGGTTAAACACAGAATTGAAATGATACTGGAAAATAAGTGCTGCATCTCGCTTTGTGATGTGTATCAGAGACAAGGTATAGGCCTGCCTTCATCCTGCACTGATAAGGACTAAGGAACAGCAATGGTGGAATTATTTGGCCAAAAGATTGCATGTACATACAAATACACAATTTAAAGTAAAGTGTTTTACAAGCTGAGAGCAAAACTCATCTTAAAAATAATCTTGTTGTAAACACTCTTTGAAAAAGGCAGGACTTATTATGACTAGATTTTCTTACTATATATGCTGTGACTACATGTTCTTTATTAAAATTATCAGGTTCATTTGCCTAAACATTGTCTCATAATTGTACCAGCAGAGATTAGATCTGCCAGGAGAGTACAAGACAGCATGAGGCTGCTTCCTGATTTGGAGAGCAGAAGCATGCTCACTGTGTGAGGTGTTCCCAGGTAGGTGAGCTGCTCTGTCTGCTGGCCAGGATTTGGGAGGAGGTGGGGAGGCTGAAAGGCATCTGATAACCCAAAAAGGTGATTGATAACAGCCATGTTCTACCTTCTCTGGTACATAAATGCCAGTTTTGCACTTCAGCTGTCCTTTCTGGGGTAGGGAACATTGAGAGGTGGCCTCATTACTCTCTGCAGGTCCCTGAGGAGAGGAAGCAGAAGAATGTGTTGGACTTTCTTCTTCTGGGCAGGACATGTGAGAATGGAACAAAACTAATCCAGTGGAGTTTCAACTGGGTATTAGGAAAGTGTTCTGTATTTGGAGAGTGGTCAACCACTGGAACAGGTTTCATAAAAAGGTCATGTGAGGCTAGCAATGTTCAAGAGACGTTTGGATAATGCCCTTGGTATAATGTTTGACTTTCAACTAGCTCTAAAGTTGTCAGGTGGTTGGACTAGATAGTCTTGGTAGATCCCTCCCAAGTGAAGTATTGTATTCTATTCTATTTTGAATTGAAAGATTCGACTTTTTCCACTTGCCACCTTAGTGTAATAATGAAGAATTTCCAGACTTTTGAGAAAACACTTATTTAATAGATTTGTCAAAACTTAAACATTCATACCAGCAACCAGTTACAGTGAATTAGTGCATGTGAATTCTCTGACAGATGACAATATCCACCTCAGCACTTCAGAATGCAATCAGCAGGTTACATTTGCTTTTATGCACAGTTAGCGCTAATTACAATAACAAGTGATCTAAAATTCTAACTTAATGTTGTATAAGAGAAATGATACAAAGAAATTCTAAAAAGTCTATTGCCACTAAATTCTATTTTTCACTCCATCACTAAAATAAATAAATAAATAAACAGATCAGAGAACATCTCTCAAAATATTATGCTGATCAGTTCTTTTGTTCTTGTTCTTTGCTTCTGTGTACACAGTACACAGTACAACCACTACAAAAGTCATCCAAGTCACTAGCTATTCCTTTGCATCGTGACTGTGACATATTTTTCTTCCTCTTTTTCCCAAACAGGATGTGTGAGGGGGGGAATGAAATTAAACAATAAAGATTTTCAAATAATTTAATGAAAATGTTCTTTGAGGATCTTAGTACATTTTACATCTTCTTGTTATAGTAAGATGGACAAAGAAAACTCATTTTCCCAAGCTGGTGAAATTTGTGGATGCAGAGTACTTCAGAGATCAGACTGTGGATATGGAAGACTTTCTATTAAACCCCAGTTGACGTAGATATTCTTACTCATTTTCTACTTCTCCAGCACAATGGAAATGATTTTTCACACAAACAGTATAAACAGAAATATTACATGACACTTCATATCCTTTCCATTTGCATATCTTCTTACTATATGTTTTAATAATAAATATATAGACAAGCAAACAAATAAGTAATAGTAAGATGTAAAATAAATGGATGAAAGGAATAAAATTCTTTGATTATGTGGTGCTAGGAGGGGTGATTTCTTGATTTCCAGGGGAGCAACCTAGGCAAAGTGAATCATCTGTTGTGAGTCCCTAATTCTTAAAACATCAATACAGATCTGTAACTAATCATTCTGCCTTCTTCTCAAGGGTACACCAATGTGTTAGATGCCAGCTAAGCAAAGTACTCAGGCTTATTCTGTCAACAGACTGTGAGTGTCCACAATGGGACTCAACTCATAATGCCTTTGTTTTGAGACTGTTCAACACTTACATAAGTACCTAATTCCCATCCATTTCAATTAACGTTTACTGCAGACCTCAGAGCTTTGAGGAATCAGTTTATAAGAAGATCTTCTTTTCCTTAGTATGACTTTTTAATGAATAGCTTCTGTAATTTTTGTCCATAAATTCTGAGGTGTGTAAAGCCAATGAATTTCTAAAAGCTTTCTAAAAATATTCTGAAGTACCATTTATAATTGGAATTTGATGTAAGAAGAAATTAATCTAAGTGCTTTGAACTGTTCATGTAATGCACATTTTGTAGAAATTCGGTCTGCTCAGCTATTATCAGTGATGTAATTCTTGGCATTAAATTTTGCTTCTTGATCTCCACAAGCTAATTTCATTGGTTCATTTCAAATATTATAGCTTCAGTTGTCTGAAATACTAAATCTCTTATTTATAAAAGCTGGAAGAGCAACATGATAATTTTATAACACATTGAGGTCTCCTTTTTTTTTCTAGGAATTTAATAAAATATTTATTTAGCGAATGAAACAAAATGGAAATAGCCATTATTCCATATCCACAAAATTTGAGATACAGGGATGCAAATTAATCATATAATAAACTGCTAACTGTAGGCAAAAAATCAGAAGTTCTACAGGTACATATAATTATAGTGATACAACAGTGTATCACACAATTACCACCAATTATACTTATAGAAATGAACAAGTTTTGTACACTCTTGATGCATCTTTTCTGAATTACTTTGGACAGTCCAGGACTCAATAAGAGTTTGTTAAGAAATAAGGAGGTCTATGTATCTGAATACATGCAGGATTTTTTTTTTTTTCAGTTGTGTTTTTAAAATGTTCAGAGAATATAGGATTTAGTGATATTAGAAAGTACATTGGAATAATTTGTAAGGTTTTTGGAGTGCTTTTTAAAGTTCAGACTGTTCCCAGTTTACTCACAGGAAAACTTCATGGTGGTATCTGCTCTGAAATTTCAATTTCTTATGGGAACAGCCTGAGTAGGTACATGAGTCTGATTTGTTGCCCCCCAGAATTGCTCATAGAACCACGTCCTAAAAAATACCACAACTGGCTGAGCTCCATACTTACATATTCACTGATATCTGAAAGAAGGGAACATCACTTCATTATCCACCTCCAAGATTTTCATTGCTTTGAAATATGAAGTACAACATATTACTGCTGATTTCGTTTTCTATGGAGGCATAAAATTCAAGAATTCTGCCTTCAAACTACTCTTACTTTAAGCTGAGTGTATGATAAATCTTTCTTCGGTAATACGATGCAAATGCACATTTTTCTCATAAATATGCAAAGAATCATAAGTAGATTCTTTCAATTTCACAAGGATGTCAGCTATTTATGAGTATTCTTATTCCATTTGATAACAGAAAGAGGTATCCTGAAAATTGTAATGTAAAACATTTTAGTGGAAATGAGACACTGGTTTCTGTTCATATTTGCAGACCCTAGCTCTAAATCAGAATGCATTTTATTGATAGTGACTGGTTAGCTATGCAGAAAGAAAAACTACACACACCTTTCTATATAGTAAAATGGTAATCTCTATTTTTTACCTTAATACAACAGCACACATCTCTTTGCAGTGGAGAGTCAGCTTAAAGATACAGTTTAGCATACTTTTTTATTCTAAGACAGGTGGTGCTGCTGCAGAGAGTAAATCCAGGCATCTACAGTTCTCTATGTATAGTCTTCAACTGTGGTCCATGGTCAAATAATTAATTTGTATAGACCTAAATACATAAATATATAATCATATAAATATACATGTGTGAATAATGGCTGCAAAATAAGATTTAACAATGTGCATGTACTTAAAAGTCTACTTTTAATCTAAATCATCCTATAGTTCATTTTTGACTTAGCACAAAATCCTATACAGCATGAAAATGAAACTGAGCATCAGTACTCTCAGAGGTAGGCAGTCAAAGTGCTGACATCATCTTTTAGATGAAACTATAGGAAATAGTATAAGGAGACTCTAATTCAGCTTCTATTCTGGTAATCCAAGGGCTCACTTATGATCATAACATACATAAAATAAATATTAAAAAAAAAACTTCAAATGTCTAACTAGTAAACATTTTTCACAAATATTTTGAATTTAATTTAAACTGATATTCAGCTATGTATAAGATAACATTTTTGCACTGAATTTCAGAAGCATATGTAGAAAAGTAAAAGATCAGTGATTTTGATTAATTTTTTTTTAAAAAAAACAATTGGTTAACAACTTCTTTCTAGGCCCTTAATACAGTATGCAAGCAAAAATTGTTTCTTTTGTGATGTGACTGTAATCATCTAGGCAAAGGAATTTATCTGTTTTGTCTACCAAATGAATATTGAAAAGTACTGCAGTTTACAGTTTAGACCTACTTTGAATTCACATGTGTTTAATGCCACCTAAATCAGGCATTAATTTGTTCCTTTTAAATTTGCTAAGAACTGCATTTTGATTTAATGAGTACTACATTTATCTCACTGTCTCAGAGCTGTCTTTTGTTTCAGAACACCATTTAGGCACTTGCCTAAGCTGTGCTGTCATGGTTTTGTGATTTTTGGCTTTTGGTATTCCACATCATAACAAGTGGAAGGTCATCAAGGAAGAGATGCAACATACAAATGGGCTAGAGACTGAGGGGTGGACTTAACTATGGATGCTATATAACATGGATGTTATCCATGACTGTTGCACATGCACCACAATTAAACAAGCCAAGAGGATGAAACCTCTCTGGGAGGAAGGGCGATGGCAAAAGTATAAATATGGGGAGGCATGGCAGGTTGATTATATCACCTTGCCAAGATCTCGCAATGGTAAGTGTTATGTGCTCACCATGGTGGAGGCAACCACCGGGTGGCTTGAAACATTTGCAGTACCCCATGCTACCGCCCAAAACACCATATTAGGGCTTGAGAAACAAGTCCTATGATGACATGGCACCCCAGAAGGAATTGAGGCAGATAATGGGACTCATTTCAAAAATTCTCTTGTAAATACTTGGGCCAAAGATCACGGCATCGAGTGGATTTATCATATCCCCTATCATGCACCAGCCTCTGGTAAAATTGAACGCTACAATGGGTTGCTAAAAACCATGTTGAAAGCAATGGGTGGCGGAACATTTAAGCACTGGGAGAAGCATTTGGCAGAAGCCACCTGGTTGGTCAATACTAGACGATCAATCAATCATGATGGTCCTGCTAGCTCCCTACATACTGTCAAGGGAGATAAGGTTCCTGTAATACAAGTAAAGAGCATGTTGGGAAAAGTGGTTTGCATCTTTCCAGCTGCTGGGAAGCGCAAACCTCTTCGCGGAACTGTTTTTGCCCAGGGACCTGGGTCCACTTGGTGGGTGATGCAGAGAAATGGGGATGTTCAGTGTGTACCACAAGGGAATTTGATGTTGGGGGAGTGCAGCCAGTAATGCCATGTATATATATATAGTTTTGTGTGTGCATGTGTTTAATGTTTGGTAATTATTGTCTGTTTGTATATATATTAAGCATGATGTAGTGATGTAGAATAACTGGTGGAATGTCATGGTTTTGTGATTTTTGGCTTTCGGTATTTCACATCATAACATCATGTGGGGCACTGGGACTTCAACTGTTAATGCTCAAGTCCTGGGTACCTGCCCAGAAGAGAAGAACTACATTCTCCAGGGGACCTTGCGGTCAGGGAGAGGAGGTTTAACTCCTGGCAAGGTCACCTGATGTGCTTTTTCTCGCCTGCCCTTCATCATGGGCGCTGCTCCCATCTCCCTGCTGCTCAACTGGACTGCGCATCTCACCTCAGCGTTGTGGTGAGGCCTATCCACCTTTCAGACATTCTCTCTCTCATTATATTTGATTTATTAGCTTCAATTCTGATCATATTGTATTATAGCGTGTTATCTTGCATTCCGATAATATACTTAGTAAATCAGTTTGTTTCTCCTCAGATTGTTGCCACTGTTTTAATTATTTTGGGGTCTCTTGTTTCCTTTTTTTCCAGAGGAGCGGATCTGCGGATCCCTCCGCCCCACTTGTCACAGAACCGGGCCAAACCAGCCCGTAAACCGTTGACAATTGCTAAACTCTAAAAGATGCAGAATTTTGTTAAAATGCCATAGTGCATTGGCATGCTCTTCAAAATTAGGTTAAAAAAAAAACAAACCAGACATAATGAAGACTCATCATTTCCATCTGTTTGGTTTGAATGACTTCCCACATCTTTGGGAACTGTACAGGTTTGAGGACATGGTTGGGAGTAAGGATTTTTTGCTTTCACACCAGGTGCCCTGATCTGTAACTTTGCTATACAATACATTTGAAAGAAACAACTATTTTGACATTTGATTTTCATTTGTTTTGCATTATGTTTAGTTATATTATAGTCTTGTTTCTCCTTGATATGTTAGTGAAATAAAGGCAGTGCTAGTACTCCCCTGTGCTGTCACAATTAATAACATTTTCACATTCAGAAGCTCTGGGGATATGGCTGTTTTACCTGATGTCTTTTCCTTCAGATCATCTGAGAGCTAGATTTGGAAACAGCATCAGAGAAAATTAAAAGCCATTTTGAGTCCAGGAATCAAATGAGAAAAAACTAGTGACTCCCGGGAAGAAGACTTGAAGTATTAGTGGGAAGATATCAGTCAAGAAGGTCAGCCCTGAGTGGAAGAGAGTGTTCATTAGCAGGTATTTTCAAATAAAAGTTGGGGAAAAAATCCAGGTGAATCAATGAGTTAAAATACATGGATTTCAGTCATGTTGGTAGTCATCTCTAAAGATGGAAACTTGTGTGGTGTTACAATGAAATAGTTGTAAAAAGCAATGGCCATACATAATTAATGTTAAACTTATGAATAGCTTCCATTGCGAAGAGCTTAGACAAAATATGTGAAAGCATACACGTGCCTTTCTTTGAGCAAAGGGCTGTTCCAGTAGTAGCCCTACCAGCTACTGACACATCCCACAGCAGTGCAAAAGGCTCAATCCAATTTCTATCATTACCTGCAACCTGAGGTTATATTGTAAATACATAGAGATTTAGTCACAGAACATGGGAGTTCTTTGCCAATAGTGAAATCAGAGACCATATACGAGGACTTATCTCACGCCTCTCTAGAGGGCTCAGGAATTATAGCTGGATCAGTGAGGGTGCTGTGTGTGGCAAGGCCTGGGCTGCTCCATGCCAAACACAACAGGTTCCAGCCATCTCACTTCAGGGCATGGTTGGACCATGAGAAGAAGGATACAAGAGTGAAACCATTTTAGTTTTTGCCTTTGTTTTTCACTATCCAATATTCACTGTCAGTAAGGTAAATTAATTTTAAGTTGAGTTTGTTTTGCCCTTGATGGTATCTGGTAAGGGCTTTCCCTGTTTCTACCTCAGTTTGTGGTATTTGCCACCTTATTTTTTCCCACAGTCTTGCTGAGGAAAGACAACAGGTGCACCTGGGATGGGGTCTAGTAGCCAGCTCCGGTAAGTCCAATGCAGCTCCTCAAGAAGGGGTGTCTGATTTTTGAAAGCACAGTGTAATTTTAACAAGATATCTGAAAATTATTTGCCATGTAAATCACTCAGTGAATTCGATTCCTAAAATAAGGAGAAGATTCTTCCAGATTTCAGACCATTTCTTGTCTCTTAAGTTGGCATAAATGCTTATACTTTAAGATTGGAATATAAACAAATTAAGAGGGAAATAATGCGAATTCAAATGACTCTGAAAAATAAGTTTTATAATATGCCAACTTTGGTATGCTTGTCTGTATACAGATTCTTTTCCTGACTTTTGAACATTCATGCAGTACTGAAGACTGAGAAGAAAATAACCTAAATCTGAATAGTTCAATGGCTGACTAACTAAGCTAAAATATATGGCTGCCACGAATCAGCTGTATACCATCATATAAATTTTGTAGAGATGTTCAAACAGAATATAGAACAGCAGTATAATTCCACAAATTGTGATTCCTTTGTTTTCCAAAATTTTTGCTGAAGATTAGGATGTATTATATATATATATGCTACGTTTTTTGTACACCAGCACACCCATATAATATGTGATTTTTGCATCTGCTAGCAAAGCAAACTGTGACTAAAGAAATATTTTTAATTAGAAATGTAATTTATAATGCTATTAAGAAAACTTAGTTGTGTAAACACTGAAGAGAGGCAGTCATCTGTTTTCTAAAAATGAGAGAATAACAGAAAACAAGAACAGCTTAATCTTCACCCAAGAGCACAGAAAAATAAAATTTAAAATAATGTACAAGTTGGGGTACATACACAACACAACTAGTTTCTGTTTGAAACACTAAAAGCAAAATTAATTCATTACGTATGGCATAACTATTTGCTATTAGAGAATGTTTGTCTTTATTAACAGAAAACCTCTTTCTTAAAGTAGCCATTAGAAGAATAGCTCAAATAACATTCCAGAAGTTGCAGGACATGAGAATCAGTTTTCAAGGAGTGAAGGAGGACAGAAAGAAAGAAGGAAAAAAAAATGGAGTGGGGGGAAGGAATCAGTTTTCTAGTATGAATTATTGGTGGGAAGAAAAGAAAAAAGAATAATGTGGGAAGGATAAATACATATGTAAGTAATTTTCTTGAGAGAGAGAACTTCAGAGAACTTCAAACCATGGCTATATTTCACTTCAAATAAAAAGTTAGTATCATCTAAACAGCAGCTATTAATTCTGAAAAGTAAATGACCTCAGAATTGTTCTGTTGCAATGAAGTTCAGTTTGAAAGCCATTACCATTTTTGACCTTAACTGAAACTTTTAATATGACTAATGTGTAAAAATTACAACTCAGATGTTAGCATCTAAAGTATGTCTAAAAGCGTATCTAAAATATTGTTTAGTACATGGAATCTTCACTAAGACTGTAAGTCTTTGGTTGTTATCACCTGTAGAAATTTTGTTGATTTCTTTTATACTAGATTCTTTCTTTCCTTACTTTTTTTTTGTTAGTATTCTTGAATATTGCACCCTGAAGATATGGTTCAGTTCTTAACTCAGGTAACTGTTATCAGAGCACAAAAATGTATGAGCTTCCCCTGAAACTAATGGTTATTATCAGGTATGTAATATTTTGCCATAATTTCTGTATTTTCCTTTTATTGTTTTCAGCCCTACTAAGTACCAGCCTTTTGCAAATTGAAGTAGGAAAAAAGTAGGAAAATCATTTGGCCCAACTCTGAATGGGTAAAATATCACACTGTAACCAACAAAAACTCATACACTTCCACTCTTTGGAGACCAAGGGAATATTTTACGTAGAGAATGGCCAGAGTGAACATATAAGGGAAAATAAAATATTGGAGGGTGTCGTGTGGTATACTGTGTATACAGCAAGTCTCTGTGTGCCCACAACGGCACTGAGTCAGTACCCAGCTACCATTCAACATATCCCACTTGCTGGATGATAAAATCAGACATGACAAATATTCTTTGTTCAGTGTACTGGGCATCATTTAGAAGGCCATTCTTCCGAAAATAATTCTGCTGCCGTACATGACAATGGCTTCTATAGAAAGAACTTCTTACTCTGCACAATTAGTCCCGCTGAGCAGATATTGGACTGTGCAGACAGTTATGGTAACTTATTTTAAGCAAATGACAGCATCTAGCAATTAATGTTGCCTCAATTCTGTATTCTGAAAATGTTTATACTTTTGTATAAACATAAACATAAGCATTTGTATTGTTTTTCCAGGACCAGACTGGTTAGTACTGCTGCTTTAATTTTGGGTTGGGTGTCACAAGATTTCAGTGATTTTTTTTTTACTGTATAGGAGAGGAAATTTCCTATTTGATCCCAGCTATTGTTGCAATGGCACAAAATGCCAAGAAGATAAGATGAAAAGTTGAACTACTTAAGTACGTGCAAGATATTCTTTTTATCTGATTTGGTCATTACATTAGCTCAATTGAAGTCTAGCAAAATCAGTTTTACTTATGGCATTCTACTTAATACTTGCCATTTCATACATTTCTGCAAGGCATTCAAAATAGAGTTGAAATACTTTCTCTGCTACATAGCTTTGTGACCAATGAATAATAAAACTAGTAGGAACTGCTATTAAAATGATGATAATCACATTTTCTAATAGTACTGACTTCTCTCAAAAGACTGCATTTAGTTTAGATGACAAACGAATACAATAAAGTCAGAGAAATTTTAGACAAGTAACATTTTGCAGAATGTGATCTCTTTAAAACTATACCTTATTCTGAAGGATTTGTGCAAAACTGAGCTGTGATTCTACTGTAATCTTCTCAGCTATAACAACAGAAGTAATTTAAATAGTGATGAAAAATGTATTTATAAAATATTGTTTTCTTAAAGGAGAAAATATGAAAGAGTAGCAAAAAAGGTATTACGAACATGGTTTGTCAGCTGTGGGGAAATGCAACTGTCAATCTTCTGTTTTGAATCTGTTTAGTGCTTTGAGAGGCAGAAATTGTACATCAAATTAAGGCAAGGAGAATGAATAATAATAACACTAATAAAGGCCACTGAGAGGACAAGTCAGCATGAAATACTTCGAAAGATAGCATGCTGTAGGGACCAGGATTCCTTATGAACAAGCTGTGTCTTCATACCACTGCTCTCATTTTTAAATCTTTTTTACTTTCCCTCCTCCAGTATTTAACATTTAAAATCCAAAAATCATAAAAAGTAATTTATTTGCTATCTCAGTAATTTTTGGGATAACAAAAAATTCTCTGTTCTTTCTACCTAAATCTAAAGATTTACTTGTGTAAATATGAACCAATATTTATTTTATTCTGCTAGAACAACTCATCATTACAAAGATCTTAGAATCCAATCTTTTATTGACTTTTGTTGATAAATGAGCTAGAACTGAATTCAGTATGATCTGTGTGTATATTCATATTAAGAATAACAAGAAATCCAGCTCTAAAATACATTTAGTTTTGTAAAATTGAATTGAAATGATTAACATAAAAGTGTCATATATAATCTTCCATAAGTTTTCTCAAAAACAAATGAACAAACAAGCCGACTGACAAAGGAGATCCACTTTCCTAGCTACACAGCAGGTACATTTTGATAGCTTATGTTACTGTGAAAATTCTAGCTGTTAGATTAATTTATTGGTGTGCTTTCCATTTTGTCATTTTGTCTGTTTTTCAGTTACATACTCATTACTGTATTTACATTATCCTCCTTACATTTTATTATTTATATTTTCTCTTAATTTTATTTAATGCTAATTTCAAAAAATCTGTTGTTTCAATTCACTGTTTAAACTTGACTAATGGAGCCCTCTTTAATTTGAGGTGCCTACAACTGTATGTAGAAAATCCATTTCTATTACTCTACATCCTCTCAGTTGCCGTAATACTATTATTGCACCGATCATATAATTCTCTTCTTATATTCTTGAGTACCAACTTTCTGTATTTCTGGCTTGACTGTTTTGCCTTCTACAAAACTTTTAATTTAAATGGATCAGAACTTTTACATTTTCTCTGAGTTAATGTACAGTCCAAGAATGATACACTTTTGAAAGCTATTTCAAGATACAGAATTCGCCTTGTAACCTGAACAAAGAGAGGTATAATTGTGAATTAAAAAGGCATGAAGCCCATTTCTATAATTTACTTTATTGAAATCCTAACCAAGCCTAAGGTAATATTTTTATCAGCTTAATAAAGTGATCCTTTATATGTAGAACATGGATGGAAAAAGGAGAAAGTAGGAATATATTTTCCATTCATAGTTACAGATTGCTTTTCTAGTCTACTTCTATTTAAACCCATTTCTGATACAACAACTAGCTCTCCAGTTGGATTTTTCATTGCTGTTTTGGCAGGTAGTAAAATCTGTCCCACAATCACAATGAAATAACAAAGTACCCCATTGGATGGAGGGCTATATCTCAGCATAAAACAGAAATTTCATCTGATGAAGGTGTATTTAACAGTGAACTGTATGTGACCAGTCACTAACAAAAGTCAATTAATTAAATGCTATAGCGCATAACATTTACATTTTGTTATACCTTTTTTATATGGTTCAATTACTTTTAGAACAAGCAAATTTGTTTAGTAACTATTTTGGGATTATTTTTTATTTATCTCCCAGAGAAAATAGAAAACATCATTCTGAAATACTGGCAACAATTTAATATGTTAGTAATTTGTACAGACAACTGTAATCATGGTTTTAATTCATATAAGGTTTTCTCCAACAGTCTAAATAACAATACATCTCAATGACTTTCTCATTCAGTACCACTGTATATTGCATGCTAAAATAAGGGGCATGATAAATTGAATAGTTGAATCTCACTGTAATAAACAAATTCAGTTTCTGCTTTCTGATAAATTAAATTCAAAGTCAGTTGAATAATCCAAAATTTATCCCTGAATAAAGCAGAACCTGTTTTTCTTCATATTCTGAAACACTGACTTAAGCATATGAGAATTCCAGGATTTCAATGACAGGTGGATTTAACGGCCCTTGGTTGTTGTTTGTACCTTCAGGTTCTCCTACTAGTTATTAATCTCTACAATACTGTGCTTTAATCACTATTATTTATGAAATGAAATTTTATGAATGATTTGAAATGATTTTAAACTCAAGAGATGATGCCTTAATCGAAGTATTTGATGCTAGAAAGTGTTTTTCTTCACTTCTGGTTCTGTACAATTAAATTGTGCTAAGTTTTATTTGCACAAGGTGGCACCAAATATCTTACAGAAGCATGCCTCAGTTCCAAGCAAACTTACACGGGGTTCCAACTGTTATCTACCCTTTCATTTTGTTCACAATAACTACTTGTTAGAGGTTGCTAGCCCCATCACTGAAATATCCAGCCAAGCTTCTGCAAAAGATTGCATCAAATCACATGAGTTAATGACCCCACTTCCCCTCATTTAGTTCCATATTATAAACCAAAGAATTCAACATCTTGCCCTTACATGTTAATATTATTATAAAAGTGACTCTCGCCTTTCACAAGTTTTCACATTTAGATATCAAAACTTCACATTGAAGGAAAGACCAGTGTTTGTTATGGTAAAAAATATACCATGAAAAGCACAAAGAAAAACTATTTAGTTCAAATAACAAATTGACTTGCAAAGGATTCTGATCTGCTTACAATTCCAACAGAATGTAAATTTCCCTTAAAAAAAAGTGAAACGAAAGTGCAACATCAGCACTGAATCCCATCAGAATATAAAATAACAATGAGAAAAGGCAAGAACTTTCAATTAAATTCTGATCTGTGCTGATCTGATGCAATGTTATTGCACTTCTCTTTCACCTGTAGTCTCCTATGAGACAAGCACTTTAGGCCTTCATGTGGTCATTCTTCATGTATAAAGCATATTTTAATCAGACTGTATAAAAATAACAAAATTTTAAGATAAATGAATGATATCCATAAAGAAGCCAACTACCCTTTCTCCTTTCTATCTCTGGGCTCCGATATCAGCTGTTAAGAAATGAGAAAAGTGTGCTCTACATTTTCTGCAACTACAACGCTATCAGAAATGTAAGAATCAAACCTCTCAGTTAACTATCTGATATCAGTACTTTCCTTCCACTGTGGTGAAAAAACTATCAGAATGCACTTAAGGGATAGTGAAAACTCTATAGAAACTCACCAGGAACCTCTGAAACTAAAGATATAAAGGTTATGAGATCTCAGATCTCGCAGCGATGAAAGTAATCCTGAGAATAATCTACAGGGAAAAAAAACAGCTCTAAAGGGCAGTAAAACAGCAAATCTGAAAGGTAAATTGTTCTTGAATCATCATCTTGAGATTCTGTGATTTACAAAATGAGATCAACAACAATCTAACTAAAACAGTGGCAATAGTAGAGATGAATTCATGGAGAGATCTTTTGGAGCAACAATACATATTACCCTGTTATAATGGTATGGATATGCTGAAGATCTTACTTGAAAATACAGCAAATTGCCTTCCAGATTCTTTTGACAGGACACTTCTCCCCATTTGCACACTCCAATGTCAAGGGATTGGAACTTAGAAGACATGTTTACTGATGTTTGATAATTAGGTATCAAACAGCACTTTGTCTTTCCTTTGTTTTCCTCTCAGGGACAGTAGATAAAGATCCAAATTCCTTTGGATGAACCCTCTTTCTCTGTGTTCATTTGTTATCTAGGGCTGGCACAGTCTAAAATGCAAAGGAATTTTTTTCCAGCCTCGCAGTAAAGTACTGCTTACAGCAAGGTTTATAGAATCTACACATGATTACATGCCCATAAATGTGGAGATATTTAATAGCCACAGATATGAGTCTCTCAATAAGTCACTTATCATTATAGAGTCCATATGAAGATGACTTGGTACTGCATTAAATCTTCAGAAGTATTTCCACTGAATGAACATACTTCTCATTTCCCCTTACCTTTGCTTTGCTGTCAAACCATGCTAGCTTGTCACTGTGACCAAGGTGAACCTTTAATGAAAGTACACTTCGGAAAGTTTTCCCTCTTCATTTCTTTTCAATGATTTAATATCTCAAACATAGAACTCCACTGTTTCTCATTATATATTCAGATAATTTAGGCCCTGCTAATACCAGCAGAGATTTTCCACCAGTACAAAAGTTGAGTTGCTCCAGGAATTTTCAAAAAGGAATTTTAGGGCCAGTCTCTCTCTTCACTATGAGCAGACACAGCTCCCAATTCTAACAGTTTAAGTCATAGGACATAATGATTTCACTTGTGATATCTCTGGTCCTATGTTTCAATCTTTTTTTATCAAGTTGTTCAACATACTGGGTACACTTCATTGACATTTCAGACACTTTTTTTTTTTAGTGACAATATTTATGACTTTTTTCACATGAAAATGTAAATTCCTTCAAAATTCACTTTGGATATGGTATAAACAAGGAAAAAATATATTTTAAATTTTATATACTGTTTTCATCTTCTTCCTTCAAAGGAACAGAGATGAGAATTATTGAATCATCTGACCACGTGGCACTTAACCATAATAAATATTTTTACACAAAATAGCCTCAATCAGTTCTGAATAATAATTATACAAAAAATCAGTATATTTTTGAACTTCACAAATATATAACTTATTTCCTTCAGTGCTATTTTTCCTTTCATTTCTCAGCTGTTCTTTCTTCATAGTCCAAGAATACAGAAAGATTTGTGTTCATCAGATAAAGCTGGTAAACAGGAGTAGGTTTTAAATTACAAAAATCTTAACAACAGAGTGAAGATATAAAAGATTAGCATTACAAAATTTAATGAACAAAAGCTAGAATAATGGGAAGCAGGGAATGACAGAATGTCATTAGCCTCAGGTTCTTTTTCAAAAACAAAACCAACTGTGGAGAAAAAAGAGATGGCCATGTAGGAAACATAACCGTTTGTTCTTTTTCTTCTGAAAGAGCGAGAAAGCAAGAATTTTCTGGCAGCGTTGGTTTTACGAGCCAACACAGCAATGAAACTAACATTAGCAGGACAGTGTAGGAGTTGTTTACACTCATCCAGAAAGCATGCTGACTGTTTTAATTCTGCTTCTACTATAGAAGTATCACTTGAAGGAACAATAAGCCACAGAGAACATCAGTATTAATAACTACTTTAAAAGAAGATTATCTTCATTAAGAAAAAAAAATGGAAGCATCAGAAACAAATTTTATCTAGTCAGAGGTATTTATCTAGCTGAGAAGAACTGGAGTGGGCTGATCAGAAATCAGAGGCTACTTCACGGGTTCAATCTGCACTGCTGCATTATTTTCACATGGGTCTATATTACATTAAATGCAAAGCCTTCTAATCCGCATACAAAGAAGTTGTTCACTTATACATGTTCACTCATTTAAGCACATGGATAGCTGCAACATAATTACTTTGCAGCTTCCTTCAAAGCTTAGAAATAAATGCTTTCCTTGACTAGAGATCAGCATTGTGCAAATAGGGCTAACTCAGAAAGGACCACACAGACAAATATATGCAACAGGCTGCTGGGCTGGACCTTGGCTGACCAAAATCTCTGCACTGCTCTGAAGTCCCATCAACTTCAACTCAAAGCATCTATTTTTCTGTGAATTTTATTTGAACTGTACATTTTGGAGCATAGTACATTTCACAACAAGTACTTATCTATTAGGTGACCTAAGGGGGCTCTGAGCTTAGTATGGCTCTCTGTGCAAACAAATTAATACAAGAATATGAGCACTGTGTAGACACTAGTTATTATAAATTCAGAACTCTGTGACTAAGAGGCAGAAGTTTAGTGACTGGACCTTGTTTTTAGATGTGTCAAGCAAGCATAGTTTGGTTAAAGATGGTGAAATTAATAAGCACTTTGACTCTCCTACAAATCTGTCTTGATTTTGTCTCAAAGTAATGCAAATTTCCTTTATGATCTGCCTGAATTAAGAATCATCTTTATTTATAATAAAGTTTATAACTTATAAATTAAATATATAAGCCTGTCAAGGGAATACTTGCATGGCAGTGAAATGTAATTCTTTTAGCAAATCTACTCTTTAGCAGGTGTTAATTTGTGAGGGCCCTAGGGTTTTTATGAAATATATCCATGTGTAATGCATTGAAAGTATACTCATTTATCAGGGCAGTATTCTATTGCTTTTCCTCTTAAAGGCATGTGATGTTATTATTTAACAAGTTTCTTCTGTAATTATTCATTTATGGATACTAGGATACTTCACCACCTTGTGCACAGAAACAGGAATTGTTACTTCCTGTAAAACATGTTCATCTCGGGGGACTCCACTCTGTTAAAATACTTAGCAGATAATGTATGACTCATGATGTTCCCAGAGAACCAGCCTTGGACTCCTATTTCACTACACAGTCAAAGATGAGCAGAATAAATGGCATTATATCAGAAGGACATGTAGTTCTTGTCAGACCACAGATGTTTGGGTAGACAGGCAGCACTGGTTATCTCTAAACATTACCTACTGGGAATTTGCTCACCTCCCTGCAGAGCAGCTGAGCAGGAGCATGCATAGGGCAGTCACCTTGCCCATTGCTCCCAAGCCTGACAAATCACAACCAAGCTGTGACAAGACAGTATCCCACAGCACGTTATCGCATCGAGAGATGCATGCTTTGTGCTAGGATCTGATGGATTGCATCCATCAGAAATATTCTAACGAAGAGTTCCTTACTGCTTTAGCCAGGTGATGATCAAAAGACAACAGACACTTTGAATTTACATCACTAATTCAATGAGTAAGTGTGGCATAGTTTTAAGGAAATCAGATCTGTCACTTCTCCACTACAAATTTATACCACTGAGAATACAATACAGACTGAAGAATTAGTCTGCAATGGAACTAATAAAGAAAAACCAGATTTTAATACACATGATTCTGAATAAGTGAAATGTTTTTTGGGATGGAGAAATAACTTTCTTCATTTTCCAAGGCTGAACTAGATCTTCTGCAATGTAAACACACTGGTCATATTTAAAACAGAAGAGAATCAATAACAGAATGAAAAGGACAGATTACAGTATAAAATACACTAAAACCATTTGTTGTTGTTGATGATGTTGATGTTATTGTAAGTATGCTTTGTTTTCCTCCAGCAGTTTTTTTTCTTTTCAGTTTCATTCTATTCTGTGTCTATCAGACATTTCAATTTCTTATTCATAGTGTAAAACAAGATTATCACCAGTTAAACTCATTATCACCAGTATTTTTTATTGACTGTGTTTACCAAAAGTAACTTATTTATATGGAACAGAAAAAAAATAATGTAAGTAAAACAGACCTGCTTGCAATCCAAAGACTATGTGTTTTTCAAAGCTCAATAAACTCAACCTTTTCAAAGCTAAATTAAAAAAAAAGATTAATCTAACAAACTAAGTTTAAAAAACTATTTTTCCTCTGAAGAATGAAAGGCAATCTCATAAGATAACTGCAACCAGTTCAGAATGGCCCTGCATAAAAAGTAATATTTTATTTTAAATGTTTATACAATCATTAAGGTGTACAGAATTTCATTAGATTGCTGGTTGAAAAGAATTAGACCTGTTGCAGTTAAGCATCATGAAAGTGATAATTTATATTCTCTCATCCGTGTGAAGGATGTGAATAAAGTTTTAAATTTCTGCCTTGTTCATGCCTGTCTAGTAGATAGGTGAAAAAGGATCATGCTTTTGCCTTTGTTACACTGACAAACACTGTTCACTATATTGGACTGTGGAACTCCCAGTGCATGTTATACATGCACTGTATAACCGTCTGTTATACAGTGTCTTTGATTCATGTGCCACTCACTTCACCTAAAGCTTCTCAAAGTGAATGAGAATTTGCAGGAGGAGCTGAACAAAAAGTAGCTTGCAGGCAACTTGACCTATCACCACTGGAAACTGCTGAAGGCAGAGGCGTTTAACTAGAAAATAATATTTTATCTTCTGGCAGCTTCTCACTCATTCTAAGGGGAAAAAAAGGAAAAAAGGCTATAAAGATGCAAGTTTGGGCTATCTTAAAGTTTTGATAATTAATTTTGGAAACCAATATTTGCCAAGGTAGATGTCCATTATGAATGAGTCACATTTAAGCCTGTAAGTGCTGCAGAGATCTTGCATAAACCAGAAATGAGCCGTGTCTACCATACTGAACTTTGATCAGTGATGCACAGTGATTACAATTTTTCAAAATTTAGTTCATACAGATTTAAAATAATTTTACCTGAATCTGAATTTCTTTTAAGAAAATACATAGCTTTCTTCATCCCTGCAAGGTTAACATTCAAGCACCACTTCCTCCAAGCTGAAGAAGGGTGCATCATTATGAGTAAGAAATCAGGCAAAGGTGGCAGAATACCTGCATGTATGAGGAAGGAGTTCCTGGAAAAAAAAGAAAAAAAAAATATCAAATTGAAGAAGGTTTACAGAGCTCATAAAAAGAGTTTGGCCAGTTGGAAGGAATATAGGAACACTTTCAGGATATGCAGGGACGCTGCAAGGAAGGTTACAATCCATTTGAAAATGGAGGGAAAGGATGGGGATTTGCACATTTTCTGTAGTAGGAAAGAGTCCAAACTGACAGATGGGGTGATCAACTTACATTTTCAGCTATGAAACTTCATTACTACTTGCTCAGCATGCACAAAATTCAGTGCACTACAGACTGCTAAACTATCCATCACTTTTATAAATCCACCTGTTCTTTCGCATTCAAGGTTACAACCTTCCAAATACTGAGCAAATACTCTCAAAGGTATGATTTATTTAATTTGATGTAAGTTTACTTCCCTTTTTGTTTTCTCTAGTGATGCAAAATTCTTGTTTGCATCTCTTTAAATAGCATCTGAAGATTTTAAAAAAACTGGATTTAAGGATACACTAAAAAGGTAGTCCAAATAGAAATATATTCCAATAAAACGCTTTATGTTGACGTTAGTTCTTTTTCTCTCATAAATAACTTCAACTTCAAGCACACTTACATCTTCTAAGGCTTCTGGATACTAACAACTGTATCTGTCCCTGTTTTCCTTAGATAAGAAAAATCAAAGAAGTGACCCAATTCCAAATTGACTCAAATAGAATGTAGCTATTGGCAAGGAAAAATGAATGATTAGAAGTATGACATTATAGCACTTCTCCATCAAAGTTAATGTTTATCCACAAAATTAATCTTTTAGTCTGTTTGTCTGTGTTCACAACAGCAGACTGTACACAGAGACACAAATCTAAAAGGAAAAAACACATGAAAATTTCTATTAATTTTGTGATGTTAAATTACTTTCTCATCACATTTCCCAGCCTATTTCTAATGTTCAATTATGCAATGTTTAACAGATGGGTGTTTATTATTATTATTACGCCTAAACTAAGCTATACCAGTGAAAACAAAAAGTATTTTCTTTAACAGAAAATCTCCGCACATGGGTTAGTGGAAGTTTATCTATGAACTTTTCACTCATTTATCTGAGATAGCATTACAGTGATCACTAATTTGGCAAGAAATCACATTTACCTTTTCACTGATCTATTCTCTCATTAGTATATGCATTTAAGTCTTCTAAAATCCCATATATTGTTGTCCAGATAAGAGGCTGTCATTTACTATCAAGCCTATTGCTTTCAAATCCAGGGCACGTTGATCATGCTGCATCCCACAGAGAGATTCTGAGTGCTTAAAAGTGTGAGGAGTATGTGCTCTATGATGGACATTTCTGGACTCTGTTTCTTGTTTCAGAATGTAAGTCTTCTCTGTGAACTGTCTGCTGATCCACAATACTGGCCTACTTACATATGATTTAGTTTTTAATAAACTATATCATGATATATATCAAAGTAAAACTTATTTCACAGGTGAACTGCAGAAAGTGCTTTGGACAAAACTTTGATACTATGGAATTCAGAAAGATTAAGTAATGAAGGCAGAATGATATTCAGCTTTGGGTTAAGGAACCAAGTACTCTTTGGGAAATTCAATATAATACACCTATGGAAACAGACACAAGTACCTTCGTGAGAACAGGATTCAGCTAAGGATAAATAGGTAAGTAGTTTACCTAGTTCTATCGGGGCAGTATTTACTTTTCACTGTCTAAATTTAGCTTTCTGAATTTATGGAAATAAAAGGCAGATTGATTAAGACTGGACAACTGATAATGAACTATACATCTGTTTGAACATGAAAGAGCAGCAAAATTAGTCAGCAGTCAGAATAGTGTCAGCAGTTTCCATGAAGACTTTACGCATCTGCAGTTTCTCTGCCAATTACGTGTTTCTCAGCTAACAGGAGGATACAGGCACAGAAAGAAAACACAAGAGTGAACAAGGAAATGGCACTCAGGTGACTTCAATTTAGTTTTAAGTACTCCTACCAATTTCCTGTTTTATTTGGACAAATTACATAATCCTTCTGTACCTTGTAATTCCCTTACTGCAGAAAATATCCCTTTTATTGTTTGTACATCTACAGTATTATACTCAAGGCATGACTGCAATGAAATTAACAGTTAGAGACAGCAGAATTATTTCTGGTGTAGCAGTTAGCATGTATAGGAAAAGTGAACTAAATTAAGGTGGAAAACATGAACAGAGCATGAGAAATAGTTGCTAATGAGAATGATAGAAGCGGATAAAACCTCATCGTGTACCAAAAGCTTTATTGCAGCAATTCTCTGAATGCACAGTGGAAGTCCTGCTTGTGCTGTGGACAGTACTGATGACCAAGGGGTCCATTCCAAATTTTGTGTACAAGAAACATAAATATGCTAATTACATCCTGTTACTAAAAAGAGGAAGTTTTTTCATACTATTCATTTAGGAAGGTAATCAAAGCTATTAAAATAATTTCTTTGTCATTTTTGTCCCAAAGACATGGGAAGTAAATTACAATTGGTTGAGAAGATTAATCTTGTTATTTAAGTCTCTGAATTGCAAGAGAATGGATTGAAAAGTGTACCACATAAGAAAACATAAGCTCATATTTTGTACTCCTATTCCTGTTGTCTACTTACAGCTCTTTCTCAGCTTTTATTCATCTCAAACAGATCAAAGCATTCCTTCTTGTCTCATCTTCTCCTCTGGATGTACCTTAGTGACTATTCACTCATTCCCTGAAATGTGATAAGCTGCTCATAGTGCGCCTCAGTAAAAACCCATTTTGTGATGTTGCCAGCTATTCTATATAAAATATGTGCTCTTTGAGGTTTCCCCAAATTAGACATGTCCATAATGTATCGTTCAATTTAATGACTATTTAAAACCTGTAAGATTGGAAGACAGCAATTGCAATAACCTAGTGCTCCATGACCAAACTCTGAGAAGGGAGAAGGCTGAACAAAAGAGGGGAAAACAATGCTCTCAGTCATGCAGATACTCCAAGACAAATTTACTAAGGTTTGATTTATGAAGCTTCCACGCATCAGGAAACCTGGATTTTTATTTTGTTTTATGTTTTCTCCCGTCTATATACCCCTTGATCTGAAATACTCGAACATGAATTCAAAACACCTGAGGCAAGAATACTGAAAGCTCATTAAAAGACAATAAACAGAAGTTGATATAAAGCAATTGTGCATAACACAAAGAGGTTTTTGCAGAAGAGTGATATAGAGTGTTTAGTCAGTTACTCCAAAAATAAATTCCTAAAAACTATACGAGTGTTAGAGGCTACAGTAATAGAAATAGAAAGCTTTTACATTACAAACTTCGGGGATTCTACAAAGTTTACAGCAATAAACTCATGGAAGAGATTTAAAAAAAAAAACAAAAAAAAACACACAACAAAACATTAACATTAAAAAAGCTGACCTTAAGTGAAATTTTCTTGTCGCAATGTACAATCATTCTTTACCCTATAAAATGTATGGGGAAGTCCAGCACAGAGTAAAAAGTCAATGATCACTGATTAAATTTCTTGCCATTTTTAATGTGCTTTCTGTAATTAATCAACTGATACTGTTTTTCCAAAGTAACACAAATGAAATTAGATCAGGAGGAAAACTAGAAGTAAAAGTCACCCATTAAATGTTTTCTTTGTGAGTAACAAGTTTCGCTTTATCAGCAAGGCCTAACATATTGCCCTGTAGTAACATATAGCTATGCTGCATGAGGTACAAACTATGAAAACATGCCAACTACATTCTATTAAGTCTTCACTCTTTCAAATGTAGATGCAATTTTATTCTGTTATTCAGCACAACTGGAGTATTTTTCCTTGAAATCATTCCTGAAATTTAGTCTTGAGCACTCATTCTCATTCAATCGAACTATACATGAAATTAATTGCAACGTTAGGACTCGCACAACAAAACCTTCGAAGTTACATTTAAAGAAAAAATCCCCTGTCCAAAGTAAAATATTCATTTTGAGAGCAGGATATTCCTAAAACCAAATAAAATCAAATTAAGGCAAGATATAAAATATCCTTGTGATTTTTGGTTCCGTTCTTTAGACAGTATAAAATGCTGCCATAATATATGTTAAAGATTCTGATTTTACTGATTCCTGATTGCCATAAAATTAGTCCTCCCTAGCAATTCTCTATTTCTCTCTAAGTTTCTCTCCATATTTTAAGTTTCACAATGTCACACCACAGGTAGATGAGATTAGGAAGATAATTTGTCTCTGAGTACATTAGAATGTACATAAACATTCCAAAATTGTTTATCATGGGTTTCCTCTTCCTGAAGCAACTGGCATTGACTACCAACAGAAGTAGCACAATGGATTAACAAATCAGGGTTTTGACCTGTCATGGCAATCCCAACTGTCTTTTGCTGCCATGAGCAAAAACATTTAATCAAACTGGATATAAATTAGCTGAACTGTTTGTAAATTGAGACAGGCTATACAAATCACATAAAGTAAGAAAATTCTTCTCGTGCAGCTTTGGCAGATGTCAGCTCAAGAATAAGTGTAGGAACACTTGAAAATCAGCTTTCTTAGCCATATCTTATTGAGAAAATTCCTGCCATGCTGTCCACAAAGGACTCCACTAGGACTGTCAAACCTTCTAGCCCTGACCCTCTTCCACACCTTACATATAGTAGCCCAGAGAAATCACAGAAACTATGTTTCTGCAGGAAGACAACAGGGAGGGAAACAGGAAAGAAATAGTCATGACAGGGTGCAACAAATGGCTGTTCTTGAGATCAGTAGCATGGTTTTGCTGTATTGGAGAAGTTTCTCAATACTGAAGTCTGAGCTTTGGAAGAACAATTGAAGTACAACAGAGATTCTTTTTAAGATTGACAATAGAAAAGTATCAGGAAGTGTCATTATGCCCATAAATCCAAGCAACTTTGGTAGATTTAAATCAACCATAATGCATACCTGTTACTTTGAAGAATGTTTTATTTAAGCGTAGATATGATTGTGGAAGGTGATGTCATTCTATCATTTATAACATTTTCAAAATTTGTTTGAAGAATATTAATAGAGACATAAAAGCTTTATAAGAAAAACTTAAGAAATCACACCATCTATGAAAGATGTTAAGACAAAATGCTTGCACATTCTACCCAAACTAAGAATATTGCTTTTATTCCCTTAATTTCATTCCCTTCCATATCGAATCCAACAGAAAATTCAAACTTTCTGAAGCTGACTTGCGCAGAGACCACAACAAGCCTTTATTTTAGTCAGTATTTTATAAATATATTTTATAATGCATTTTTTGTATAGGTACTTTATCAGACCATCAGTAAATTTGTGGTCATAATTCAACTGGATTTGTGATTAACAGTGGAAGCACTACTTTGGTGCTGAAAACTCTTGCAGTTTATTTTACTTTCTCAGTTTCTGCATTGGCATGTTACTGTTTTACTGTGCAGACAGTGCAACAGTGGAAACATAGGCATTGTACTTGCTAGATCCCTCACGTCTCATTATCTGTAATAGTATGTCTCCTTCTGTTGATCTTACCGCTTAGTCATGTTTTTATTACTTTTGGACAGCTTATTTCTGTGACATGCAGGAGGTGAAGAGGAGTTTCTTGTACTTACACAACTACAACTTTCTCCAAATGCTTCCTCCAGAAAATGAAACTGTGTGCTTAATAATACTGTAGGGTTTGGGCACATTAGTGTAGAGAAGGAGGAAAAGGAAAAAAAGGAAAAGGTTTCCACTTGCAGTTAGAACATCTGAACCTGGTTGATGGAAAAAATACATAATTTGGTACTGTGCAGTAAACATGACCAAAGAGGGTATATAAGTTTCAAAATGAAAGCAGCCTATCCCACAATAATTCTAGAGGTAATAGGAGCTAAAATCTAGTGTGCTCAGATGTTATCCAAGTATGCAAATAAAAAAAAAAAAAAGAAAAACCAATTCCTAGTCTGGAAACATCTTCTCTTCTTATTATTTTTTCTGATTTGTTTTGTACATACTGTTTTATTATGTTTGAATGAGATTTCATTTACAGATGGAGAAAATACTACATTTTTATTACTGTATAGAAGTGTGGGGCAACTGCATCTGAATACACCAGAGAGAAGCGATACCAACCTGAAGCCACAGTTTCACTTGAAATGATTACACTGATTTAAACTGACATGAAACAAATCCCCATCAAAGGAACCTCCTGTATTTTAAAGACATGTTGTTTGTTTGTTTTTCAAATCAATGCCACATAGTTTTCCAATAGCTGGAAAATAAGAAGTGCTAATAAAGCTGCCGGAGAAAGCAGCAAGGAACAACAAAAGCTCAGATGGTGGAGCAATCTGGGGTTTGTGGAAATAACTAGTACAGGAATATGCACTTTGCAGAGAGCTTATAATAAGGGAAAGGGTAAATAGTAAACAGGAAGTATAGTTTATATAGGACAACAGGAATCAATTGGCCAAACTGGGCTGCACTAACCCAAGTACAGCTTGAACCAGCCCTACTTATAATACCTTACAGTATTGCTTTGTTTTTGATTTTTATTCATTTATTTTTATTTAGTCCAGCAACACTTGCCTTTGCTGACATCAGAACAGTTCTGGAGAATGAAGCACTAGCAAGACACACACGTGTAGCATTGAGAAGTGGTACCAATTTCCAATGATGCAGCATCACACTGAGACCACTATTCATTTTCCCAGATACAATATGGTATCCCTGCTTCACACTGCACTGTTCTGAAGAAGTGTACTTGTTTTTCTGTGCTATTTGGGTACCATTTCATTGTGCTGTATATAATGTTTTCTTGCATTTAAATGATTGCATCTTAAGCCAACACTAGCAAGTAGTACAGAAAAGCAAGCGCAAAGCAGTGAAGCTAGACAGCTCATGTTAAGGCTATAATTGTTTGCCACCTACGTTGCTTTCATCAATATTGCAATCCTAGTTCAGCTGTGTGGGCGGAGTACTCATTATCATCTGCGTGCATGACCTATGTTCCTCGAATACACCTCCTTTTTCAGGTTGGCCTGAAAGGGATTCAGTTCAGCTGTTCCATTACGTGAATCAAAGCACAGTAAATAGGGGCCATCAAGAAATTTGCATCCAAATCACCCTTATGGTAAGACTTAAAACGCTGGCATAGCTGTATCTTTTCATACCAGAGCACTGCTGCTTTTCTCTGAAGTTGGGCATGCATTTGAAGGCACCGTTCTAGTACGAAGAGCAGTACTACTTGTTTTGAAAGTTAGTTTATGTTATTGAAAAGCCTCGTCTGAAACCAAGGATACTTTTAAAATCATATCAGATAAGAAACCTTTCTACACTTCTGAATTTAACACAAAAAACCGTGGTAAATATTAATACTATTACTAAAAGCTTGTTCATTAATACAACAATACAACGAGGATTTTGTAGTAAGAGATGTTACTCATTTGTTTGATATCACTGTAATATGCCTGACCTTGATTTCATTTTGAAACCCAGTAAAGCAAAGCTATCTGAGTCTCTTGGAATTTCTGTCATTTGTTCTGAAGTACATGAGACCATCAAAACCATAACAAAGAACAAAAGGTCCTAGTGATCTCAATTTTTCAGTTGTCCTTTTGTTTTTTTTGTTTTTTTTTTTTGTTTGTTTGTTTGTTTATTGAAAAGGTCCTTGTGTCCACAATAGTTTTATCTTCCTCTACATTCTTGTTGCCTCCTTATTCCCAGATAAATTATACTTTTCTCAAGATGTCAAGGAAAGGTTCACTAAAAGCATCAACTGCCATGCAATGCACTGTATTCTTAAGATGAATTCTGTTGAAAAACCCAGACTTCCAAACTGTCTTTCAGTAAGTTTAATTCCTGTATATCTGTACTACTTAACTTTACAGAGGAACAGATACTTATACAGGATGCAAGAATGCATTGGTTCTGTACTGGAAATTGGGTTAAAAAAATTTGCACATGCAGTCACAGTCTTTCCTAGAGTTGGAGGTTAAATCCAATATCTGAGACAACATAAGAGAAGATGTCATGCCATTTGGGGTGTTTAGTTAAACAGGACATTATTTTAAACAGAATGAAAATGCAATACATTAAAGAGACACTTTTCTCAAAGCATATGAAAGAGCCCTTTGGGAACAATCACACCAGCACTCAGAAATGCATGCAGCTCCAACATGACTTCAAGGACAGGATCGATGCTGACTTTAGCTAAACACAGCAGCAGACGAAAGAAACAGAGGGGTACTCTTTCTTAAAATAAGAAGGTCAAGCACCTCTAGAAAATAAAAGTTATGCATACAAAATGTGAAGAAAAACATTACTTCGTTGTATGTTGCCTTTAGCAAAAAAAAAAACGCAAAACAAATAAAAACCTAAAGTAAACAAATAGACAAGATTGAAAGATGAGAACAGAAATATGCTATCTAGTTAAAATATTGAAAAGTTAAGTCAGAAGGTAAAATATTTTGAAAATTTTATTTTACTACAGAGTTCCTCAACAGTTATTTTCTTATGTGCACTTTGAAGTCAACTTATCAGTAAGACAGAAATTGATTGCTCCCTTAACTCTTTGTAGTTTTAGCTGCAGATTCTCTTGACCATGAAAATCTCTAATATATTTATGATTTCAGAGGCTGCACTGAAGAGTATCAATCAAACTTGCTTTACAGATTAGGTAAAACGCATTAAAAAAAAAAATTATTGAAATGATGAGTTAGAATATTTTACAAAGTTGCTTGTTTCTTCCAGTCTGGAAAAGAGTACTTCCCCCATCCCCACCAACCCACATCTTATGTAAGCTTTAAGTTCTTTAAAACATAAATTGAGAGGGGGAAAATTCCCCTGATGACCTTAGATCTTCAATAAATACCATGGCTAATCCCTGTGGCTCCACACAACACTAAATTAACCCAGAATCATCAAAGTTAACTTAATATGACCTCATCTTTCTGTCTAAAGCAAACCACTGGACTAGAACAACAGTATGTTAAACAGAACTTCTATTTGATGCACGGGAATTCCCTGCTCGTTGGGATGCTTCTACAGATATGAGCATGCATAATCAATGAATATTAAGATGCCATAATTACAAAATAAACAAGAAAGTTTGGCAAAGCGGATAATGACAACAAAAAGAGAATAGACAAAAAGCTTACTGCTATCCTGGGCTCACTTACAAAACTCCAGCAGAGCAGACCTCCAGAAGAGATTCTTCCCTACTGGTAGCCAGCTCTTAAATAGGTCTAGGAGGGCTGGAGCCTGGCTCCACCCCTTCTGGCAGCACAGAATTGCCTTCACCTGTGCTCCTCTGGCTGACTCATTGCTAGTCTCAGGTGGTCAGTCAGAGGTTCAGGCTGTGGTTCTGCAGTTCCTATATATGTGCACAACACCTTTTTTTAGGATATAGATTTTGAGAGGTCTAGTTCTATGGACGTAGAGTCTCTCATCATCTTCAGTTATCTACAGTCCTTAGTTCATCATTTTTGCTCTTCTGAAATTCAGTGCATTATTTACAGACTTACTTTTGTTACTACATTCATTTACTAATTAAATTAAGGCTGAAATCAGCTTTATTCAGATCGATCTAAAGTTATTATTAGTTATTGTGTTACTAAAAATAACAGTTACAGTTGTTCTGTAACCATTCCCTGTAAAATCATTATCATCTGTAATTTTCACTTTATCCCATATCAGCTACAGCTGCTATTTCAACATTAAATTTTCCTAGACTCATACTATGAACGATATCCTTGATATGAAGGAAGAGTCAAGCTGGAATTCTAATCCATTTTTCTGTGTTCTTCTTAAAAGAAAACTCTACTTCTCAAATTTTTATTAATACACTGAACCGAAGAAAAGAGTAAAACAATTTATCCTAAAAAGCACACTTAAAAGTAGTCATTCTGCATCAAGAATTGCTCCTAGAAAAATGTGTATTTGTATACATACACACACTTACAGATATTACGTAGTCTCAACTTTTCTTGTTTTTAGTGGTTATACATGGCAGGCAGTTTGATGCCAATGTCATACACAATTGAATATAAAATGAAGATAGAATTAAAAGCAAAAGTTCAGAAGAGTAATCTACACCACTTTTAGGACAAGTCTGAAAACAATCTAAGTGAAAAGAGAGAAAAGGATAATCTCAAATTTAATTGTAACAGGTTTTCCAACTTTTCCTTTGAATATATACATACATCTTAGGGTGATGAAATGAGAAGAAAAGAAAGTAATATACTTGAAAATGCCCTCCAAATCAGCTTCTTGTGCTGTAAAAGTTAAAAATATTTTCCTGTGGAAATGAAAGGCACAAGAGACATCTTCCAAAGACTGCGGATTTTATTATGTCTGTGGATTTAAAACAAACAAACAAACAAACAAACAAAAACAAACAAACAAACAAACAAACAAAAAACAGAAGAAGGAAAGAAGAACAACTGAAAGAAAAAAAAAAAGCAAATAAAAACAAGATCCCTCCCCAAAATAAATCATCACCAAACAAAAACCAAAAAGAACAATGAAACTTCTTATCAAATCACAAAATCACAGAGCAGTCTATACAGGAAGAGATCTCAAAAACCATCCAGTTCCAATCCTCTGCCATGGGCAGGGTTGGTATGAACTAGACTAGGATACCCAGAATCACAGAATCACAGAATGGCCAGAGTTGGAAGGCACCTCAAGGACCATGAATCTCCAACCCCCCTGCCACATGCAGGGCCGCCAACCTCCACATTTAATACTAGACCAAGGTGCCCAGGGCCCCATCCAGTCTGACCTTGAACACCTCTAGGGATGGGACATTCACAACCTCTCTAGACAGCCTGTTCCAGCATCTCACCACTCGCTCTGTAAAGAACTTCCCCCAACATCCAACCTAAATCTTCCCTCCCTCAACTTAAAGTAATTTTCCCTTGTCCTGTTGTTATCTACACTTTCAAAGAGTTGATTTAAGGATCTCAAGGCTGGATTCCATCTAGCCTGGCCTTTAATGTCTTCAGGAACAGGGCATCCACAAATTCTCTAGGCAAGATGTTCCAGTGCCTCACCAACTTCTGAATAAAGAATTTCTTCCTCATGCCTAAACTAAATCTCCCATCTTTTAATTTAAATCCATTGTCCCTTTTCCTACCACACCAACACAGAGTTTTTTGTCATCCTTCCTGTGGACACTCTTCAAGGACTGAAAAACCACTATAAGGTAGGTCTCCATGGAGCCTTCTCTCCTCCAGGCTGAACAAGCTGATCTTTCTCAGCCTTTCTTCATAGGAGAGAATGCCTTAATGCTCCAGCTCTCTGATCATCTTCATGGCCCTTCTCTCATGCACTGCAATAGCTTTACAAATTTCTTGTGCTGAGGGCCTTATGCCTGGGTGCAGTACTCCAGATGAGTCCTCACAAGGAAAGAACATGAGACGATTACAATCCTCACTCTGCTGACCATCTCTCTTCTGATTCAGCCCAGGATGTAGTCGGTGTACTGTGATGCAAGTGCATGCTGCTAGCTCATATTGATTGTTTTGTCCCCTTATTCCCCACTTTCTTCTCTGCTGTACTGCTCTCCATACAATCATTGCCCAGTCTATACTTGTGTATGGGATTGCCAAAACCCAAGTTCAGGATTTTGTGATTGGCCTTACATGTAACTTTTTCAAATGAATTTTAATCCACTGACATCAGTGTCAAACTTGACCCAATATTTTAAGATTAACCAGTGAAATTTTCTTCGTATAACAATATTGTATGGTTTGGAACATCTGCTAAACTGAAAAGGAGTCAGAAAGGGATAGTTTCTGTGTGAGCATGACAATAATGCCTGGATTATGAAACTCAATTTCATGTTTAGTTTTTAAAGGGTTAATAGACACTTTAATAATTAAAAGTATTAAAGTATTAAAAATGATGACAATTTTACATATTAAAAGTCTGTACTACCTTCTTGTGTGGTAACAGAAGTTACAGTCAAACAATTTTTATGCCTGTGAAGCACAGATTATTAATCGTTTATAAATACAACAACAGTAATCATGCTAAGATGATTGTTGGGTTGTTCTTAAAGAGCAATGTGTTCTGCAGGATGTAGTTATGACATAATCCACATAGTGCAGTAAAGCTAAGAATATTCTCTGTACAACTCCTATGACTTATATCTTGGAATCTTTTTTAAGGGTTTAAAAGAAGCTGGTGCAAGACCAACAGCCCAAAATTCATCTAAATAGATGAAAATATCTGCTTCTGTCCTAGAGCAGATACATTTTCTTCTCTAAAAGATGAAATATTTTTCTCCTAAATTCACAGGGAGGATCTCAGGTCCGGAAGACATAGCTCATTCATGCTGAAGTCTGTACAAATCTGTACAGGTAGAGCAAAATACCAAATTTGCTGTGCTAGACAATAAGAACAAAATCTGCTCTCTAAGCAAAGTTCCCATGCACAAAAGCATTTTTCAGCAACTGTTATGCCTGACTGGGATCCATATGGCTTCCAACTTTCCTATACAGACATCTGCATTTTTACACAAATGGAATCACCTTGTAAAAATTATTCACCATGTCTGTTTTGTTAGACAGTTTTTATTTTTCTATGCAATCACATTTTTCCAAATTCAGAACAATTTTTTGGAGGTATGTCTCTTGAGAGATTAAGCTATACCATAGCCAATTTCTAAAGAATCAAACAATATAATTTAAAAAGAGTATTTGAGGAATTTTTTCAATGGAAAGATACCAGGAAGTCTTTCCAAGATAATATAAAAACTTTTTTCAAAGAAAACTTTTCTTTCACTTTCCCTACTAATCTCATACTGAAAAAAAAGAATATAATATTCTCTAAATCTAAAGGATAATATATATTACTCAACATAATGCATATTGACATCACAGTACCATGAAAATTATTACAAAATCAACTCTGTAACTCAATTTTAGCTATAACATGCATCAAAAACAGCCAAAATTTGACAATACATAAACTTGGTACTTGGCTAAGACTAGATCACAAATCAACAACAGTAGCACAGTTTCATAGAATCATAGAATCACAGAATCACAAGGTTGGAAACAAGGTTGGATCATATAGTCCAACTGACCTCCCATTAGCATTGCTACCACAAGCTACTAAACAATATCTCGTAGCTCCTCACCCAGATACCTCTTGAACACTGCCAGGGACGGTGACTCCACCACCTCCCTGGGCAGCCATTCCAGTGCCTGACCACTCTGAGAGAATAATCTCCTTATGTCCAATCTGAACCTCCTCTTGTACAACTTGTGGTTATTTCCTCAGGTCCTATTTGTTTCCTGGGAAAAGATATAATTTGATCTGATATCTTGTGGAGAGCAATCTCACTAATACCCCATCCTTCCAAATTTCCCATTGGAAAAAATTCTGACAGTTTTGTAAGCCTTGAATAAAACTGTGGTTAGTCTAGCACTTACTATAGCTTGTTTCATGAGCTACTAAATGCAATAGGGAAAAAACATTGTAGAGAAACATCTTCAAATACGTCTTCAAATATACATATATAAATATATATACATACATATGTATGTACACAATGCATGTGAAAAATCAAGCACTTTCTTCTGGAGATATTGACAAAAAAAAAACCAAAAAAACCACAACATCAACTTACTGTAATAAACCATCTGGAACAGAACACATGCATGGCATAGCAAACTTCAGAACATTGTTTACTGCACTATCAGCCAGATTCAGCATATGTTTTTTTAATTTGTATTTTAAATTTAATTGTCTGTTTAATATTCTTACGAGATATGTTGTGATCTGGGAGGAAGCTGTAGAAGATTGTACTTCGGAACCAACAAAGTGACTGCAAAGGACAAATTCTGTTTGTGAATTCCCACAAGGCAACAAATAAAATGGTTCATCACCCATGCAGATTTCTGCTACTTAGAGATCTAAAGCACATCAGACTCAAAGGGCATATGAATATAGGCAATCACTAAATCCCAAGGGCATAAATGCAAATTAAGACCAAGGTATATGGTTGTTGAATACCACTGAAGATAGCTTTTCAATTATCTTGACAGTCACAGTACCTTGAGTCAAAATAGCACATGAGATTACTGGCCAAGTATGTGTATTACTGTTCATTAAAACAACAAAATGACTGCAGAAGATGCTAGACAGTAGTTGTAGCTCTGGAGATTGCAAACGCTAACATTCCATATTATTTGAAAATTAGCAAAGGTAAAAACATTGGTAATTTGAAGTCTAGAAGCTTTGTCTTCTGTTTTAGAAATTCACTCATTTTTTTCTCTTTAAGGTTGCATTTACAAAAACAGCTGAAGTTAACTTCCAATATTCTTTAACAGCTATCAAAAACACATAATACAGATAAAAACTTACTTTCTGGAATACTAACCTCAGATATAGTGCTACAATTCACAAAATTTAAATTAGAACTCATAAGAAATGTAAAATAATTTATAAACACAGCTATACTTCTAGGAGATATTTAACAACCCTGGAGAAAACAAACAAAAAATCAGAAAAGAAAAGAAAAGAAAAGAAAAGAAAAGAAAAGAAAAGAAAAGAAAAGAAAAGAAAAGAAAAGAAAAGAAAAGAAAAAAGCAACACATACAGACAATAAAAAAGACTCCCTAAAGTTGTTTATCATGGAAAGATTGTGTATTAGATCCATTTATACACGGGTACAAAGATCTGGCAAGTTTTTAACATGAATTTCTCCTGAAATACTCTGAGTATGCCTGCAATGTTTTCAATACATTTCTGACAGTGAATTCTCTTTGCAGACACAAACACATAAAAAGATTCTATAGAAGTTGTATTTGCTTCTCTATTGGTTAAATTTTTTCAGCATGATTACAGACTTCCATTTTTATAATACATGCTGTGGGTCCAAAATGAGTAATTACATTTTATCAATAAGTTCCGTACCACAACTAACATTAATCAAACAGGGTAGCAGGTCTACCTTGGCAAAGACTGTGATTGCAATCACAGAAAAATAGAAAGAGAGATTGGAACAGTGATAAATATGCTGGGTTTTCTTGTGCCCCATTTTAGCTATATTAAAGAGTGTTGCAAGACCTTTGACTTCACAGAGTTTCAGATTATGCTCAGTGGACAGATACGATTTAATGTAATTTCTATGTAACTTTTCTCTACAGAAGACTTCATATCTCTGCCTTAGCAATGGTCTATGGTGTTTAGTCTATGGTACTGCTTGCATTCATAAAATTACACACACTCTTTTGAGCTTTGATTACTTGAATTCCAAAAGTCTAGTTTCCTTTGAGGTAAAAGAAATGCAGTGTCACTAGTCTAACTTTGAAATACTTCATAAAGACAAAGTGCCCAGGTGGTAAAATACATTAAGTTCAAGCTTCCAGAAAATTTGCAGTTGGTAACAATTCCTAATTCTGCTTAAGAAGATTTCTGCATATATTCACATTTTGGACCACTGTTAGATTCGTAAAATTAGTAGAACTGTCAGAGCACTTACAATCACGGAAACATTAAGGCTGGAAAGAGCACTAAAATCACCCAGTTTAACCACCAACCCATCACCACCATGCCCTCTAAACCAAGTTCCTCAGGGCCACTTCCTTTGGCATGCAGATGTCTTCAACTAGAAACACATCCAGAAGCATCCTGAGGATTGCCATAATATTCAGCTATCAGTTCCATAGACAAGAGATTATCAAGATAACATGAAACCTGTATCTACATATTGCTCCCTTCATGTCCCACTTGCTTACACTTGCTTACTTGAAAAAGAAATAGAAAAGTGATCATCAAATTGTTTCCTATTTCTAATTCTTTTGTATCAACGGAAAAACAGAAGAGTACTATCACTGATTAAGATTCAACCAACAAAGTTGTGGACTGGCAGCAACATATGAAAAATGTAATTTATTTTAAGTTATTCTTAAGATTATATTTTCTGCAAGAAATCCAGAAAAAAAAATTTCTTAATATGGATAAAAGTGTATGCAACTATGATAAGAATACACATGGTACATATAACAAGATCATCCTGAAACCTAGTTGACCCTGATAATTAATAGGAGAATGCAGAATTAAATAATTGTGAAAAACAATTAAGTTATATTAAATTAATAAACTCCACAGCCTAAATTTCTTCCCCGTCCTTCAGCTACAGGCATATATTTACAGTTTAAATTGGATTGCATGTCTGAAAACAGTTTTCAAAGCAATTTGCAAGCCCTTATTAAGCTTCAGAAAACCCTTGTGAGAACGGAGGTGAGTTAGGTTTCAGCCCCACATCTTCTGAGTCCTAGCTCCGAACTTAATATATTAGACCACACTGCTGCCTGGACAAATCAATTAACCTACTTGCTTCTGCATCTTCCCCTGGCAATTCTCTTAACATGCACCATACTGGCCTTTTTTTAAAGCTAAAATACACCAAGGAGCTGATCAGTCATTCACCTATCATTTAATTCAATCTGTGCAACTGATTAGATATACTTGGCAGTTGTAGGGCTGAAGTCCCATTTCTCTTGGCTGGAATACTCATAAGCTTACTGGGAAATAAAGTCACTTCAACTTTTCTCCCTCAGATACTAGATAGGAATGGCATTATATTTTGTAAAAATAAAAATAAATAAATAAATTCAACAGCACAGTTAAGAGTACTTTTCTGTTGATTAAAGAGACTTAAGGAACTATTTTGAATGTTCTCTCTTGTCTCCACAATAAATGTTTAGTGTGTATCATAGTTCCATTTTTTTTTCAGTGAAAATGCACTTTGCATCCATGGCTGTGTTTCTGTTGAGAACACTTAACACAAACCATGTGTGCCTGTAGAACTCTATCTCTACCTCAAGCTGCACCACAACTAAAATATTTGCAGACAAACTGACATGACTGTTTTTTTCTTCATGTGAAAGAACATAAGGGGAAAAAAAAGTAGCTGCAGTAGTTTTTAGAGCTAAGACAAGGTTTGTCTTTCTCAGCTCTCATCACCTAAAGGTACCAGTGGATTCTTCAACTATACTTGGCTCAAAAATTATTGATAGGCCACAATGTTTTCAAGAAACACATGCAATCCCATTGACATTGCTTCCTTAGATGTATTTCCATCTTACATTTTGTCACTACAACTTGTCTGATAATGAGAAGAACTAGACTGCAAGGTATTCTGTTATGCAAACTTGGTTTTCAATACATTAAAGGATGATTGTGTATCATAGTCCTTTAAATTCAAAATTAATCTCATTACTCAATGTTTCTTCCATTTGAAAAAGTAACTCATTAATTTTTTCCTATTAAATTTATGTGAAATATTATGCACATATTTAAAACCTTGAGAGGCGATATGTGCTTTAAAACTTGTATTTCCTGAATATAATTTCACAATTGGCTTGTAGTAGAAAAACTACTGTTATAGCAAAATTGTTGATATAAACATTTCAGATGAAGTATTTTATATCACAAAGCACTATAGAATTATTCAGCACTTAAATATTACCACAAAAAAAAAATATGATAAATTGAAAATATCAGGGCTTTTGAAATTTTCATGTGATTTTAATCAAATCCTCTGACCTGGATATTATAAATAGATGATTTACAAAAGGAAGTATATTTAAGTGGTATAAACTTGTAACATAATGAAAATCCACTTAAAATAAAGCTTCTAGCTTTATTTTATTATTCAAAATATTTAAAGAATTTATCAGTTTGAATAGACAAGTAGATGGTATAAAAACACTGGAGAGGATTAAAGGTACTAGTTGAGAAGTTAAGAAGTTATTTACATACAGTGCTTGGAAGTATAAGTGAAGCTGAGAATGAGGGCAAGTCATTCAAAGCATCTCTGTCTTCCGCACAACTCGAAAAACATGACACAGCTACAGAGCAGAAAGGTAGCTCTGTGCATACCACAGTGAATCAGCTTGCTGACTGTGCAAGCCGAATTCCTTGCTCTCTGTTTGCCTTTCATTGTGACCTTGCTTGGATGTCTTATACATTAATAGCTCTTTGAGGATCTCAGAGCTGTAATTCATGCACAGTGTGGTGGTGAAATCTCTTTAGACATCAATCCATGGTAATGTGAACACACAAATATGCAACTTGGGAGAGAAAGGACTCTCGAAGTAGTGTCTGACAGGCAGGAAAATCTGGGAAAAGTTCTGTGTCTATTAAAGTGAACATAACCTCTATGCACAAAAATTTAAGCTTTTCTGAAGTCTGCTTTGGTGATAGTACAATCTGTCTCACTCCAACTTATAGGAGGGAGAGGAGGTTCTTTTATTATCTATATACCCGGTGTGAGATTAAGAAGCAACGGTTCAAATGTTGGTCCGACCAGTTTATTACAAATCTTAATCAGGGAAATGGGGAAGGGGAGGACGGACACTATTATGATTAGCGTAATGGGGAAGGGAAGGAGGGCGATAGAAAAGATAGAAGAGAAGAAGCAAGGGGTCTTTATAGGCAGCAAGAGGGACATAGTCACCACCATGGATCCAGTGTGGTTCATAGTTCAGTCTTTGATCTTCAGTAGCGGTGGGTTGTCGGGCATTGCTCTATTGGCGATGAAGGACGACGAAGCACACCGACCATGGTGATGATGGCCCTTTTTCAATGCTTCAAAGTGGTTGAGTCAGCTATCTTTGGAGTGACAGCTCAAATCCAAAGTGGTTGAGTCAGCTCTCCTTTGAGTGACAGCTCAAACCCAAGGTGGTTGAGTCAGTTCTCCTTGTGGTGGCAGCTTCTGGCTCTGGGATCTCAGCAGGAACCTCCTTTGTTCTTATCTTTCTGGCCTTGCCAGCAGATAAGAGGAAGCAGGGAGGCACCAACTTGCATCTTGCCTTCACAAGATACAGTGGTATCATCCCCCGGCCTTCCATTCTTAGCTGGAGCGGTTTGGCCACAGGCCAGATCTTCCGCCAGTGAACACTGCTGAGCACTCTCTTCCGCTCTTCTACAGAGCAAGCAGTTCTGGGGGAAGGGGCTTGCAAATGTTCCCAAAGGGATATCAATTGTCACACAGTTAGCACCCATCAGTTGCCTCCTTGACAAGTCACTCAGAGTCTTATCACAAGAAAAACCTCAGGAAGCAAGCTTTGAGCCAAAAAAAAACCAAAGAAGGATTCTCACACAAACGTAACACATAACAGCATAAGTAAAGCTGCTTTCCTTAAGGGCAAGCTCAGCACAGATTTCATTTAACAAGATACTTTTTCTTCCTATTCCAGTATGCACTGATATTCATACTTTCAGAATAAAAATGATCAATTGTTTGCCTTTATAAAATGATGTCACCATACTGACCTGTGAAAAGATAGACTTATTTATACCATCTTATTTACAGTATCTAGACTGGAGTTGCTTTGTTTTCTGCTGTTCTATTCATAAATACTGTTTGATTACATTCTGGCAGTTATGCAGAATTTTTTTTCATTTCCTTTTTCTTTTGTTTTACTTCCTTTAAGATACATCTTGTGTGGTACGAAGAGAAGTCCTTCCTACCAAAAAAAGCAGAACAATCTTAGTATTTGAAAAGAAGAAAAACAAAACAAAGAACTAAAAAGCACAGAGGACATAGAAAGACAGATAGATGTTTTGCGGAATTATAGCTTCATTAAAACACTAGGTGCTAGGTCCTTAAGTCAGTGATAAGTGGATCAATCTCAGTGCCTGTTCAAACAGTCATTGAAGCCAGAATGAACAAGCTCTCTAAACAGGCTTCTTATCCTCCGCTTTCTCAGCTGAGCTAGACACTTGCAGTAAGACACATTAAAGGATTCAAGATTCAAGTGGGACTTAATTTTTTTTTTTTGCCTCTTTTTTTTTTTTTTTTTTTTTTTTTTAACTCCACAAAGAAATCCTACCTCTTCTGGTATCTACCTGGCCCAATACACTCTGGAAGCTACTTCTAAAATCACAGTGTAAATGCAGTTTGAAGACTGCCTAATCAAGCATTTTATTTCCAAATTGACTGATGAGTTGATAAAGGGGAGCCTCAAGGCACAGAATTCTATAGTACTCATTTTGGGGCTTCTTGCAATAAGAAAGATAAGGTTATTTCAAGGAAATGTTCATGAATTTTTTTGGGTAACACAAATATGAAAGCATTAGAAGTTTCCACCTGGTTTACACTGGACAAGCAATAACAAATCAGCAATAGATGATAAAACCAATCAGGTCATCTGAAACATTTAAGTCCCATCCAAGAAATATTTCATGCTGAAATCTTTCTTTATTACAGATTATCCGGTCTGATCTGTCTATCATGTTTTCCTGTTTTGCAAATGTTTCAAAATGTCCAACTTTTTATGTATCAGAGGATAAATTCATTTCAAATGTACATAAAAACAATACAATAAGTGATCCTCCTGATAAAAAACAGTACTCGGTTTCACACAGTTCCTTTTCTTTCCCCTTTTTCCACTACTGGTAGCAGAAGGAAGGTAAAACAATCTGAGTGAGACTGACAATGCTAGAGAGCATGTTTCAGGCTTTTTGAAGGTGTACAGATGCTGATCAGGATGATGAGAATCTATATAAAGCAGACTGAGCATCTCAGTTCATTGACAGTAACTCTACCATCACGACTATGTCTTTAGAACTCCCTCAGAAAAGTATGATTCATAAGGTAAAATTGACACTGGCTGTAAATCCTTATCAGTGACTACCCTACTGCTTTCTTTCAGATTTGTGAATCACTAAAGCCTGGAAGATTTGAGATAAAAGAAGTCAGCTCAACAAGTCAGTATGTTTCTTCTGCTCTGATGCAACATCAACTATATCTCAAATGCGTTCGTGAGCTATTTGTCTAACATCTCTTTAACAGCCTCTAGAAGAGATTCCCAGCCCCCTAGCCAATCATCTTTTACACAGCTAGTCTTTCCTTACCATTAAAAAGGTATTATTAATATCAAGTTTTAATCTTAAACAGCTTAAGCCCATTACTGCTATTCCCAGAGGATGAGCAGAGCAGATAATTCCCTTTCTTTTTCAGTAGCTTTTTATTATTGAAAGCTCTTACTTGGTCCAGACCCTCCCCTCTCCCCTCCCCTCCCCTCCCCTCCCCTCCCCTCCCCTACCCAACCTCAGCCTGCCCTGGGACCACGGTCTGCTATTTCAATGCAAATAGACACGCATGCACAATTACATTATAAACAGCCACACACATAGTCATAGGTAACTGTGCACAAGTTCATACTCTTGAACAAGTTCTGCTTGCACTTTGGGTATGTTATAGGTGTATATTCAGTACCATACCAGGAATGAAGCAAAGGCAGGAAGACAGGTGAGTCATTACGTTGAGTCAGACATAGTGGTACTTTAATTTCAAGTTATGCATTTTCAGTTTGAGTCATAGAAATGACTCATTAATGTAAATGAATAGGGAATTAGGACCCCAATAGTACAGTCAAAGAAAAAAAGCCACCTTTAAAACAAAACCAACTATAAAGCCCTTATCCTATGTTAGTAAGCATCACTGCAGAAGAAAAAGCTATTTTTACTAAAAAAAAAAAAAAAAAAAATATAAGCTTTTGAAGTGCCAAATGAACTCATTATGGACAACGTGTAATAATGTGGCACAGTATGAGAAGTTAGGAGCTCTACTAATTCCTGAGTTGTACAGTATCCTGAAATCCATTTAAAAATTGGGATAATAATGCAGCATGCTTTTTATCTATATTATACTTAGATGTGATAATTTTAGAGTACCATAATAACTTAAGCAGTTACAAATGCTCATTCTGTCTGCAAATACCATGTTGCTACATGTTGTGAAGCATCTTCTGAAAATACATTTAATTTTCCTGTTTCTCAGCCTTCAGACACCAGATGGCAGTGTGATCTACAAACATTACGTTCACCCCAATTAATTCTGATTCAAATGAAAGAAAATCTTCATTAATCAGTTTAGTTACTATAGCTGTGTGATTAAAAGGCTTACTAACCCTCTTGCTCACTTTCAGCCTTCCAAGAGAGCAGCTGTCATAGTACTAGACTCCCTGTCTTTTTGCTGTCAGTATTCAAAAGCCTTGTTCAACATTAGTGTCATTCTGCTTCAGCCCTTTGAGGTTTGCTAGCCTTTATTTAAAAACACTTGCTCACTGATCATGAAGGAGGGAGGTGACAGACTCAGGATCTGCAGACACAGTTTACTTACTGTGGGACTACAACGTTCAGCAGTAAACAAGTGAGTATCTTGAAGTGATCATTCATTCTCACTTCTTTCCAGATTCTGTTCATAGCTTTAGGGCCCTGAAAACTTGTCTGAGCTGATCGTTAATTAACACAGACATCTAACTTAGAGTAATGATAATAATAGCATTTTCTTTGTCACATTTCACATCCCTCCAAAGCATAGAACCATTTTCAATGCATCTTACAGATTCTTCCCTGGACCCTTTCAACCAATGTTTTCTACATCAACCCTCTTCTGTCATGTATGAGCAGGGCAGGAGGAGCATGCAGAAGTTCTAAATTTTAAGGCAACATTTAAATAATGACACATTTTTATGTTTCCAGTGAGTTACATCAGGAGCTGCTGCTTCTTAGACAGTGTTTCTACAAATCAAGAATAACAGCAATGTTTCTTTAAGAAGACCGTGTTTTAATCCTGAGATATACGAATTATGTTGGCAGATCTAACTTCAATTGGGTTGAAATACAGATGAAATGGTACCATCAAAGATTGCTGCCATCCTAAGAACATCTTTAAGGATGGCAAGTGCAGTTTTCAATCAGGAAATCTGTTTTTTAGCTACAAAAAAGCCCTTGAAAATCATCATAAAATCTGTTCAAGATGAACTGAAAGAACACTAAACAGCTGCCAATCTTGTATTATATAGGTAACAATTAGATTGTAAGTTCTGATAGTGTTGCATGAAGGAGTTAACGGCTTTTAATAGAGAGATCTCCGAAACAATCAATGATATAGTTTATCTCCTTGTTTACAGCCAAGCTTTGAATACGTTTCTAAGAACAAGCACTTGTTCTCAGAAAAAAAAGAAAAATGTGGCTGAGGGTCTATTTGCTTAGCTATGATCCCATTGACATTACATTTTAAAGGTTTTGGTAAAATTAATCTCCTAATGATTACTGACTATGGTAGAACACAAATATGGATTTTCTTTGTGAAATAGGTATCACAAAATTGCAGACATTATTTATGCTTCAATTTTCTGTAAGCACTGAAGTGCCAAGCACAGTCACTTAATGACATTAAAAGATAGCATGTTTAACAGGATACAGCTTTTTCACCACTGTTTTGGAACATGTAGAGCCAGCTCCAGGATAACAAATTAGCATGGCTCCACCAAAGCCAAATAGTAACAGTTCATGCTTACCTGTATTGCAGGTCATATTCTCAGAAATAACTTTTCTCCTCTTTGCAGGTAGGACTAAGCTAGAGCAATGTGACAAACAGAAGTAGGGAATGATGGCAAAAAGCAGAAATAGAAGGATATGCTAACGAACGCTGGATATGATACGTCATCGAGTCCAAAATAGCTAGCATTTCTTCAATTCCAAAAGCAACCCACAATCTCAGGACATCACTGCTTTAATAGTGATCTAGATAACCTCACAGCATTTTAGCAGCTAGATGCAGATACTCCATATCCACTACTCATTCTTTTCTTCCTTTATTGGCTGAAGCTGATATAGGGTCATGATAACTACTTTCTCAAGGGATTCTCATCATAATGAATATGTTTTCTGGTGATTCTGCGAAGTTTTAGTGCATTAACATATCATAAACTTAGGGAAATAATTTAATGTAGTAAATATTTCGTACCCATTCTATTTTCTGTCATTAACTCTAGTTGATTCCCTATACAAATATTGGCTTCAGAATCACTAATCTGGCTAGAAGGGGCCTCAATGAGATCCAACCTCCTACTCAAACTAGTCATCTATGAGATCAGATTGACCTGCCCACGATATTATCCAGTCTAGTCTTGGGAAAACTCCAGCAGAGGAGGCTGTACGCACTGAGAAGCTAGACAGTGTACACCAGAATTAAAAATAAAAAAAATTCCCCCCATATCCAGTCTTATTACATCTTGTACTTACTGTCTCTTACCTTCCTACCATGCTCTGCCATGAAGAATTTGACTCCATACTTTTGACAGCTTATGTAACTCTACCCTGAGGACACTTCACTGAAACTTATTTGTTGATGTTTTTACTGTATTGAGGGATCCCAAAACTGGATGCAGTACTTGGGTCTACTCTCACAAGTGAAAAGTAACAGAGATAATCTCTCCCTTGAATGTCCCCCCACCAGTATTACTCAGGATGATGCTGAATATTTTCACAGCTAGGACACACTGCTGATTCATGCCCAGTTTGTGTCTGCCCAAGCCCCTTTCTGCGGAGCTGCTCCCAGCCAGGCAGGTCACACCCTATGTCCCTGTGTAATGCTCTGCCCAGCATTAGCACTGGGCTCTGTTTACGTTCAATTTCATGAGCTTCCTGTTGATATTTTCCTCCCACCTAAGCCCTTGTTCTTGGGTGTATTAGCTGGTCCTCCCTATTCTGTGGAAACTGAAAACTCAAAGAGAGTACTCTTCACCACCACCTGCAGGCCATATAAGATGTTTAAACAGGACATGTCCCAAAACAGGCATCTGTGGTATTCGATACCAGTATCCTTATAAATTACAGACTGTTGGGTGGTACACTTAGAACTTGATCATCCATCCACTTTTCCTTCTGTCCATAACATCCTAAACTGGATAAAAAAGCAGTAACAGCATCAAATACCTTGCTATAATTCAAATAAAAGATAGACATCATTTTTTTCCTGCCAGCAATTCTCATCATTTGACCGCAGAAGTAAGGTAAGAAGTAATTTACCCTTCAGTATATTCATTATGTTTATTTCCACAGATCTTCCAACGCCTATATTGAGAAATGGGCCTCAGGAGGACCACAGTTTTCCTAAGGACTGAAGTGTGGCAACCAGCCTGCAGATCTATAGGCTACTCATTTGGGCTTTTTTTTTGTAGATAGGTGTGACACTTATCTTTCTACACAGAATCACAGATTTTCAGGGCTTGGAAGGGATGTCAACCACCCAGCCAAAGCAGGTTCTCTAGAATATGTCACACAGGTAGACATCCAGATGAATTATGAATAGTTGAAGACTCCATAACTTCTCCAAACAACCTGTTTCAGTGCTCTGTCACTCGTACTGTAAGGAAGTTCTTCTGCATGTTAGTACAGAACTTACTACATTCAAGTTCTAGGCCATTTTCCTAGTCCTATTTTACTGAAAAGAGCCTGGCCTCATCCATTTGCCTCCTACCTCCCTTTAAATGTTTATAGACATTTACCAGATCCTCTCTTAAATTTTCTTTTCCCAGGCTGAACAAACCCAGGTTACTCAGCCTATTTTCATATGGGAGACACTTCAGGACCTTAAACATGTTTGTGCTCCTCTGCTGGACTCCTTCTAGGAGATCCCCGTCTTTTTGAACTGGGGAGTCCAGAACTGGGTACAGCAATCTAAATGTGGCCTCACCAGGGCAGAGTATAGGGGGAGGATAACCTCCCTTGACCTGCTGGCCAAGCTTTTTTTAATGCTCCCCAGGATACCATTGGCCTTCTTGGCCACAAGTACAGAGCAAGTATAGAGACTAGGGAGACCTTCCTGAAGGCACAAGGAAGATATCTTGTGCCATAGATTTATCTGATGCCTCCAAGTCACCTGCAACATTCAGCAGTGAGCCTTCATTCTCTTTGTTCAATGTTTCCTCCAAATAAGTACACAATACATAAGCTATATGAGATTATGTAATACATATACACAGAGAGATATTTTAAGATGTGTCTTGAGGACCTATGTCCTGTGGTACTGAGAAAGACCACCTACTCCTTACATTTTCAGTGCAAGGTGAATAGAGAAAGATAAAATTTGCTTAAAATTAGAATCTGCCAAATGCCAGAAAAATAAAGCAGACAAGAAAAAAAACCTGCAGACTACAATAAACAGAAATGGCGGAAATGTGAACATGTCAAGTGGAGGAAGATCACAGTGTTGCAATCGTTCAACAGTCTGACAAAAGAAATAAAAAATAAAGAAAAAAAATAAAGGGGAGGTTGGAAAATGGCTGATGGTGACACACAATCACTTCAGTCAAACTGAGCCTAATAACGTCCTTCTGCAGTGCTGCTTGAAAAATGACTGACAACAGCAAAGCCTGTCAATCTGCTCTTTGGCTCAGGGTTTCTGGTCTCTTGTTACTTTTTTCAAAGCATAAGGGTAAAGAGACACAGACAGATATAAGATAAAATGAGCAGCCACTAGGCCTGGGTGTAATTAAGTTATAAACAAATATCCTGGAAAGGAAATAACAGTGAACATTCAATGTATCGTGATGAAAAAGAAAAAAAGCAGGAAAAAGAAATGAAGACTAAAAAATAGCATAGATGAACACTCCTCTCAGTACTTGCAGACATTCCAACTTTAGGACCAACTCTAGGCCAAATCTGAAGTCTGCTTAGTCAGTATTTAGCATATATCAGTGCACATATATATAAGGAATTATATAAAATTATCTTGCACTCACTCAATTCCACTTCCCAGTGGCCATATCATCACAGCGTCAACTCGTAGTAGGTGCTGCTTTGGGAAATCACTGCTTTCTTTACCCTTTTTTTCTCTTCATTTTTCTCATAAAACATAATGTTGTGATATTTCTGCTAGGTATATGAAGAAATATGGCAGAACAATTCTGGTAATAATGGATGCTCAGCTTAGGAAAATGTGAAATTTTAACACGATATAGGTATTCTAATGAATTCAGAAGTGTGAATCTGTGCCCACATTAACCAGAATGTATTGACTGCTGATGTATTTTATATGAGAATATAGAATATGGTTCATTATGAACCATGAAAAATGGAAAAATACCTAAAACTTTGTCATAATAACTTTTGTAGATAGAAAGGTAAGAAAAGAACAGTCAATGTAAGAAGAAAAGAAAGGAGGTCACATTGTTGAAAAAAAAACAAAAACAGGCAATACCTAAATGATAGATCCTACTTCTCATTCTGGATTAAAATACGGATGCAATCTTAATAACTAAATCCTCTACTTTAGAACAGAAATTTTAATCAGGATCACTTGCTTTTAGCTCTTAATATTTTACCTCCTTTTACTTTCTGCTTATAATCCTCCTTTATGAAATCCTCCTGCTGTACACTTAGTCAAGAGAAAAAATTTCCCTTTGTGTTTCTTATGACCTGCCTTAATAGCAAAGTTGATTCAAATGTTAAACTCCTATAGTTCTAGCTGATGAAAATATTAGCTTTACACCAAGCGTATGAAGTCCAGTAAGCGTAACCAATTAACAAGGTTATTTATTTTAAATCTTTTTGTTATACGTTATAATAATGTACATGAAAAGGAATGTATTGACTTTTAAAATAACAGCTTAAGAGTTTGTGGAGATTTCCTAGTAAGTACTCCTTGATAAAAGGCTTTTATGCATGAAATATGGTTTACAAATGATTAGAATAATGTAAGCTTCAGCTGATTTGCATGCTATCAAAATGGGTTATCCTTGCAGCATTGCACTGTGTAACACATTAGTCAGAACTTGGTTTAAGTGAAGCAGTTCAATTTTCTTTGAAAAGAAATGTTTTATAACAGTATTAAAAGTCCAGCTGGGGACAATTATCTTTCTTGTCCTTTTTTATACTAGCTGCCATTTTCATTTTATTTCTTTGCCCTTTACAAGACAAGATTTTCTTTCTTTAAAATTTTATCTAACTTATTGTCCAGAACTGGTTTCAAATGGCAATAAATAAATATATATACTGGCTTGAAATTGTTCACACCTACAGAAAATTTAGACACTCATTTTGTGCTGAGAGCAGGTATTGAGGAAATTATTCAACTAGATTTTAAATTTAACCAACTAAAATCATTGGGCTGTTGAAATTTTCAATCTTACACAAATGTGTCTCTAAAAAAATCAGTGCTACTTCCCTGACCATCTCAGCAATGACTCAAAATGTTTGTTCTGCAGAATAGTACACCTACAGCTCACTGTTGCTCAGTATTTACATTTATGTTTACCTTGTAAGGATCCCTTCTTTACAAGGGATTAAATTTGAATCAGATTATTTCTATGCTGATATGAACAGCTGATGTTGTTGGTGAGTTTCTTGGGTGAATTTACAACAGGAGAGACGATTTTCAAAGACTTTAAAAAAAAAGGCATATTGATTATGAGCGCAGTTTATTATCAAGTGTTTACAAATAAATTAACCTGATTAGAAATTCTCTGATTTGTTAGAAGAAACTGCCTGTAAAACCTGTTAGATTTTGATTTGTCTTCTGACATTACCATAACATATTTTCATTTGATGTTTGGAAAGATTCCACTAATAAAATGTTGATATGCTAAACAAATTAATCTTTAATTTTGAAACTAAAGCCACATAAGCATAGAAGAGAGCAAATAAATTACCTTGAAAATAGGAAAAGCAAACAATTTAGTTATTCCCCCAGATATCTTACATCTGATGGGATGAACACACTGTTGAGTTTTATTCCTATTCAGCCACGATTTGGAAAAAAGAAAAACAGTGAAATTTTGGAAACTAACATGGGAAAGGATACTTTGGCATTGCAAATCCAGTGGTTAGAAACAACTCTCCGGAGGTCAATTCAAATAATGTAGAGCTGGAACCAGTCAAAACTTCCTTAACAGGTAGCAAAGAGAACAAAGAAACAGTATCTAGCAAACATTAAAACCATAGACTATACATAGTAAACCTGGATGTACCATGGAGCTGTAGAGCAATTAAGAGAAAGGTACAAAAACATTAGTTAATGTAAATATTACCTTAAGTGAATCTCAGGGGTGGGAGAAATCACCACTACCAAGATCATATTCCTCCCAGTGAAGGACTCTGTTTGCTGGAAACTCATGTTATTAACATCTCCAGCTATGTGCTTCCATTCCTGTGAAGGCATGGAAGGGTGATCAAAACTTCGAGAAAATAGATACAAACAGAAAGAGTGACTTTTAGAATGACACAATTTTAGTTGTATTATTATTATCATTGAGATTTTTCTCTATAGAAGTTCTGTGACTTGTGGCCCATAAACAGAATTTCGAGTCTATCCAGCTCTAAGCCCAGAACATGGAAGGGCTCTAAGGCTCATGCTCCACCTGACAGTGCTTTCACCATGTAATATGATAGACTTCTATCATCACTATAAGGCTCACAGGGCAACTATCCAAAACTGCTGAATGAATCCACCTTCCAGCATTAAAGCCTGTCAAAAAGCTGTGGTGATTAATACAAAGCTATCCTATATTCAAAGCCCATTTCACTTGCCTTTCCCTAATCAAAGCATCAGATTTTATCCCTAAAAACTAGAGACAAATAATCCAAGCCCTATCAAAAGAAAAGACTTCTTTTACCCTTTTTTTTTTTTTTTTTTTTTTTTTTTTTGAGATGAGAAAAGAAAAAAAATATGGGAAAATGAATACAGACTCAGAACACTACAGGGGATATCTTAAGTCACAAAAAATTATAAAAAGGAGAAACACCAATTCCCAGAAAACTGTAAGAGTATTTCTCATTACTTGGTCCTTTGTGCTAGAAACTTAAATTTAGGTGCAGTTGACAAACACCAATTTAAGCCATACAGAATTAGAGATGGACAATACCTTATGCCTTTAGCCCAGATCTAAATGCCTCTCTATATGCCATGAATTTAGCTTCTCTCATCTTGCTATAATCCGTGATTTTCTATGCATCTCAGATGAGAAATCTCCAAGCTAAAAGGGCAGATAGGTGATTTAAGATAGAAGAGCCCAAATTTGTAATCAGCCTGAATCCAGTCCTGGATTTCAGAAACCAAGGATGTTTGGAAGAAAGTCTTCTATTCAGACAGAATTTAAGTGTAGACTTAAAGGTAGTTGCTTTGTGACATCAGGGAAGGGAATTGAACCATTCTTATTGCAAGTTTATACACTGTTTTGTCCACATTATTACGTTTTATTGATTCTCTGCCTATAAATATTTCTATTTACAAAGAGAACTATTAAACTTGCAATCTGCTTTATTTCATACTCCAACTACAAGAGACTGAGGCATGAGTGAAAATTCCTCTTAAAAAGTAAAATTCCCATAAAAAAAAGAGCAAAGCAGAAAGCACAGAAACATCCTAAGATAGGCTGACTATTAGGACTACCTATCAGAGTGAGTCAATTCACATTAAAGCCCCAAACCTGGACAACATAAATCTATCCGTTTCCTGGATTTTGTTCATTTTCACATGCACTGTAAACTATTTTTTGCTCTGAAGCCATGTGTGACTCTATTCTCTGCTTCTCTTTGTGAAAGCTACTCACTGTTGCAATCATATGAGTCTGGCACAAAAGGAAAACAACATTTTGGCTTATGAAGGCCAAAATACTCTGTTCAAACTAGCACTGACACCAGTAGTCAAAAGAAAGTCTTGCCCTGAGTTCAGGAGAAGCTAAATATGTGCACAAATTCATTTTTTTCACAGGTCTCCTAAGCCATGAAAATCAGGCTTTTAAACAATTCAAATATTGTCATTTTCTTTCTGGATTATGCCAGACATTTATTGAACTAGTATTAAGAGCCAAGATAAAATATTAATAGCAATGGTAATAATAACAGTAATAAAAGTTAAAACATTAATGTCAGAGATCTTTAACTATCATCTAGAAAAGCTGATTAAGATTCCTTAGTAGTACGTAAACCAGCCATGGGGAAATGCTGAGCCCTAGCACAGAGTGATTACATAGCATCTTTGCAATGATAGTCTCTCTGTATCTGCCAAATAGTATATAACTGAGTGAAATTTCGTTATTGGTTTCACAAGGATTAAAGTGGAACAAGATCCAGCTGCAACTGATGTTAGTAGCAAATGTTGCATGTTCTCATAGCAGATTTTTTTTTCTCCTTTGAACATCATAGAATGAGTCAATTAAAATAACCTCTCAGTCTCTAAGATCAGTCTAGTATCCTTTACTCAGGCCCAGATACTTTGAGAGCACTAATTTTAGATTCACATCTTGAAGTTCACTACTGCCAGATTCTGTGAATACTCACAGCCTAGTGTTCACTTACCCACCAAACTTAATCCACACTTCAGCTCTGAGGAGTCAACACCCCCACTGCAATCCAGCCCAAACTGGCTGTGAAGTGTTCTAGACACCAGAATTTGGGCTGTCATGTTAATGATTTTCCACACCATGAACCCTTGGCCTACAAAAAAAAAAGAAGCTCAAGATGCATTACAACAAAAGCTGTCTTCAGACCATTTTTCATGATGGGAGAGACTTGAAGCTACTTAATTTCACAGAGACCAATTAATGATTCAGTGGACTGAGAGGGTCAGAGAGATAGGAGTGATTTTTGACTACATAGTCTTCTGATAGGATATTCACCAGGGAGCTGAGTTGCAGTCCTACCTGCAATACATTTCAATAATTATATATCAAACAACTCATGGCTAATATACCTAGTAGTCAGTCAAGCAAGATTTGAACACTTTCTCATGACTACTGTGATCACTAGGCTCCAAAGAAATGATCCTTTTCACAATTTTCCATCCACTTCAAACAATTTAAAATATATTTTATGTGGATGATGGCATGGTAGCAGCTTCTGGAAAGTCAAAACTTTAGTTCCCTTTTCACTTAATTCTTCTGTTAGCCAACAAAACTTTTACTAGTAGCAAAAAATACCTCATATTTAGGAAGCAAATCATGCTTATGCATGACAAGCCTGCAGCAGCACAAGAGTGAGTTGCCCTACAGGCATTCAGGAAGCACACAGCATTGCACAGTAAACATTCAAACAGTTCCCTAATAAAGACTGACAAAATTATTGCCAAAAAATGAGATCACTTAAAATTAATTTTGCCATGAGACGAGATTAGAGGATTAATGAAAATGTGTTTATAAATCAGTAATAAAAATGGAATAAAAGTTGGAAAATATGATTAACTTTCAATTTTAAAGCTTTTCAGTTTCTATTCTAACATCAAGTCTGTTTGTGAGATTGTACAAGTAGATCTAGATGTAGTACCAAATTTGAATGTTGTGAGTAATTTCAAGAACTTTCTGCTCTCAGCTATGGAAGATTATTGCAGGGAGTCATCCTGTGCACCCTTTTTTTATCCCAGAAAGCAATGACATGCCTTAACTTGATCTTTACTAGAAATAGGGAAAATAAGCCGTGATACTGGGTAGCAATGTAACACATGGGAGTGTAGACATTTCTATTATTTCCTTTTACCTCCACTTCATTCCTCAAGAATCCTTAATCAACATTTCCTTTTGTATCTTAGATTAATCCTGGCATAAGGCCTGAGGCTGTTTTCCTCTACTCATAGGCCATATAAAACAGAACAAGATAACTTTGCAAAGTAGATGTCGTGAGAAATACTGATTTACAAGCTTCTTTCAAGATTTGTTAAAGTTTAGCTTTTGGGGAGTTTTACATGAAGACTGAAAAAAAGACTGATTTTAAAAAGTATCTGCCAAACCTGAGCACTTTGCCAGATCTAGAGAAATCTCTCTGGGCCCACCAGAAGGTGGTTTCAATAGAAAGAAATGAAGTTCTCACTTGTTCCTTGAGGCTAAATGATATGTAGGAGTAACAGTAGTACAGATTTGTTCCGTTCTTAGGCTGGGGAGGATAATAAGCAGGTAGGCATCTTGTTTATTATGAATGCACAAGGCTCAAAATATTTTATAAAATCAGCCCAAGTGGCTGTAAAATAAAGTAAGTGAATACATACTTCAAAAATCAAGATGACAAGGAAACTTCAAGTGTCAATTCCAGGACAAGATTTAGTCTTATGTTTCTGTGGGGAAGCAGCACTGAACAGCACTCTCTTCAGACTAGGAAAAAGAGCATTACATTGCAGAAACAGAATTTAAGATATATTTGTTTCCAAAGGATTTGCCATTGATTATGTTTTCCTATCAGAGTGCTTGCACTGCTGTGATTCATTTTGATTCAGAGTATTACACTGTACAGTACCTCACTAACAACTACAGTAAAACTATCCACAGCACAGAATATACTGTAAAAGTTTTTAAATTCCAAGTTCACTTATGAATTTATTTCTCAAGTACTCTGTGTCAATGACTGCCAACGGGTGCAATTTTTTCCACATGGAGGAGTTGAATGCTTCACACATACCTCCATGTCAGATGCCGTTCTGCCATTCTGCCTCTCTCCTGCCATCTGTCACACAACAGCAAAATGTGATGGAATATTAGTTGGGAAGGTTCAACCTCTGCAGCTATACCACCAACATTTGCATCTGATGCTGTGGGCCAGCATAATGAACTAGAAGGCATTACTTTCAGAGCAGCCCTTGTTAAAAGTGATTAAATGGAAATACAGAAATCAGTCTGGTACCCAAAACTTTGTTAGTTATAGTGCATCTAAGCCTCCACTCTGCAGTGATTTGAATAGAATTATGACTTCTTATAACACCAGCTTGTGCAAACGTGGTCAGAGATCTGAATTAGTAATTCTCAACTTTGATGATCTGGAGAACTATAACTGCCAAAATACTGGGGCTGATTTCACTCATTAAATCTTTTCCTGTGCACTACTGTTAGAATCTGAGAGGTTTAGATTGAAACTTGTTGATCATATAATGCTGGCGTATCTAGGTTAAAAATTCACGCTATAAAAATGCAAGTATTGATATTACCATAGCTTTCTCTAACAAAAGTGGGATAAAGTGGATCCCTAATCAGTAACAAGAAGCCATTTTTATGAATTCATTTCTGTCGGCAGTGACTCATAACAGCAAATTGCAGTAAGGAAAAAAAGAGGAGATTGGTCTTCTTTTTTTTGAAAGAAAGATTTAACCTCATTCAGATACCTTGAAAAGATTTTTTTTTTTTTTTTTAATTTCATAACTGAAACTCAAAATACTTAATATGTATGCTTTGTGCTGCTAAATTTGTGATCTGATCTTAAGTTGTAGGACAGCTTTAGAGATGTTTGTATAACTGATAAGCGTTAAGAAATTTTACTCTATATGACTATAAAGCTGGAGATGATGTTCTAAACAGACCACATGGAACTTTCCTCCCTCTTTCTTACAAAAGTTAGAAGTATCTTAAATCTTTCTCTTACTAGAACACTGACAAAATATATATTTTAGATTTCCAGAAGAAATGCATCTCTGCTGAGTGGGGCAAATAAAAAACACTAGAATAATAATTAAAAAATAATTTAAAAAAGACTTGAGAACAAACTTTATTTTCTTTCAGGAATAGTGTCTGATCTTCTTCACAGTTTCCAAATTTCTATCCATTTCACAGTTACCTATTAGAAAACCTATTAGGGATAGCCATTCTAACACCTCAAGCTTGGTTTGAGATCAGCCCTCTACAGTAAGCAAGACAGAAAAGTAAATAAGCCAATATGCCCTAACATTTCATACAATACAAAGAGGTAAACCCATATCTTTAAAAATACAGCCAGGGTACTCTTGCTGTTTTCAGAAATTGCCATATAAAGAAATTACCCTTAATAAGTCATCTGCATAGCAATTCTACGTGAAAAGATGTAGCTGAAAGCATGAAGACTTGACCACAATAAAACTCTCCTTGTTAATATTTGCTCTGCAGGGCTAAAAATGCTTATTTCATTACCATGGAATCAAAATTTATGAAATTATTTCTAACATTTTATATTTAAACAATATAATGACTTACGACTTTAAACCTTTTGGAATTTTAGCTTGTAAAGCTAATAATTCCATTTTTTTCCCTCAAGCCACAAAAGCATCCTTATGTTTTAAAATGTGAAGTGATTCATGTGATTCCCAGAATTTAGGTTTTAAATGCAAAAGAAAATGTAAACTCTATAGAATAAGTTTTGTCTCATTTTCCACTGCTAGTTTTCTTTACTCTTTATCATTATCAGCAATTTTAAAGCAGCAGACAGTATTGAAATGCTTTAGTTCAAATATTTGGAGATATTTATCCAAGTTACTGCTACCTTCCACACGCTGAGTGGTTATCTCAGGAAAATAAATACAGTAAAGCAATGTAAGGTTAATTCCTAATGTTATCGTTTTCAAAACATTGTTGGAGCTATTTCATGTGTATCATATTTCCTGGGCATCTACAATGTTGTAAGAAAAAAAACAGAATTTCCTGTTTTAGGAGGCTTGAACTAGTGATAAAATAGTAATCACTAAAAAAGTGCTAAACCTGCTTTTTTTCTGCTCTATGTAATTTAAAAAAAAATATTACTTTCTGCAATTATATTTTTATATCACTACTCAAAAGGAAATTATGTGTATAAAGGATATTGACCTACTGTAGACAGAAGAAATTTAAAACAGTGCCACAGAACATTAATAAAAGCAGAGATTTTTTACATCAAGGATATGAAACTGGAAGTTTGCCAAAACAAAGAATTAGGTCTTACTGCTAAGCTTAAGTAATGTAACTTTGAGTAACTGGAATGTTTTAATAAGGTCTGAAAATAATAAAAAAAAAAAAACTAGAGAAGGAAGAGCCATCAGAAGTCACTAAACATTATAATTACATATTTAAATTAGTTAGAAAGTTTAAAAGTTTTAAGCACATTTCCTTTTTTGTTCAGACAGTGTTCCCAGTCTTTTCTCTATCAGTGAGAACATCCCCTTCCCCCATCAAATCTAGTTTAAAGCTTTTCTCATCAGTCTGGACAGCTTGCTGCCTAAAACATTCTCGCCCCATCTGGCCAGCCATGCCCCATCCCAAGTCGGCACGTACAATCTCTCAAAGGTGAGTCTAAGAACTAAGAACCCAAAGTCCCAAGTGGAATACTACCCTTATAGCTGATTATTCAACTGGTATGTTCTTATCCTTCTACCTGGGTCCCAGTCTCCATCTGGGACATTCAAGGAGAACAGTAAACACTACCTGTACTCCCGATCCTTTCAACATCCTCCAAAGAGACATAAAGTCTCTTTTAACATTTTGTAGCCTTGCTGCAGTCTCATGTGACCCAACTTGAAGGAGCAAGAATTCATGGTAATCCTTTGGCTTTATAAGATGTGGTAGCCTCTTCTCCATGGCATGAATGCAGGCACCTGGCAGGTGTCTCCAGTGTAGAGAGATTATCTGAGTGGCATATGGGTATCTCAGTGACTCTTAGTGAGGAGTCCAGAGTTACTAATGCCCTTAATATTATATGTTAAGAGTAATGCAGTAATCATTACTGGGGATGCATTATGGGCAAATCCTTCAGTTTTCTGGCTTGACTGATTTAATTTTTATTTAGAAAAATAATTAACAAGAAATTATGAATCTCTTTTTTTAATGCAAGGCTTGGCTGTACACGCATTCTTTAAAAATGTAGTCATATTTACAAATGCTCACATACAGAGATTATAAAGGGGAAGTAAAGCAAAATCCTCTGTATGTGTCAAAAAAAAAAAAAAAAAAAAAAAAAAAAAAAAAAAAAAAGGCAGATAAAACCCACTGCAACAAAGCCAGCTGCTTGAAATTTGAGCAAACATTCATGAAGAATTCTTACATCAGCATTCAGCTAGCTATCTTCAGCATCTCTAAGAAATTGGATCTAGCCTTGCAGCTTTGTATTCTGATCTGAATAACATCAGAAGACAAAGCAAATCTATCACCATTGTATTCAAGGTCACCATCTATTAATACAGTTTTCCATCAGACAATTTCTGTCTGGATCTACTGTCGTAAATACAATTTCATTAGAATTCTGCTGCACAATCACAGTCTAAAAGAGGAGAAGAAAAGAGAGGCAAATCATCATGAGTACAAACTGATAAAAAGAATGGCTGAGCAGAATCCTCCTTTCTTGCAAACATACATCCACACAACAAACCAATCCACTTAGTAAATCTGGAAAGAAAAAAGATGATAATAATGATATGCCCTGAAGCTTTTTGTTAATGAGAACATCTATCAACTGATCTACATTAGAAACATTCCAGTTACCCATGCAGTGAGTTATTGATAAATATTTTTGAACAGCAGACAAAGCATGGTACAGAATAGCTGCATAGCATCTGCTGCTCCCCTGTAGGGCACTGTGATGTCAAAAGTAGAAGAACCATCAGGTTCTTCTGTCTTGTCTGCAGGATGTCTTTGCTAGCCTCTAATTATTATTACAATAAACATCTATGAGCTAATTTACTGAAAGGATCCAAGTTTTCTTTTTGACAAGGACTTTTCAGCACAGAACTGCATTAAGGATAAAATTTACTTGCATTTTCCTATTACAGCACAGCATCAGTGCATCACATAAAAAGATAACCAGAACATTGTGCTGAAAATTAAACATGTAATTAAGTCAGTGTAGCAGAAGACTGCCTTGGACATAACTTACTTAGCTTTTATACAATATTCCCAGGTCTTTCAAAAGCATACATCTTTTGCATGTAACTAATGACTGAATTATATAGGAATTGTCCAGCTTACCTAGGTAGTGCTTACATCCACAAATTAATGGCAAAGGTTTTACATAAGATTAGAGGAGCTCGAAACAAAATTCAGCCAGGTCACGTCTGGAGACAGAACAATACATGCAAGAAGTCAGGAGACAACTTCATAGAACACTCAGTCTCTAAATTCATATATAAATAGTCAAGAGAATCTCATTTGGCTACGTGAGGCCCTAACATTAGATTTGTTTAGAATTGTGTCGTAGTTTAAGGACTCTTGTTATCATATCCCACATCATAACATCATGTAGAATTTGAGCATTCGTGACCTCTTACGGGTGTTGTATTAACATCCACTGAAATTCTGAAGTAAAACTGTCAAAATGTTTTACTTGTCAGCTGATACAATCACCACCTCAGTAACTACTGAGAAACTCCACAGAATACACTTTCATCTGTAAAGCAGTGCTTCAAGACTCCACTCTTCTGAAACTGAATGGGGCATTTCTTTCTTTTTATTTAAACAATTCCGTGATGGAATTTATATATTTATAGCACATTACCATTTCATGTTAACCATTGAAATCAGTTCAGAATTTTTAGGAAGTACATTAAGAGTTGTAAGGATATTGATTAATGAAAGTAAGAAAAGTTTTCAGACTATATAACAAGAGCGTGCTTGCAGTCTTGTATACAGAAATGGGATAAAACTGAATGATATTTTTGGTAGAAGATTCCAGTTAGTAGTTATTGTACTGACCTTACACTGACTGCAGAAGCCTGCCACTAACGATGTTAACTTCCTAGGCATGACAGTTTCTGTTTCTGTCAGCCTTGACATAGTTGTTTGAAAGACCTTTAAGTTAAATGGCTTTAGGAATTCCTGGCATCTGTTTCATATCTGGGATCAGCAAAGATAGCAAACATTTCTCTTAGTGACATGGCTCCACACAGTACACAGTACAGTCAGCAACACAAAGAAGTTTTGCGAAGAACTTTAAATAAAAGGGGCCAAACAGCCCTCTGCAATATGGAAGGGAATACGAAGATGCACTTTGAAACTGAAGGCTTTCCATGTTTAGCACTATGACAAAAACAAAACAAAAACAAACAACAACAACAACAGAAAAGAACTCGAGACACCTTCCAGTTTAAAATCTTTAAAGAGAAAAAGACTAGCTGACATTAACTTTTATAACTATTGCTTATTTATGTTGATATCTTCAAAGCAACAGATGCTTCTTTAGAAAGCCAACCCTTACGTTAGACCTCAAGCTTCAGGTTTGTTCACAAAAATGAAAGATTCTAATGAAAACTATGTGAAGTTGGAATTTTCCTCTTGAACTTTTAACTACTTTTCTAGAGTACTTAAGAGAAAATACAAGGAATTTTACAGTTTCTCAGAATTCATCTCTAAAAGCTTCTTCCCACAGGATGCAAAAATTATCTGAGGAGTCCAAATAAAATAAAATGTATTATATAATTATATATAATATATATTATACAATATTTTTTTAGTTTTCCACTTCGCTGTTTCAAAGTATTCAGGCTTTGTTCTCTTTGAGATCACTTTTTTAGAATTCTTGAGAGCAGCATACCAATAATCTTCACAGCTCTTCTAACCCCACATGACTGATCATTTTTTAAACCTTAGACTGTTATATATGATGGCCAAGTACAGAAACTATACCATGTAATTACAAAGGAGCAAAATAAGAACTATGAAAGGCCCTGTGTCATTCATGTTTTGTCCAGATCTTTTCAGATGAATTCTCTTTTCAATCCATTGTACATAAAACAGGAAGAGGACAGGAGGATAAGTGGATAATTCAGGCCCCATTTTCCCAAAGAGAAAAGAACTCTTTTGCCAGCCCAACCACCCACTTCTTATCTTTTTTTTTTTTTTTTTTTTTTTTTTTTTTTTTTTCTAAAAAGAAAAAAAAACTAAAGCTCATAAAAGTTTTGCTGAAACTTTCTTTCTGAATGTAGCATTTATTTTGCTTTGCAAATCTCAATATTTTTCAACTCATGTTATCACTGAGCTGTTCCTCTAAAGTTCTTCATCTAGTCTTTTCCAAAATGCTTTCCCTCTGCAGACTTACTTGTTTTAATATCTTTCACTGATAGCTAAAAACTCTTTCCTCTCTTTCCTCCCCACTCACAGACATGGCACGTTTTTCCCTACAGCATTCACATAAAACTTCTGGCTTTACTTCATTTTTTTCCTAAATATATTATCATTCCAGTGTGCCAGCAAGAAACTGAGGATGGAGGTACTATGGCCACTTTGCAATCATTTTGTTGTGTTCGGGAGATGAAAAACATGATCACGTCTTTTCTGAGGTACTATAAAACAAAACTGTAGATCAAGCACTGCAGAAAACTTTTATCATAGCTTTTAAAATGTGGAACCTTATCCAGCATGAGTGCTTCCTAAAAAAATCATCAGCACATTAGTTCTTTAACAACAGAATCCCACATGTAGACCACAAGCAGATCATTTGTTCCCATGTTTATTTTAAGAATACTTAGTACACAAACAGCAATTTCCTCATAAAGAAGACACTGTAATCATCCTTCACCTGGGCTTAGAGCATCATGGATGTTGGAAGCAACCAAGAATTTAGTTTCATCACATTATATTTTATCTCCGAAGCTATTTTTTAAAATCTTAGAAGTGTCTATGGAGTCAGACATTCTCAGTTTAGACAAGAAATGCTTACAGAACAGAATTTAATTCGGTCCTGTCCTTACTGTGTAAACACTCAGCCTGCAAACAGTTCTTCATAGAGTGATTCTATTACCACTTACATATGCTCATTCCAATTTTAGGGATGTTAACTAGATATAAAATTCAAATCTACTGTTGTCCTCGCTCCTCTTCCATGTTCTTCTACTCACAGGCACATAACATGAATCAGTTCTTACAGAACACACATTTTTCAAAGACTTTGTGGGGTTTAATGACACTTTTAATTTAGGTGTCAATCCAATGACTGTATTGTAATATAGCTGAGCTGAATGTTAGTTTAGAGTTATATGGTGTTCATCTCATTGTCATTTGAATTAATTTCTTCAGTTCTTCCTGTTGCCCAGTATTGTTTCCAGTGCACTCAAGTACACTGGGATAATATAACAGAAAAGATTCACCTCCAGTTGCACAATTTTCATTATTTAGTTTTTATTAGCTCTTAAATTTCATAAAACAAAGCAGTACAAGGATCTTCAAAAAATGTCTTAAAAGGTGATAAAGAGAAAAAAAAGTATAGTTACTTGTTGTCTTGCAGTCAAAAAATAAATAAACTGTAAAAGAAGAGACAATTCTTTAATTGCTTTCAATACTGCAAGGGAAAACAAACAAACAAAAAAAAGTGGAATAATATAACCTCAGTTTGAGTACTATGTTTATGTTTCAATTCTGTCATGGATTGCACCATATTGAGAGCATTCCTAAACAGCGTACTTCTGAGATTATGTATATATATCTAAGAATACGCAAATACTAATTCTGGTGTTACTGTGTGTTTTAATATCTACACTTGTTTTTGTGTTTTTTGGGTAGTTTTTTTTTTTTATATACATATTTTCAAATTTAAATTCCAAACTCTTTCTGAAAAATACAGGTAGTTCTTTCTCATTTTTAGTTCAAAATCTGAAAAAGCAGCTTGATTCTTTCATTACTGGAGGAACTCTTTCACAAAATAGAACTGGGTACCCAGAATTCAGTTTCAAGTCTATGTTCATATGGTTCATAAGGCAGCTAAGAACTGTGAGAAATGCAATTTTCCTGACCAAAACAAACAAACAAACAAACAAACAAAAAAAACAAAACAAAAACAAAAACAAAAAACCACCATATCCTGTCACTGGGTATGAAAAAATAGATACGGTATTGTTTGATCTTTTTATCACAACCATTTATCAGGAGGAAAGCACACAGACAAACTCACAGAACTCTGTCACATACAATAGTCTTTTCTTCCTACAATGTTCTGCTTTCAGAGAGGGATTTGACTGTGTGAAACAAACTGAGGAATGGAAAAACTTGGTCCTTACTCAGCGGGCAATGCAAAGTGTTTAAAACAGCTGCAAATGAGAACAAGTTTAAAGATACTGTATCTGTGCTTCTGTAATTGCAGTCAGATAGCTGACTTGAGGGAATAGAAATCCACAAGTTAAGTATTTTCTAACGTTCTCCTCCCCACTCTTGACGCTACAAAATAACACCCTCCTTAAATACACCTGCTACTCTAACAGATCACTTTGATCTGTCGAGCCATTTTGCAGCATCTCAAAAACAAAGAACCACCAGAACAGCAGAGGTCACAGGAAATTTACAATAACAGTGATGCCAATAATTATAAGAACAAAAATAAAAGACAAAAAAACTCTTTCATTCATACTTAGCTTAATATTTTTAGCAAAACTAAAGATTGTTAAACATTTTCTTTGCATACTGCTATAATATTTCTCTGCTGTTCTACTGATATACATGGTGGAAAAATAATTCAGAGTTTCCATTTGACCCTATAACTGCAGTTTTGTTTTACCTGTCTACAGCGGCCAGCTGGCTAAGTTTTGTAGTCAAGGTACATGAGCATGTATTTGAAGGAACACTTAGCTGTTTCTGGAAAAAGAATAATAATAATAATAATAATAATTTGCACATGTATACATAGTGAGAGGTGGATGTGGGGATATTGGGGTAGTAAACTGAGCTATGCAAATGGTGCCAAATCCTTTTCAGACAAAGATAAACTTCTTGCCTATCCTGACAGTATTTATTGAATATAAACCTTTAGAATATGCAATGTGATCTTCCCAGTGTGTTGTCACAGGTGTTAGGTGATAAACATCTGCACAGACCATGACCTACACCTCCATAACTCCTATTTGCTGCTGAACAGGATATGGCTCACTCCATGCCTGGAAATGAGAATGTTTTCTCCAGCACAATATGATGACTTCGAAAGTAGAATTTACCATGAGGTTTTGTCAGATGCATTCAACTGACCCATAATCAAGAAATGTGAGAGGCAATCTCAATGAAAATCAACCAGTAAAGAGAAAGATAGAGAAATATGAAAACCAAACCAAACCAAACCAAAACAAAAATAGAGAGAGATTGAGAGCTTATATGGATGATTGAATGATAAAGGAATCAGAAATGGGGAAGAAGTGGGAAACCACCAAGGAGACAAGAAGTCAAAGCATAAAGGGCAGAAGGTTTGTCCACTGCAGAACATACGTTCATCCAGAGGCTAAGTCCAGTAAGTCAACACACTTCCTCAGTTATCAAGTCTCTGTGGAACCCAATGGAGAAGTGTGACTGCACATGTGTTATCATTTCCTTTGTGATCCTTCTTAGATACTAAGTCTCTGATCCACTACTGTGGATGGCAAGATAATTATATATTTTATAATAAAAACAATACTTTTCATACTTCAGTTACAGAATATCACTTTTAAAATATATCTGTAAAGAAAAACTACTGCAAAAAATACCTGACAAATGCTTTCAGTGTAATGCTACAAAATAACTGTGTTGTGCCAGCACAGACAGCAAGCATGCCCCTACTCTTTATTTTACCTACTGGTCATTAAACTCTTCAGAGATTTAGAGTTTCTGATACTTGAGGTGTACTTCAGTAATTTTTGAACTGACTGATAAGTGCTACCATGAGTGAAAGGTAGTTGTTCATCAGAAATATACTAGCAACGGGAAATGAAAACTGGAAAAGCCAAAAATAAATAAATAAATAAATAAAAATCACAACAAAAAAACAACCTGCAAGAATTCTAGAAAGAAAGTATTTAGAAGAAAGTAGCCATAAAACTGGACAGGAAGTGGATCCCATGAGCCTCCTGGAGAACAAGGAGGCTTGGGGGAGACCTTATCACTCTCTACAACTGCTGGAGGGGAGGTTGTGGTGAGTTGATGGTTGGCCTCTTCTCCCTTGTAACTAGCGATAGGATGAAAGGGAATGGCCTCAATTTGTTCCAGGGGAAATTCAAGTTTGATATTAGGAAAAATTTATTCTCTGTAAGAGTGGTCAGTTAGTGGAATGGACTACCCAAGGGGGTGGTTGAGTCACCATTCCTGGAAATATTTAAGAAACTTTTAGGTGTGGTTCTAAGGTGTGTGGCTTACTGAGAAATGGTGGTGGTAGGTGGGCAGTTGGACTAGGAGATCTTGAAGGCCTTTTCTAACTTCAGTGATTCTATGATCTCAATCAAGAAAACTGCTGAGCAATTGATTACCTTCAATGCTAAAATGGTTGTGATTGAGGGAACAGGAAGTTTTGTTAGCTGGCATAGTTTGGCAGTATTTTTACGCTACTGCAGCAACAAAGGTTTGGAAATTATATAACTGAATTAGTAGATGAATACGAAGACTGAGAAAGCAAGTACTCAAAGCTTAGGATACATTTGCCTGAGGAAATTTAGTTCAGCTTTATACTGCTTATTCATATTTTTAAATAAATATCTGTGTCTATATCTATATGCCTATGTTTGAGGCGTCACATGGTAACTGTTCCCACCAGGAATTTCCTTGGCAATTTTGAGTGCTTGAGATGGTAATTGTGATTCTTATATTTCAATACTTTTTTTTTTTTTTTTTTTTTTTTTTTTGGGTAGTACTATGGTATATAGGTATATGGTATATAAAACATCTTTGTTTTTAAGCTAAAATAGTATTTCCTAAGAACACTTTATTATTAAAAAAAAAAAAAATGCAGCTACTGTCTTTCACCATTTACACAAGGCAATTTGAAAGTGTACATACAATTCTAAGTGAATTATATATAATATTTTGTAAGTCATACAGCTTGTGTGTTTTGGCATTTTCTCTTAGTACGTTCAAAAAGGTCCTCAGTTCATTTGAATTCCATGCTCAAAGAGAAAGCTTGTTAAATCTTGTCCCCATGACAATGGCATTTTGTTGACTTTGAATATGCCATTTGAAGGACAATCTCTTCTACTGAACTGAAGATCAAGCACAAAGAATAGAGGTGTAGATCACTTAGCAGAAAAGGAAATGCAAATCTATTACTAATATTGATTTTAAAGTTAGAAGAAAATCTGGCAGTGGCTGAAGCTATTTGTAAATATTACAGTTATTGTTAAGTTTGCTAAGAAAGTAAACAAATCCATTAAATATTACAACTGAAAGCTAGCATTCCAAAGTTATAAGAATGAATTGAAGTACTTTGAACTAAAATACTTGCAGTGGAATTCCCTTATTTAATAACACTGAGTTATCCCACATGACTAACATTTACATATTAGAAGTAAAGTAAGAACACCTCAAAGTAATGTACACTGAAGCACACTCTGGAAGCTTTTATCTCTCATACACTGTCTTTATACTTCCAAAGAATCCTGACATGTTCTGTTCCCTTTTCAACATTAACAATTTTAATCTCCAGTTGTGTATTCTCAAAGTTTCTGTTCTTTTCTAACATAGTTAGAAAAGCATAGTTTTTTCTTTTCTTTTATTTTTTTAATTGTAGAAAGAGAAAATAAATGGATATGAGGAGGAAAAATTTATCAGAACTAAAGTAATAACTGAAACACAGGGAAACCTGTAATTGAGGCCTTTCTCTTGTGTGCATCATGTAAATTTTGGCTAACTGAGTGGGTTGGTACTTCTTTTCCACTACATTTCCTTCTTTCCTGTTACAGATATAACACTGATAATTTAGACTGCTACAGTAGTATGAGCTGTGTGTTTATTTTAGACAGATAATCAGATTTCACTTTCCCACTTCACAAAAAACTCTTTTACCTGCAAGCCTTTTTACTCAAATTCTTCTTTCTGTGTGGCTTCGCTAGGTGGCACCATCAAGGAGAAAATTATGTAAATAAATAAATCTGATGTCTTCTCCAGGACTATTTCTGCATATTTCTTATGTTCTGATTGGTTGTGGCACTTTGACAAAAGTCTGTGTTAAGCTGATGTAGAACATGTGGGATAATGAATTACTTGGCATCTGTAATAAAGGAATGTGGGGAAGAAGAACTGCAGATCTAGGACTTCAGTTAATTTTCCATTGCTCACTGAACTGAAGAAAAAGCTGATTTCAATTCTTGGCTCCCCATAGTAAAAGGTTAGATCCAGTACAACTTAAAACAGAGCAGAAGATCCCATTTCTTTCCTGTATGGCCCATTGAAGTGAATGACACTCTCTGTCTTGATTAATGCCTGAAAGCACTGTACATTACGACCAATAATAAATTTTGTAATCACAACTAATGCGTAATTGTAGCAGATCATAGAATCACCAAGGTTGTAAAAGACCTTCAAGATCTTCTATAGTCCAACTGTCCACCTATCACCAATATTTCCCACTAAACCATATCCTTTAGTACAAAATCCAAACATCTCTTGAACATCTCCAGGGATGTTTACTCTACCACCTCGCTGAGCAGCCTGTTCTAGCCTCTGACCACTCTCTTGAAGAAGTATTTCCTAACATCTAAGCTGAATCTCCCCTGGTATAACTTGAAGCCATTTCCTCTAGTCCTATTGCCAATTACATAAAAGAGGATGCTGACTCCCACCTCATCACAACCTCCTTTCAGGTAGTTGTAGAGAGCAATAAGGTCACCCCTGAGCCTCTTCTTCTCCAAACTGAACAATCCCAATTCTCTCAGCTGCTTTTCATAAGGCTTGTGCTCCAAACCAGACTTGTTGCCTTACTCTGGGCATGTTCCAGGGCCTCAATGTCTTTCTTGTGAGAGACACAAAACCAAACACAGTACTTGAGGTGTGGCCTCACCAGGACTGAGTACAGAGGGATGATCACATCCTTGCTCCTGCTGGAAACACTATTTCTGACAGAAGCCAGGATGCCTTTGGTCTTCTTGGCCACCTGGATACACTACTGACTCATGTTCGGCTGACTATCAACCAATATTCCCAGGACTGATTTCTCTCAATACATTTCGAAAAGTGAAGTGTGAAAGAACAAAGTGTACCTTCCTTTGCACCATATTCTCAAGGGTGTTCTAGTTTGACTGGAAATCATATTCCTCTGGTCTAGCTTTTCAAAAAATTGAATAGAAAATTACCCTCAGATGGAAGACATCTACACCTAGTGTACAAACAAACATCACATGGAAAGGAATATAAAGCTTTCTTTGGAAAAAAAAAAAAAAACAACACATAAATCTGTAATTAAAAAATGTGAAATGCAAAACAGGAATAAGAAGTGATATATATTCATCCTAGTATAATGGTGATGAGTATTTAAGAGTATCTAACATATACCAATAATACTAATATACCATGCTCGGTGATTTCATTTTGCATAGCATGTGGAATTTTCTTACTGAGAATAAATACTATTTATTTTTGAAATGCTCTCAATAACATACTGATGAAGCAGTTCAATTAAATAATCCTTTAACTGTAATGTTTCTTCTTATTAAAGCATCTCAAAAGATGCATTAATTTTGTGTAAGTCAAAATAACATATGCATGCTTGTCTTTATATAATTACATTAATATACTGATTAATTTGTTTTCCTTCTTGATCATTAATGAATGATCACTCATAGAAAGCAGCGGATTATACAAAAGGCTACAAATTGAATGTGAGCTTAGATCTAGATAATAGCCTTTAGTTTTAATTGCATTTATCCACATGCACACAAATTCCTGCCCCTTTCTATTAATTCACTTGAAGTGTGCAAATTCAGTGAACTTTGGCATTCTGAGTTATCAGTATTAATTTACTTAAGAAACTGCAATTTGAAGTGCCTTAGACTCTGACTTCTTAAACATTTCTCCATTAACTTTAGCATTTAGGTTTATAGGACAGTAATTACCAGAAGTGTACTTTTTCCCTTCAGCAAAGTATTGACCTGAGATTGAAAGTTAATAAAGTGTTATATGAAAGTGTATTATTTAGAGTAGAGTTACATAGACTTAATTTCTCCCCTTGCTCCATGAGTTGAAGATTGATTTTTCTTTTCCTAATGAGCATCTATTATTACTTTCTACTAGTTTTGGTTAGTTATACATCAATCTCTGTTAACAGAAGGGACGTTCCTTTACACCTCACATCAAGATTCCACCCAGTGCCTTTGACAACTTCATCAGATACAGCGTTAGCACACACAGACCTTCACTGTGCCCTTTACCCACCTCACTGTCAGGGCATATGACACTGCCGACTCTGTGCTACACATTGTTCCATCTCTTCCCATTACTACTCAGCATTTAGCAGTTATTTTGTGGCTGTCTTCCTTCAGCATCTTTCCAAGTGAATAGATCTATGTAGTTTCTACTATAGTGAGCACTGAAAGAATCATTCACAGATCTCAGATTACTCGTGTTTAATAAATAATATGTATTAATGTATTTCTGAATGGTAATCTGCTTTTTGGAAAGTATGGGTATCATGGAAATCAATTACTTCAAGTCCTAGTAAACCAATGAAGAAAACAGATACTTCTTAGAGCATTATACATTTCTAGAGTAGTTCCTCAAATTAAACGGGAAGGTCCTTATCTTACAAAAGTAATGGAAACAGTAGGAAGAAAGCCAATTCTCATATCATCTGAGTCTTGTATTTGATTATTCTACTTCACATATACTATACTTTCAGATTGCTTCTCAAGAGTTGTTTGAATTGAATGGTTTACAACAATGGACAACGATTACTTATATTAAACATTATCACCCTCTATTATTAAGACTGATGAAAGATTGGCCTTCTGGCATCTACTAGAGATAAAATCTCAACCTGGACATAGCTAGATATTTTTATTGGAATGACAAGTTGTGTACATGACAAAGTTGACTTCTACAGTCTGAGATGAGTAAAGAGATACATCTTTTACTTTATTGATTTAATTCACTAGATCTCGTAGCCAATATGGTTTATCAAGCACACAGGTTGTCTCTGCGCAGCACTTTGCCAACAAGTTGTGTGCAATTTGTCTCAACTTAATAAGAATATGGATAGGAGTCAGAAATGGGTATGACTTTATTTACTTTTACCACAGAACTTGTTAGCAAGGGAAACTTGAAACACTGCAAGTAGGCTGATAAACCTTGGAAATTCACATCTTGGAAAATTTTCAATTCACTCAGAGAAGGTAGAATTTAGTTTTAATCCATTTAATTGATCCAACCATTGGATTCCTGCTGAGATCACTGAACACATATGTCCTGTGGCAGGAGGAGATGCTTTATTATTATCTAATGTTTTAACTCTCAGATCAATTATTTGTAGCATAGTAGTAGCATCACTGGAAAGTTAACCACACAGATTGAACACAGGCTGAAAAGCATTATGAGATGTTGCACTGGGACACCTAATTTGAAGACAGCTGGGATTACTCAGTAATAATGATGCTCAGTTGCATTAATTATTTCTCCAGTATGGCAAACATGAGTACTTCACTCATGCATTTTCTCCCCACACTTATAATGAAGCATATGGCAATAAAACCTCCAAATGTTTCCTGCCAGAAAGTATAAGCTCCAATAACCTGCATTTTTTTTTTTTAATTTTATTGCTGAACACTGGAAGTATATGATGGAGTTATATTCAGTGAAATTAATACTGCCAAATATAATACAGGAGAGTTTTATTTTATGTTTAGGATTATCTACTGTATTGTTAAAAGCTAAAACAACGTTAAAGAACATAATTATTAACTAAAAGAACAAGAATGACATAAAGACCAGAAATAAATTCTAAGAAATTCAAGTAGTGATTTAAAATCACTGAAGATCTCAGATAAAGGAAGTTTCATTAGCATGCTCTAAAGATTCGTAAAACTTTTGCCATGAGGAATAAAAATATAATTTTCAATACTTCATAAACCCAAGAGATGTGAGTTTTTGTTGCCTTTCCTGAAGTTTCAATAACTGACCAAACTAAAAGACAGAACTTTAAGCAAAGTGTATTCACTTAATCTGAATTAAAAAAAAAAAAAAAAAAAAAAGATGAAAAGTCACTACACTGTGATGGGCAGCTACTTCTTGTTTATTTACTCTAACTAGACTATCACTAGGGTTGTGAGTAGACACATTAACAGTTTATCATCTGTTGCGCACTTTACAAAAAAATGTGGGTTTTCTGCATAGCCCCCAGGGGTTTCAGTTATTAAACTTATTTTAATTTATTTTGAGAGCAATATTCTAAGAACTTCCTAGAGGATTACATTGGTCAAGACCCCATGTTTACCAGTGTAATTGTATTTGCAGGAAAATGAACAGCAATATTTTGTGTACGGAGGAGTTTGTAAATTATGAATTGAACAGATGAATGAAAAATGGGCGGATGCAGTGATAAAACAAGCTGAAATGCTGGGTAAAGACTATAACAGAGATGGAAATAAATGGTGGTGGGTATGTCTTTCGCTGAGGGATTACAGTAGCTTCTGCATTACAAGTTTACACAAATTTTGCAAAAGCTGGAATAAGCTCTCTGCTATGGGTGTTTGTCAATGGTTTATGGGCTGGTTCGGCCTGGTTCCATGACTACTGGGGCAAAGGGATTTCATAAATCCGTGTCTCTGGAAAAAGGGAAGCAAGACCCCAAAATAATTAAAAACAGCGGCAACGATCTGAGGAAAAACAAACTAATTTACTAAATGTAGTATTGGAATACAAGATAACACACTATAATACAATACAATTAGAATTGAAGCTAATAAATAAAATATAATGAAAGAGAGTCCAAAAGGTGGATAGGCCCCTCACTATAGCACTGAGGTGAGATGTGCAGTCTGGGAGGACTGCAGAAAGAGAGAGGAAGTAAAGCCTGATGAAGAAGAGCACAGCAGGTGACCTTGACAAGGGTTGTACCTCTTCTCTGACCGAAAAGCCCCCTGGGGTATGTCGTTCTTCTTCTCTTTCGGACAGGTGCCCAGAACAGGAGCATTAATGGTTTAACTGCCAGTGCACTACGTGATGTTCTGATGTGGAATACCAATAACCAAAAATCATAAAGCCATGACAGTGTTGTTCATTATGTGAACTGTAACAGTAGTTTTACCAAGAATGTTGACAGATTACAGAGTATGAGTGAAGTAGTGCATTAACTCACCTTCTGAACAATCTGCCTTTGAGCAAAAAGAAAAGCATGAAAATTGAATATCTATACATTTTGGAATATCTTTATTCCTAATGTTAGGAAAAATTCTTCTGCAATAGGCTTGTTTGGTCATCTTTATCCCCCCAAAAGAGGGAGAACCTTTCGCTTTCTTTATTTAAATAAAGGGAGAGTCCACAGGGAAATAGCTCTACAGAGTCTCTCAAAGTACTAGGGTCACAGCCCCTATTTTGTTCCTTTTCCCTGTTGCTAGTGAGCCCTTCCCCCTTTCCCCATTGGCCAAAGTAGTCAGGGTTCATATTCTTCTCGATTCACCTGTCAGCCATCTTAGCCCCTTAAGGTACCGCCATCAGTTTCCTTTGTTTTTACAGGTTTGTAAAGAGGGTTCAGATTTTGTCCTTTCGTCCAACTAGAACCATCTTTGTATCCTGGGGAGTCTACCTCATTCTGTCCAGCAAACAGGATTTATACACTAGTGCTAAGCTAGCATCTCCTACCAAATGCTTGCAAGATAAGATTGTTTGACCAGATCCTTGTGATTGAAACTCTTTTCAGTATTTTCTTTATCTTCTTTTGCAGGGATCTCCTCTCCTTCCTTTGCTCGAAGCAACGATCTTGGCCATTGATAAAGACATTGGCAGTAGCAGCAAAGTGGTAGTTAAACTTAACGAATCTGTTCAAATTTTTACCTGCAAAATTCTGCAGTTTACATATTTCAATCAGCATTCTGAGGCTCCTATCTAAACACTAAAAATCAGTTATTTCCTTTGTACTGCAAGTACTCCTAGCAGCTGTCCTAGAAGCTAAGTTTGCACAGCTTATGTGGTGACTGAAACCTGCAGAGTTGCAGTCACTGTAACTATTAGACCAGTTGTCTCTACTTCAAAAGAAGTTGTTAGCTATGTATGACAGTGACCATGAAAAGAAATCCTTTCTGTATTGATTCAGAACTTTCTTGTAAGATGGAGAACAACAGTCTGAAGTAGAAATTGGGATTGGACCTGTGCATGGGTGACAAAACCGTTCTTCTCAGCTGTCCATTTTAATATAAGCATTGGCAAGCATTTGATTTTAGTCCCATTATTGAATAAATCCACAATTTTGAAACCTCAAAGCACCGTGAAATGAATCTGTCACATTCTCAAGCTCTCTCTGGTTTATAGTGCTTTTAGAAATTTGGTTCTTAAGTCTTGTCTTAAGGAGACAGCACGTTGAAATGGATAGCTATGACTCACGATAACTAGTAACAGTCTGGAGAAATCTTTGCGTGTATTTGCATAATACAAGGACTAATGCAAACACAAGCCATACCTCTTGTTATACACATACAATAAAAAAAGAATAAAATTAAGCAATAAGAAACCAGTATATATTATTTTTTTTAACTTTAACTCAATTAGCCTTATCTCCACAAAACGGTTTGTAATAATCTGTATTTACTGTCATGACACATATGGGCATGAGCGGAACTAATCATTTGCAGGCTGTCCCTGCTACTGAACCAAACAAACAAGCTGTTCAAGACTTCTTTCTGCAAATGTTTCTGCTTCATAAATCAATGAGAACCTAATAGAGTATTTTTCCTTTGCTTTTATAAGAACACAACTGAGATCCACAAACTCATTTCTGAATGTCCAAACAAAAATCTGGCTCAACTGGCTATGTTGCTTTCAGAGAGTGGGCCTAAAAACACAGCAATAAACCAGCATGCCAGTTGAACTGGAGTTTTAATCTATAGAATTAATAATATATGTTCTGGTTCCAGCACCTGTGACAGATGGTCAACAGAGAAGAAAGCTATCCCTATCAGCACTGCTGAGGTTTGAAATCCCAGTGCAAAAACCACAGATGGCATTGGCAGATCTGCTCAAAGCATCAGAGATCCAAAAATAGATTTTTGCTTTTCTCCACTGGACTTCTAAAAATGCGTTTGCACTATTTGCAAAATTCCAAAAAGAGCAAACATATCCTTAAGCTAAAGCAATTCATCAATTTTTGTCAATATAAATATTGGATAGTAGGTCAGCGACATATCAACCCTATATGTTGATCAACTTATTACTATCATTATTTTTTACATTTCAGCTATGAGAAATTCCATCAATCATAGGGAATGATTGCAGCATACCAAACCTGAACATTTTGTGTTTTGTGGCTCACAATTAATCAAAGTACTGCTTTCAACTCCCAGCCAATGATTGGGCTTAGAAATATATTAATTACTGGAGAATGTCACCCTGCTTGAGCTGACAGAGTTCTCTAATTACATTCTGAAGCCACAAATGTTAGAGGACTGTTCGGAGTGCTCCAATTGTTTTTTTTCCCCCCCTCATGTGTCTGAATCTGTCAGTCCCTACAGTTAGAGCTGCAAAGGCCCAGGAGCCATGTCTCTACAGGCAAGTGAAAAGACACTGGCCTGTTCTCTCACCCCAATGGCAAACAGCAGGCACATCTGTGTAACCACAGTGACACACCATGTCTTCACAGTAGTCTTCTTCCTGCTGCTTCCTCAGAACAGTCTTCCACTAATGCTGCCAGCAAATCTGTCCAGACATTCTGAGAGTGCTAACTGAACCAAAATTACATCCATTAGCATGCCAGAAATTAAGCAGTGAGGAAAATTATATGCCAATGCTTAAATTTTTATTAACAATCATAGATATGTAGAACTGTCAACAGTTTACAGGTTGGTTCGGCCTGGTTCCATGACTAGAGGGACGGAGAGATTTTGTAAAATCTATGTCTCCAGAAAAGGGAAACAGGAGACCCCAAAATAATTAAAAACAGCTGCAATGATCTGAGGAGAAACAAACTGATTTACTAAATATAGTATTGGAATGCAAGATAACACATTATAATACAATATAATTAGAATTGAAGCTAATAAATGAAATATAATGAGAGTGTCCGAAAGGTGGATAGGTCTCACCATAACGCTGAGGTGAGATGTGCAGTCTGGTTGGGCAGCAGGGAGATGAAGAAGAGCGCATCAGGTGACCTTGCCAGGGATTATATTTCCTCTCTGTCTGCAGTGCCCTCTGGGGTACGTAGTTCTCCTTCTCTTCTGGACAGGTTCCCGGAACTTGAGCATTAGCACTTTCACTCCAAGTGAAACACAAACATAGAAACCAGTTCCTCTAGCCCGCAGAGCAGCATGAAGCTCCTTGTAGATACATTTCACTTTCTTTACTTCTGTCACGGTTTTATGATTTTTTGTTATTGTTATTCCACATTGCAACATCATGTAGTGCACTGGGAGTTTAACTGTTAATGCTCAAGTTCCAGGTACCTGTCTGGAAGAGAGGAAGTACACTCTCCAGGGGACTTCGCAGTCAGAGGGGAGATATAACTCCTGGCAAGGTCACCTGATGTGCTCTTCTTCATCTGCGCTTCTTCATCTACTCTTCTTCGTCAGCTCTCTTCCTGCCTTCCTGCTGTTCAACTGGACTGCACATCTCACCTCAGTGTTGTGGTGAGGCCTATCCACCTTTCCGACATTCTCTCTCCCATTATATTTGATTTATTAGCTTCAATTCTAATTATATTGTATTATGGTGTGTTATCTTGCATTCTGATACTATATTTAGTAAATTAGTTTGTTTCTCCTCACATTGGTGCCGCTGTTGCTAATTATTTTGGGGTCCCCTGTTTCCCTTTTCCGGAGGCGTAGATTCGTGGATCCCTCCGCCCCGCTAGTCATGGAACAGGGCTGAACCAGCATGTAAACCATTGACATTCTTGGTGGAGAATGCAGGCCAAAGCTGCTTTTTAGCTTTTTTAGAATGAATCTCTCTCTCTCTCTCTCTCTTCTCTCGGAGAGCTTCGTTGGGAAAGTGCTCTCTGTGTATATACATAGGTTTATATGTGCATGTGTTTAATGTTTGGTAATTATATTTTGTTTGCATATATTAAGCATGATGTAGAACAAGGGGTGGAAATATACACGTGGAATTACTGACTGTACTCCCCCAACATCAAATTCCCTTGTGGTACACATTGAATATCCCTGTTTTTTTGCATCACCCACCTGTCTCGCTCCAATTTATAGGAGGGAGAGGAGGTTCTTTTATTATCTATATACCCGGCGTGAGATTAAGAAGCAACAGTTCAAATGTTGGTCCGACCAGTTTATTACAAATGTTAATTAGGGAAATGGGGAAGGGGAGAACGGACACTATTATGAATTAGGGTAATGGGGGAAGGGAAGGAGGGCGATAGAAAAGATAGAAAAGAAGAAGCAAGGAGTCTTTATAGGGAGCAAGAGGGACATAGTCACCACCATGGATCCAGCGTGGTTCGTAGTTCCGTCTTTGATCCTCAGTAGTGGTGGGTCGTCGAGCATTGTTGTTCTATTGACGACGAAGGACGACGAGAGACGACCATGGTGATGATGGCCCCTTTTCAATAGTTTCAGAGTGGTCGAGTCAGCTGCCTTTGGAGTGACAGCTCAAATCCAAAGTGGTCGAATCAGCTCTCCTTTGAGTGGCAGCTTCTGGCTCTGGGGCCTCAGCAGGAAACTCCTTTGTTCTTATTTTCCTGGCCTTGCCAGCAGATAAGAGGAAGCAGGGAGGCACCAACTTGCATCTTGCCTTCGCAGGATACAATGGTATCATCCCCAGCCTCCCATAGCAAACAGGAGTTATTTGGTCACAGGCTAGTTCTTCCGCCAGTAAACAGTCCTGAGCACTATCTTCTGAAGGCAAACAGCTCCAAAGATGGAAAATTGTCCACACAGCGATGTTGATTGCCACACAACATCCATCACTTGCCTCCTCAACAAACTACCTCAGGAAGCAAGCTTTGAGCCAAAAAAAAGCAAAGAAGGATTCTCACACCACCAAATGGACCCAGGTCCCTGAGAAAAACAGTTCCACGAAGAAGTTTGCCCTTCCCAGAAGCTGGAAAGACCCAGACTGCTTTTCCCATCATGTTCTTTACATGTATACAAGGACCTTATCTCCCTTGACAGTATAGCTCGCACGCTATACGGAGTACCAGGCCTAAAAAAACAAGAGCTGGGAGCTCTTTTCTCTGGGAGCTTGGAAGAAAAAAAAAAATGAAACTATCTCCTACTCCAAAACAGTATATTTAGGCTTGCTGGGCTCCTGCTAGCATAGGCTTTTGTACATCTAGTGCTTATGTTCCAGGTCTTCTGTAGAGCTTTAGCTGTAGAGGCACAACCAGGCACTCAAGGAACTGCAGGGAAGGTCACCCTCTTTTAGGTCCACAGAGGATATTAATGCCCACAGAAGTCTACTAAAAGGGACACCATTCATTATTTGACTTGGCTTCACTACTGCTTCACTCAAGTTTTTACCCAAATGCACTCATCTGCTATTGAAATGCTAAATATCATGCATCAGATGCTCCTATCACCAAGACAGAAGAGAAACAGCTTTTCTTATCTACACATTTAGACCGAACTGGTGGCAACAGTTAGCAATTAGTATCTTTAGCAGTTGTTAGTCCATTCTGTCCCCTTCTCAGTGTGATTTAAAATTAGCAAGGAAAAAGTGCTTTCATTATCACTATCACATTCATTTACTCTTTCTCCAGAAAATAAAGCCAAGACATAAAAAGGCAGAAGAAGTGAAATATATTCCAGTAATGATTACGTGAACATAAGATTAATATGAGTGACAACATAGCCAGCAATGCTGTTATTCTCAGTACAGTCCTTAGCAGCAAGATTTCTCTTTCATTTAGAACACAAGCATCTGCAGCCCCATTTGAGGCCTCCATTATTTTTACTATTGCTACAATAAAGTGCTTATTACTACAGCGTGTTTGGCCAGATCTCCAAAGGACCATGTAAGAAAACACAAACAGAGAAGGACTAGTTTCTGTGGGTTTTGCAATAGACCTTGTGTGTTAGACTTGATCACTGTAGAGATACCTAAGCATTACACAGTTCTGTTTTTTTTAGGCATCCAGATGAAGTTTAAATTTCAGTCTAAATCTCAGACTATACTTCTGAACATGTTGGAAAATGTTGTCTTGTGAGGCTTTTTTTTAGACCTGATGAGAAAATGAAAACAAGCAAACAAAAATCCCTGCAGAACAAAGTCTAATGGTTCTCTTCAGTGTCATTATCATGATGCTAGGTCTAACTGGGTCTAGAATACCTGCTCACTTACCTTTAGTCAGTGTGATAAGTGGCCTGTGATACTTTGTTTTATCTTTTAAATTAAAGCTCCTGTATCATAACATTAAGGGAGAAACCCAGCTGTATAATCAATGGATATTAAGATGTTATAATCACAAAAGAACAAGACAGTTAGGCAAAATAGACTAGGATAATAAGGAGAATAAATAGAAGGCTTACCTGTATGCTAGGCTCACCTACAGAAAGCACCAGAAGAAGGGATCTCCAGAAGAGATCCTTCCCCACTGGTAGCCAGCTCTTCAATAGGTCTTCCAGCAGCACAGGTGAATTGCCTTCACCTGAACAAGATAACTAGATAAATGAAATATTTGCAAAGGCTTTGCTAAGGCCTCTGTGAGTTACATCTTTCCTGTCATTGATAACACCACCACTTTGTTTTCTCCAACAGTCTTTGATCCAGGCTCTAGATGCATTGAGGATGCCTAATATGCTGAAATCAAGCACACGTAGCCCAACATGACTACAGGGAAAATCTGACTTAAAAAAGGAAAATTTTGAAGAAGGGCATAGTCCAAGAATTTTGGGTTTTGCCATTGTTACAAAATGACATGGTACAGGATCTGTGGGGTGTAGACCTTTTCTGGGTTTAGTGGTTGCCATGCTGCCCAGGGTGAATGATTCCCCCTTCTGGGGCAAGCAGGGGCTACATGTTGTCACCTGAAGTAATGGTGTGAGCAGCAGCAATCACCTCATGACAAAGTCCAGCCTTACTCTTTCAGACACCAAAGACGTGGGGGGGAGAGGGTGGTAAAAAGTGAATTCAGATGTAGGAAACACTGATTAAAGAAAATGGCCAAGTATGAGGTTTAGTTTCTAGGCCCTAAGCAGAGCAGTTCTAGGCTTGCTGCCTGTGTGAGATCAACTTTTGCTTGCTTATGGAGAGCAAAGAATGCAGAGAGGAATGGAAAGGCCTGCCCCAGCTCATAGAGGCTCCACAGCCCTTTGAACAGTCAGTGAGACAGTTCATAACATAGAACTAACCGAGGTGCTTTCCTTGATGTGAGAGGAAGAATGGAGAAAGAGACAGGGAACCCATGGGTTTCAAAATGTCAGAGTTTGTGAGCCTGTGTTTCTGCCCTCCATCAGCTATAAAGAAAGCCTCCAAAGATTAAACTGAGATCATTTTCTGCTAATAATTTTTCTCACTCTCAAAATCTCTGTCTACGTCTAGCTCATACGAATTCATTTCTCTATACATCCATATCTCTCAGTGTAGGCAGCAGTTTACTGTCCCAGTGGCACATAATCAATACATAAAGGCAAGGTCACTGACAGAAATAAATTACTGAGGACAAGGAGGACCAATTGGTTGTGACGCTTTGAGGAAGGGAAGGGAAGGGAAGGGAAGGGAAGGGAAGGGAAGGGAAGGGAAGGGAAGGGAAGGAGAAAACATCAATCTTAAAAATTCTAATTTAAACTCACTTTAACAAATATATATATATATATATATATATATACGCCTATTAATATGCAGGCTAGCACAATAGAAGTACAAAGCTGCAAAAGGCAAACAACTAGCTTATGGTATCTATTGCATACAATTAAGAAGATAAGATGCCCTCTATTAAATGACAGTCTGTAACTGTAAGTAAGAAGCACTTAATCATCAAAACATTCAAAAGTCATCAGCTACCAGGGACAGTCTCAGCTGAAATGGACACCACAGCAGTTGCAATACTCCTCACAAAACAAATCAATGCACCTGAATCTTTGTAGCTGGGCTAACACAATGGGAAAAGAGGTCAGATTGGAAACAAAAGTGTTTAAATACCGTTTTCTTTCAGAAAGCCTAGATACATACTCTCCCACAGGATGCTGAGAGATGTGCATGGCATCACCTTGACAAACAGCACCATATTAAGTGGCAGGCCTATTGCAGACAGTGACAGCAAATTGTTTACCTGTTCTGGCACATTTAATGAAAGAGAGGAGGGGATAAAGTAAAGGGGAACTTTCCTAGAGCTGAAATAGAAAATAAGTAGTAAACAAAAATTCAGAGAACAGAAATTAGATTGCTGAACATCAACTTACTTCAAAAGTCCGGATTAAATGCAGTGGAAATTGCCAGCTGAGTAAGGATTTGTGCATCGTAGTTGGCAATTATTTTATTGTGCTTCTACCTAACAACTGAGTTTACACATTGAAATTCATCCTAGCCCCTTTGTATACAGTCATGACATGTGAACAAAACCCTTTAAAATCTTATCATTATTGTTATATTAAAGAAATATTTTTCCTCCTTCCTTTACGCTATGATGTAAGTCAATGTAGCTTCAAAGATTAGAAGCTACTTAGCCACCACAATAAATGACAATCCTGAAAGAAGTGTGTTTCAATTTAGGCTGTAAAAAAATATTCATCTACTGTCATAAATTGTTAATACAAACTGGCATCCCCTTCAAATAAAAAATTTCCCAGCATGTCATTTTCTTCGTCTAGATAAACTTAGATGTTTACATGTTCCTTGCTGAAAAAACAGAGGTTTACTAGATAACATAGATACAATTTTAACACTGTATCTTAATCTTTAGTTCACAGATACTGTAAATATTTTGAGAGTGAGCAAGCATGGGAAAATACTGTGCTTTTCCATTAAAACAATGAATTTCATAGCTACTAAAATTAATCGCAATTGCTGGATAACATTAGAATGAAAGAATGTAAAATATGGTAAGAAAATTACTATAATCACGTGGTTCTTAGATAAATCAAAAATGAGTATCTTTTTTTTTTTTTTTTTTTCCCACCCCCGACAAAAAAGACAAATCAGACAAAATTATGTTCAGAAAGACAGTACTATATCTTTTTTGAAAGACCATGAAATTTTATTTACTTGAATTAATCTGTCAGAAAAGAAAAAATTGTACTGTACAGGGATGGTTATGGACAAGACAAGCAGTCTTCTGAAAGGCTTCTATGTGTTTATAACAAGACAGATACCTAACCTAATTCAGTAACTCACAATGTCCTTAAGTCATTATTTCATCATAGAATTTTCTCACTTTTCAAGGCATATGTATACCTGTTATATCTACCTTACTTGTACTAGCTTTTTAGAGCAGGAGCACAATATTTGTTTGAATTTGTTCAGTGTCTAGAACTGGGAGATCAGCATGTGACAGGATTTCCAGTTTATACTAGCTAATCTTATCTAATTTGAAGTCTAACCACTTGCTAGGAACTCTAAATGTCAGCCATGATTTAAGCACAATATCCTACAGTTTAATGCAATAAATATTGCTTGCATTAGTGAAGCTGAAGCTTCTCCTTTATTTAATTAAGGAAATGGAATGTTAGTGGCTTAAGAAGGTGGAATTTTCTCACCAAAGATGGTGTGCTGTAAAATAGAAATAATGAATGACTTAACTGTTCAATATTTTTCTTAATGCTTTATGAAAATTGTGCATTGGAACTAAAAATAAAGTATTAAAAATTAAGTAACTTTTAAGTATGTAAAACTGTTCTAAGACATTAACTTTTTTATATCAATGTTCTACTTCAAATGAAAGGTAATATATTTCTACAAATAAACAAAGTTATGCCAAGTATTATAGTACATCCATTCTTAGAAGTTCTACCCTGCTAAATTAAATTTAAGCAATAACTGTGTTATCTTTAACCAAGGAAGCATTCAAAGACTAATTAAAAATATTGGAGTCCACTGATACTAGAAACCTGGATGTGAAAGCAATTATTCAAATGTGATAATTCTTACACTATGTAGTAACTGTCTCTTATTTTTCCCTAGTAGAGATAATAGGGACCAGCCTTATTTTTATATATGACATATACTGTGGTGAATTTTCAGTTTTTTGATTTCACAGAAGTGTAGCCCTTGTACACTGATTATTCTGTGTTGCAAAGAAAGCACTTGTTTGGGATCTGATACATTGGATATCTTACAATTTAACTACAGAAGACATGCCAGCCATTTTTCCCCCCACAAATGCCAAAACAGATTACTTTTAATTTCAGAGATATGTTTGTTTTGTCATATCATAAAATTTTCAAAGACGCTATGCTTTCTTGTTGCCCAGTTCTCCCATTTCAAGTTTGTAGCAGAAAACATTTCATGCCAACTCCTTTTCTGAACAACAACAAAAGAAAGAGTTCAACAATTACATTACTTGTATGAATATGTGGTCCGTCTACGGGGAGGTTTTTGACAACCATATATATCCTGCGTTGCATCAAGAGAATAATGACCCAGGACAAGGGAGGCTATTCTGCCTCTCTACCCTCATGAGACTCCGCTGGGAGAACTGAGTCCAGTCTCAAACACAAAAAGGACATTGAGCTGTGGGTCTAGAGGAGGACCACAAAGATTATCAGAGGCCTGGAGCACCTCCCCTGCACTGACAGTCTGAGAGAGATGGAGCTCTTGAGAAGAGAAGGCTCTGGGGAGACATTATATCAGCCTTCCAGTAAGTGAAGGGGGCCTACAGAAAAATTGGGAGGGACTTTTTATCAGGGCATGTAGCAACAGGATGAGGGGAAATGGCTTTAAACTGGAAGAGGGCAGATTAAGACGAGATATTAGAAATAAATTCTTCTTCTTGAGTTCAACAAGGCTTTTGACACAGTAGCCCACAGTATCCTCATAGATAAGCTTAGGAAGTGTGAGACAGATGAGTGAACAGTGAGGTGGCTTGACAATTGTCTGACTGGCAGAACTTAAGGAACCGTGATCAGTGGCACAGAGTCTGGTTGGAAGCCTGTAGCTAGCAGTGTTTCCAGGGGTCGCTACTGGGTCCAGTCTTGTTCAACATCTTCATCAATGGCCTGGGTGACAGGATAGAATGCACTCTCAGCAAATTTGTTGATTATACAAAACTGGGAGGTATGGCACACACCAGAAGGCTGTGCTGCCATTTAACAAGTCCTGGACAGGCTGAGGTATTGGGCAAGGGGGCTATCCCTTCCTACACCTTGAGAGGGATAACAGCATACATGGGTACAAGTTAGAGGATGTCCTGCTGGAAAGAAGCTCTGCAGAGAAGGACCAAAATGCTCTGGAAGACAATAGGTTGACCATAAACAAGCCATGGCAATAGTGTGCAAGCAGGCCAATGGCAAACTTTTTCAACCTATGGCCCATCACTCATTGAGCTGGCAATGAGGCTTGGCTGATTTGCCACTCCATCAGCTCCCCACTGCTGTTACAGCTCAGCCCAACCAAGCAGCTCAACCTGGACGGAATGCAACCATCACTCAACAACAGCTAAACAATTGTGCATTATTAACACTGTCTGAGCTGAAAACAGAACACAAGGAAGGCACAGTGTAGTTCCAGATCAATTTGTAGCGAATAACTGTATGCATTTTGATTAATTGGCTAAACACAGTCCTGTGGACATCAAAAAAGGAAAAAAAAAGCAGCCATGCTTTCCATTTTGATAAGGAATTTAAGAACAGATTTCATCTTTTCTTGTATATTTGCAACTCCTCTTGACATAAATAGATTGCCTGAGAATTTTCAAATGAAGCACATAGAGTTGCAATCAGACATTGAACTCAAAAACCTCACAATGTTTCTTTACTTTTATAAACCCATTTAATCAGAGGAAAACATTCTTCACTTCACAATCACCTTTATCACTTCTTGGCAGTACACACAATTGTGAACAACTCCTTTCATGGATGAAGTACAGCTTGAGTAAAATTTCAACATAAATCTCTGATGAACACTTTGAGAACTCACTGAGATTGCAACCTCATTAAACTGAATTTTGATGCATTAATTTCACAAAAACAAGGTCACATATCCCACTCACCGCTTTCTTTTTTTTTTTCTTTTTTTTTTTTTTGCTCTCTCTCTTTTCTTTTTTTAATAAAAATACTAAATATCAGAAGAAGTTTTGTTACTTATATGCATTAATTGTATATTTTATGAAGGAAATAATATAATAAATAATATATTTTATGAAGGAAAAACTTGTTCTCTCAGAGAGTGGTCAGGCACTGGAATGGCCTGCCCAGGGAGGTGTTGGAGTCACCATTCCTGGCGGTATTTAAGAGGTGTCTGGGTGAGGTGCTACGAGATATGGTTTAGTAGCTTGCGGTAGAAATGGTAATGGGAGGACGGTTGGACTAGATGATCTTGTAGTCTTTTCCAACCTTATGATTCTATGAAGGTTGCTCCAAAAATAATGCCTTTTTAAATTTTATTGGCCCATGATATCGGAAGCTGTTGTAGTAGAATGGAAATAACGGTTAAATCTTCCCACCTTCTGTTATATTTTGTTGTCGTGTTACAGATGACAGCACAGTAACAGATGGCAATCTGACAGAGTGGTATCTGACATGGAAGTTTTTATGAAGAAGCATTACTGTATTCCTTTATGCAAAAAAAAAAAAAAAAAAAAAAAAAAAAAAAAAAAAAAAAGCACACCCATCAGCATTTATTGGCACTTGCTGAATGCTGATGGTGACCAAACAGTGGACTGGGGCCACAGTGAAGTAGTGGTCAATATATTACAGTAGTAGCAACTGCAGGTCACCTCCATTAGTGTATATTTTTATGAGCATAGCATGCAAACTCATATCCATTGCTGGTGAAAATGCTTAGCTAATGGTGGTGATTATGTTGAAAAACAGTGTTTTGTAGCTGACAATTTTCCTCTATCAAATGGTGTTATTGTTCTCTTTGTATCAGCTGTAGTTTCCACAGAAATAAAGAGGAGGCATTACTTTTGGAAAGACGTATATGGCCCAAGATAATTCCTGTCCATTCTGTGTGGCCCAGACAAGCCAAAGTCTTTTTTGCATCCATGCCAACGGTATTCCAGGGTGCATTAAAAATATGGTCAGCAAGTCAAGGGAGGTTCTTTTTCTTTGTACCACCCTGCTGAGGATACATCTGGAATACTGTGTCCTGTTCTGAGAGTTAAGAAATCCAGAACTATGGCTGCAGTAAACTAGAGACTGGAACTTTGGTTTTCCAGTCTGGATAATTCCCTTCAGAAGTAATTCTTGGCTATTTTATGCTGGTCAAGTTTTTAGTCAAAAATAAACTCTTGAGAAATGTTTTCCACATATACCATACATAGATTATACATTATATACATATATAAAAAAATAAAGAAGAAAAATCATCCTTCAGCTTTCCAACCAGAAACTATTTGATGAAAACTTCCTGTCAGAACTAGAAACCAAGTCTAAGCAGGAGAAGCAAAATGTATCATCAGCATTTCCAAGAAGTTTATCCTCATTTGATACCTTTAAGATATCTATAATAACATTTGTATTTAACAAAGAAAATAAAAAACAAGGAATAAAAGTTGAAATACACAACTACAGTTTATAGAAGACACCCATATTACTTTGCAAATTATTGGAAAGTGTCCAGACATTCTTATACCCTCACAGTTATATCTTATTAACACTGAGTTCAGTGGTCCCAGAAATTTCAATTTACCAGCTCAGCTCTGAGGAACAAAGTAATAAAACAGGAGTTGAGAGGATAAAGACAGACAAATTGAAATAAACAGGAAAAACAAACAAACAAAAAAGGATGTTTTGAGAAACTGCATTAAAATCAGCTGTAAAATTCTTCAGAATCAAGAGGTCCTGTCATACTCATCAATATATTCCTAGATACTGCAAAAACAGCTTGCCCACAAGGAATCATAGAATCATAGAATCACCAAGGTTGGAAAAGACCTAAAAGATCACCCAGTCCAACCGTTCACCTATTCCCAATAGCTCCCACTAAACCATGTCCCTCAACACAACATCCAGTCTTTCCTTGAACACCCCCAGGCTCGGTGACTCCACCACCTCCCTGGGCAGTCCGTTCCAGTGCCTGACCACCCTTTCTGAAAAGTAATACTTCCTCATGTCCAGCCTGAATCTCCCCTGCCGTAGCTTGAAGCCATTCCCTCTGGTCCTATCACTGATGACACGAGAGAAGAGGCCGACCCCCAGCTCACTACAACCTCCCTTCAGGAAGTTATAGAGAGCAATGAGGTCTCCCCTGAGCCTCCTCTTCTCCAGGCTGAACATTCCCAGCTCCTTCAGCTTCTCCTCATATGGCCTGTGTTCCAGACCCCTCACCAGCTTTGTTGCCCTCCTTTGAACACGTTCCAGGGCCTCAATATCTTTCTTGCAGTGAGGGGCCCAAAACTGGACACAGTACTCGAGGTGCGGCCTCACCAGTGCTGAATATAGGGGAACAATCACCTCTCTGCTCCTGCTTGCAACACTGTTTCTGATGCAAGCCAGGATGCCATTGGCCTTCTTGGCCACCTGGGCACACTGTCAGCCCAGGTCGGCTCACTGTCGGAAACAAACATGCATCTTCCACAGAAACTGTCTTTGACAGCCCCTCTCAGCTGCTCCTCATACTGTGCCCTGCTCCAGCTGGGGCCATCCCACTAGCTGAGGGAAAGCCCTGTGCAAGCACAACTTCCTAATGGCCACTACCCAGTAATAGGACATGAGGGAATAATTTTAAATTAAAAAAGAGAAAAGTTTAGATTGGACATCAGAGGGAGATTTTCCACTGAGAGTATGTTGAGGCACTGTTCATTTATGGTTCTTTCCTTCTGACTAAGGTATATCTGCTAGAATAACCACTTTTGCTAACTATTCCATTAACTTATTTCCATCACTTCCACACAGTGTACAATGCCTTGGCCTATTTGTGCAATATCCAGAGAAAATGTTCCCTCTCAGATTATGCAATGTACAATGTAAGCAGTCATTTCATTTACATAATAACCATACTATTTAAATTTAACCCTTAAACTATCTATTTTCTTTTGAAATAAAGAGAAATCAAGAGAAAGAAACATCTTTCCGTCTTATACTTGCAATGGCAAATGGATGTAAACAATCAATGATATTTCCAGTGCAGTGTTATGAACTTTTTCCGGCTACCTAGTGGAAATGATTCCACACAATACCAGACAAAGGAGTCTCAAGTTCCCTTATTCAGCACTCACAGAAAGTCTTAAGAAGGGCACCAAGATGTGTAATAGACTGGTAAACTTCTGTGAGCACATGATCAAGAAATAATGCTTATTAGAAAAAGATCGAAGTCAGGGAAACAGTGGGAAAAAAAGGAATTGTAAAAATCCAACTTCAACTATTTAAGCAAATAAATAAATACAAGGTTGATGTTTAGCTGGACTCTTACGTGCTCCATGTGCTTTGTGAAAATAATGACAGCTGACAATGAGCTGAAAGTCAAACAGCTTCATCTCACATAGTTCCACAAGAATTTAGGAGTATATTTTCGAGTCAAGTAGAATAATTTTAGTAAAGATTCTGTCAGTATTGGTTCTTATAAGCAAGTTATGGAATTTCTTAACACGTAGTAAATAATAATTCAGCTAACAGAAGCAGTCTTTGGCACGTGCCTCTAAGGCTGAAGTTTCCAAGAAAACAGAAATAAAACCACAAACAGCATTTTTAAGTTACAATCTCAACAGAATAGGGACATTTCAGCATTATGTACGTGTTAAGCAGCCATATAGTTTGAACTCCATTCACTGCTTCTCTTAGAGGTCAGCCAGTTTTTCACCCAGCAAATTGTAAACCTTCTTACTCTATGGATAGCTTAAGCTGTAGGAGAAGGCTGTAGGAAACAGTGTCAAATGCTTTACTAAAATCCAGGTAGACAGTACTCAGCCTCTCTACAGCACTCATATTATTAAACTCATAGAAGAAGACCAAGTTAAGTCAGGTAGCATCTGCCTTTCATAAAACCTTACAAGCTGCATGAGTCATATGATGAAATTGACAGTGATCCACACCATAATCTTATCTAGTATCAAGGTCAGGTGGACAGGGCTGTAATTCCTTGGATCCTTTTTCGAGCCCTTCTTGTACACCGGAGTCATGTTTGCTAACATCTAGTCCACTAGTACCTCCCCAGCCAGAGAGGAAGGCTGATTAATATTGAAAACAGCTTAGTGAGAATTTTTGCTAGCTCTTGTGGTATTTATTCTTGGATAGATCTCATCCAGCCCCATAGACTTATAAACACTCTCATGATGTAACAGACCCACAGAACCAAAGAGTGCTGGTCACTTACAGTTTCCAATTTGAAATCATCTCACTCTGTCACTATCTTCCAACTCAGGGCTTGGGTACCTTGAGAATAATTAGCCTAAATAATAATTAATAAGGCAAAAAAAAAAATCATTGAGTACCTAGTGTGAGTGCAAGTGTCTCAATACTTTGTTATAGCATGAATCATTCTAGTTTGTTTGTTTGTAAGTGAGTCCTTACAATCAGCAGCTGTGGCACAGAATGTTTTCTCCTAACACTGACTGCAAAAAGCTGCGACAACTGATGTAGAGCACAATACAAGCCAGTGAGTTGTCAGTGAGACATTTGTATCCACCTGCTTAATCTAAGTACAAAGGTCTGTGATGTGTGGTACCGTTCATAGGAATAATAACATACAACATAGATTCCCTTTCTTATTAATTAATAATTCCTAGGAAGTAACATAAATAAAACAGTTGTGTGGATTAACTAAATCAATTGCTGTTGAATGCCTGCCTTGTATTTGACTAATTTCTCAATTTAATAGTCAAGGAACTAGTTAAAGACTTGGCTCTGAGCTGTTTATAACAATGATCAGAAGTAAGAAAGTATCTTTAAGTTACTGGCTTTACAGTAAATTGCATAAATTCTGTTTTGTTTTGTTCTTTAATGATAATTCTAAAAAAAGTAGAAGATACTTTCCACTGTATTTCAAAAGTTCAGTTATCTTGCTTACAAGTTTATTAGTACAGGGAAATCTTAAGCCACTGGAGTATTGATGTCATTCTCAAGCATAAATATACCGCAGTCTGAGTAATGGCGTCTCTGTAACAATACAGGCACCCACATGTTTTTGAAAAGAGATTATAAACATTCAGATACAATGAATGAAGCATGATTACTTGCTTGAGAGAAAAAGAAATCAATCATCATTCACAGAACTTGAACAGTAATTCATAATGAAAACCATTTATCCAAGCATATAATTAGCTGAAGTGATGCAAATGAAATACTTTAAACAATATGAAGAATATAGATTCTAACAGTGACAAATGATACCCAAAGTTTTCAAAATAAGTTTACTTCTTAATAAACATTTGGCTTTTCTTTCATTGATTTTTTTATTTTAAGAATACATATTGAGAAGAGGGACTGATGGTAACCACCAATAATAATGCAACCTGGTTATAAATAGGTTACAAATAAAAAGAGCAGTAGCAATAAATACTGGAGAAAAGAAGTAGGAGACTATTGTACTGCAGTGGACTTTTGTATTACATTAACTGTCTGTAGTGATGAGATGTTCTTGTGAAATCCAGTCTTGCACTAGTTGTCTACATTAAAACCAGCAGCTACTAAGTAATGAATGGGCACTGTGTGATGCTCACCTCAGTCTTTGCCTTTCAGGCATTTCTTAATAGAGGATTTCCAGAAGCATATTACAATATCTGGGTTTCACTAGGAAGGAAAGAAGATAATCTGGTCTAATGTCAAATGGCCTATAACCCCTCCTGTGTGAAGATTTCACTCACTGGGAGACTGTTTCAAAATATGTCCCTTGGTCTGTCTGAAGTTTAAAAGGAAAAAAAAAAAAGATTCTTGTTAGTGAGCAATTTCATTTGTTTAGAACTTACAATATGTAAAGCGTGGGTTACGGCAAACTACTATTTTTTAATAGAAATTTTGCAGTGGAAAGTTGTCTGAAAAATAAGTGAGTACAAAACATACAATTTCACTATCAAGAAAGGAAGTAGTCAGTTTTTTTTTCTAGCAGGTGGAAAAATTTCATTACTTTTATTTTCTGCCAGCAAGGAAAAAGTTCAATATTGATCATAAACCCTGGAGCATCATTTTGTCCCTTGGAAATAATTATTGGAAAAGCTCTTGAATTTGATGTTCCATTCTGATGAAAGAACTCCCAAGATTTCACAGCATACATGTCATTTGTAAAGAAATTTTAAGGTACGTAAAAGTAATAATTCAAATTATAAAAAAGCTTTCCAAGACCTCAGTTTTGTTCACAGCCTTATTTACTTCTAACTAATTTGATTTCAATAAAGCATATAATTTCTGATCTTGGCAGGGAAAATAAAAAGGGCCTTCCAAGTTCCTCATTTCTTCCTGATTACGAGCACTATACAGATTTTATTTTCTTGGAAAACATATTTTTTCCATATAATTAGACTATACATAAGATTCTTTTGTTAGCCATCTGTCTTTAACCTCTTGCTGTTTTCAAAATCAAGTCAGCAGAAACAAGGTTCCACTGACCTACTCTGGGAATAAAGATTTCCTTATTGAGTTACATATAGCTGTCTATTAGCAAAGATAAATAAAACCACCAGTGAAGTCAAGTAAAGACAATTGGTGCTGAATAATTGTCTAAAGAAGAATGGGTGATTTTTTATTATTATTTTAATGTTAATACACAATAACTGAACAGAGCAATGATATTAAGTATATTAGGCACACAGTGAACAGCTCTGAAATCTCTTGCATAGTGAAACATAATATAGCCTAAAGACTACAACCAATATAGCTTCTAAATACAGTTTTGCTTAGCCACTAGTCTCTGGAAGCAAGCATTTATTTTGTTGTTTAAGATGCATTTTCTATGCTTTTGCCACTTTTATTTTACTTCAGTAGGGAAAGATGATAAGTTCTGCTAAAATATCTTCTTTTTTGCTGTCGATGATGGATATGAAATGATTACGTCACTTAAGGCTTGAATCATCAGAGGACTTTTCTCTCCTGCAGCTTCCCATAAGTGAGTCAAGACATATACTACGTACTTGATCAAAAAGCAGCAAGTCTGACATATGAAGGTCAGACCAGAAAGGGCAGTAACAGAAGGGAAATGATCTTGCATTACTTTATCATGGAAAAAAAGGGAGCAGTAAAGTTTAAATGAGAAAAAGAACAAGATTCAAGATAAACTTCATTAATAATAGCTATAATAGCAAGCCGGTGAATGTCATATATTTCCTTATATTAAAAGTTATTCTCTTTACAATATTCACAGAAGACTTATATTAAATCTATTACTAGAATGTAAAGCAGAGGAATATGAAAAACTGCATGGGATATGTTGCTGAATTTGCACAAAATTTTGTTTTAGGGGGGCTTTTGTTTAGGCCTGAACAGCATACTTTTTTTTTTTTGCTGCTGACCAAAAAAAAATAGCATGACCAAATGATCTGAAAAAGAAAAAAAAAAGTTTGTATAAGAGTCTCAGAAAGGGGACTCGTAAAACATGCATATTTATCCTGGGAATATTCCACGTGAATTACTTAGTGGTGCACTGAACTGGATAAGCCATAAGTCAAGAGAGGGCACTGCAATTAATCTCCTCCCTCTTTTCCTGATTTGCAATGACAAATGGTGAACTGGAAAGGGAATGCGTTGAGGTCCCAATTAGAGAACAGTGGTTGATGTGAAAACCATGGAAAAAGGAGCCTGAACTTGTCCTTGCAGACATTTGGCTCTCAATAAAAAAAAAAAAAAAAAAAAAAAAAAAAGGAAGGCAGCTCTCTGACAGATTACTCTGTAGTCAGCAAGAGTGAAGCACACAAACCACCTCCTCATTTTATATATCTGCACCAGACAATATTGCAGAGAGCTGTATCAGAAGCTGCACAAGTGGAGAGCAAAACAAAATGGCTTGGATATAAAATATCTGACAGATAATTGCAAACAATAAAAAGTTACAGTCAGGCCAAGCTGCAGAAGAAGGTCCGTGTACTCCACATGGAAGTGGCCGAGTTATTTACACTGAAATGTTGACAAAAAACATAGCAGTTTTGTTTTGTTCTGTTTTCTCCAATTAATTTTGGATATTAAAAAAAAAAAGAAAAATAGAAAAAAGGAATATTAGTTAAAAATCCCAAATTCTAATTTTTGATCAAGAGGGAAGAAAGAAGGAAGCTAATACTCTTTTTTTCCCTCATTATTTCAGTGTCAAATTCTAATTTCAGTCCATTCAGGCGTAGTCCTAACTGTACTGCCATCAAGAACTTTCACAAGCAACCTTAACATTGCTGTCACAAGCCATTCTACTGGTAGAAAAATACTGCACTGTGATGTTAAACCAGATTAGAGTGCACATGGGAGCAAGAGACATCATGGTGACTTGATCTCATAATTTTCCTGTGGAAAATCACTTTATGTTCTTGTGAGAATCCTTCTTTGTTTTTTGGCTCAAAGCTTGCTTCCTAAGGTATCTCTTGTGATAAGACTCTGAGTGATTTGTTGAGGAGGCAAGTGATGGGTGCTAACTGTGTGACAATCGATATCGCTTTGAGAACATTTGAAAGCCCCTTCCCCCAGAGCTGCTTGCTCTGTAGAAGAGCGGATGAGAATGCTCAGGAGCTTTTACTGTCGGAAGATCTGGCCTGTGACTAAACAGCTCCAGCTAGTTGTGGGAAAATTGGGGAACGATACCATCGTGTTCTGTGAGAAACAGGATGCAGATGGGCATCCCTGCTCCCTCTTATCTGCTGGCAAGGCCCGGAAGATGGGAACAAAGGAGTGTCTGCTGAGATCCCAGAGCCAGAAGCTGCCACTCAAAGGAGAGCAGACTCAGCCACTTTGGATTTGAGCTGTCAATCCAAAGATAGCTGACTCAACCACTCTGAAACTATTGCAAAGGGGCCATCATCACCATGGTCGTCTCTTGTCGTCAACAGAACAACTCTGCCTGATGACCCACTGCTACTGAAGATCAAAGACGGAACTACGAACCTCGCTGGATCCATGGTGGTGACTATGCCCCTCTTGCTGCCTATAAAGACCCCTTGCTTCTTCTTTTCTATCGCCCTCCTTCCCTTCCCCATTACCCTAATCATAGTGTCCGTCCTCCCCTTCCCCATTTCCCTGATTAAGATTTGTAATAAACTGGTCGGACCAACATTTGAACCGTTGCTTCTTAATCTCACGCCGGGTATATAGATAAGAAAAGAATCTCCTCTCCCTCCTATAAATTGGAGTGAGACAGTTCTGTATTAAGATATGCAATATTTTTCCCCTTAAAATTAGGGGGCTGAATCTCCCCAGAACATTTTTTTGGTTCTTTTCTATTTTACTCTTCCACAATGCAACAAGTGAAGGAAAAAAAAAAAAAAAAAAAAAGGAAAAAAAAAAAAAAATATTTTTTTAAAAAAATAAATCAAGTTCTTTATTTAAAAAAAAAATCACTGGTGAAATTCAAAACAAGGAAGCAGAATTCTTTTCACCTTGTGCTTTTAAAAGCGTTTTTTTTTTTTTAAGCTCTGTGTCTGATGATTTTTGCAAGTTTTCTTCAGTGAATAAGCAAAATCTTACCTTTCTTAAGCTCTCAACAAGCCTCTTACATAATTTATGTCTGTAATATACTCAGTAAGCACTTTTCTTATGAACATGACAGTTAATGAAAATAAGCTTTTAAAAACTTTCTCACAGTGTGCTGTGGAAGTCAAGTAAACTTTCAGAGTGAACTAATGCTTCTGCAAAAAATAATATAAAATCTACTTCACTAGTGATAGATTTTTTTTTTTTTTTTAAGTTAACTCCTCATGCTTGCTTTCTGAATTAATGTCAACACAGTAGTACCAAATAAAGTAAGAGAAAACAGTGAAGATATTGAGTGTTTTAGAGAGCTTCAAAATGCTCCTACTTAGATTTAAAAGTATTGCTGTAGCCTGCAGTGAGGATATAAATACATTTTCGGTGACATAAATCTTCCTATCATGACATTAATCATGAAAATGGAAATGATATTGTTAAAATCAGCTAAGCAAAAACCTCTCACTAGCAGACATACTAAGACAAGACGAAAGGTCTTTAAGAATATCTTTAAGATCCGGCAGAAATAATTTGAGAAAAATCTAAGCTTTTAGGTTATCTGAAACATCAGCCCCATAAGTCATCATTTTCTTTCTTATTATTATACTTGTTCTTTTTCCCATTTCTAGCATTATTTCTACTCCTGCTGCTGGTAGTTTGACACAGTTAACATAACGAAGTACTTTGAGATTTTACCTGGCTCAGCAGGTAAACTGGTAAACAACTTCCTCGAGCCTGTTAGTACATTATTCTGACCAGAAGGTGCATTTGATTTTTCAGGTGGCATTTTGTTGGTGAGAAGGTGATTCTATGGCTGAGAGCCAGAAATTGTAGTTTCAGGTAAGGAAGCTTTTGTACCTGTTCATGCAGAAGTGGATTATAAGCTGTAAATATCACATTAGTGTTTCAGCCTGAAGATGATGGAGATATTCTTTCAAAAGCTGGTACATTCTGATCACAGTTAATGTAAGTCTTTTCGTCGAGGACAATTTCACAGGGGATGCAAGCTTTGGATGAAATTCTGAAAATTTACCTGTTGAATAACACTACTAAGAATAAACTGAGGACAAGCAAAGGTGTCACACAGCAATCTACATACATGCCTTGACTGCTATAACCCGCTGCGGGACATTCACAGATGAAAACAAAAAGCCACAATGATTCACAGCGGTGACTCAAAGCATAATATAAAGCACAGTATTTTCTGTGGCATCAAATATAGTTTTCAGAACATTGAACTCCCAGTATTATTCACACAAAGCTGGAAATTCAACTTTCTGAGGGTTTTTGATAGATTTAACTACTCTATTTTCAAAGCAAGGCCTAAAGTTTGCTGTATGATACAATCTGGCAATAAAAGCAATATGTTACAAACCATAGCTCAGAATTGTCTCCAATAAGCTGTAAAACTTTTTCTTGAGCATTCATCAGAACATAACCTAACAGGGTGTGGAAAATTACTGATATTACTTCAGATGTCTATGTTTAGAACAAAAATTTCTTCTCAAACTTAGAAAAATCTATGTTTATATACGTATAATCAATGGATATTAAGTTGTTATAATCACAAAAGAACAAGAGAGTTAAGCAAAGTAGACTAAGATAAAAAGGAGAATAAATGGAAGGCTTACCCATATGCCAGGCTCACCTACAGAAAACACCAGAAGAGGGGATCTCCAGATGAGACCCCTCCCCACTGCTAGCCAGCTCTTAAATAGGTCTAGGAGGGCTGGAGCCTGGCTCCACCCCTTCCGGCAGCACAGGGGAATTGCCTTCAGCTGTGTTCCTCTGGCTGACTCATGGCTCGCCTCAGGTGATCAATCAGAGGTTCAGGTCGTGACTTAGCAGTTCCCAAACTATATATATATCTATATATACTATATATATATATACTATATATATACTATATAAAAAAATCATGACACATTTTAATCCTACAAATTGTAAATTTGACAATCCTTTGCATGAACTAGGTAGTTAGATTTAAGGCAACAAAGTCTGATAAACCTAAGCTTTAACAATACACATGAACACCTGTCCATGGGAGTCTACTGGATGAACAGAGGGATCCCATCATAGCTGGCTTCTAAAACAGCAGTATTCTGAAACAGCTGTCAGAATAAAGAATGTTGTCACCAGTTTCCCAGACTAATTCTGTATTATATTCTTTATTATCTTCTGTTACTACTTTTATTTTCCCGAGTGCATCTCACTATGCAAATAAGTGGTGAGAGACATCAAAACCCTGGCAAGACTGGCACTAAAATATCTTCTTTCCCATCTATGAATCAGTATGAAAATCGTAGAATCATAAAGGTTAGAAGAGATCACTAAGACTGTCTAGTTCAACAGTTAACACATCATATCCTACTAAAGAGTCCCTAAGTCTACACATTTCTTAAAAACCTCTGGGAATGGTGACTTAACCACCTCCCCAAGAAGTCTGTTGTAGTGCTTCACCACTCCTTCTGAAAAGAACTTTTTCTTAATATCCAACTTGAACCTCACCAGGTACAACTTAAGGCTATTCCATTTCAACCTATTGCTGTTACTTGGAAGAAGAGGCTGACCTCCACCTCTTCACAACCTCCTTTCAGGTAGTTGTAGAGTGTGATAGGGTCTCCCTTGAGCCACCTCTTCTCTAGACTAAACAATCCCAGGATGACCTTTTCTATGGTCACCGTAAATAATGTCAACCAAGATAAAACAGGTAGCTGCAATGGGAAAAATTTAGAAAAGCAGAAGGTTACTAAAAAGTTTTGCAGAAAGTTACTTTTTTTCACAGTAAGCAAGCTAAACTGGAATGAATTAAATCTTAAAGTTCTTCTTTAGACTAGGTTCTTCTTGTCTTCAGGATTTATCAGGGAGAGGGAGTTATAAATTTTGACCACAGTTGTTTTAAAGAGGGTCCAAAGATATTCTATGGAAGAACTGGAAGATGTGCAGTAAAATATATTTGGAATTCCATGGACTTGAGGTCCTGGCATAATTCTAATTTCTAAACCATAATTGGTTTAAAATCTGAGGACCTCATAAATGTTACTCTCTATAGAATATAATATTATCTCTGCTTATAGTTTCCTTTAGCAGCAATGCAAGCACTTCAATATCATATGCTAACTCATAACGTACATCGGCTTACTGTACTCCACTTAGTCAGTTCAAGAAGCTATATTTGAAGCATCTGAGATATCTACTTGCTTTGAGACAGCATGCTTGAAGAAAGCAGATATGTATAAAAAAATTCAGGAAACTGTTTTACCCACCTGATGCAGAGCTTGTCTTCCTACCCTACAGTCTTTTAGTGTTTATGATTGAGTTACAACTTTTAATGAACTATTCAGCTTCTATTATCAACGATTTGAAGCTCAGTACTTTTAACATGCTGAAGATAGTAACTATTTTTTTTTCTGATAAGTTCCTGAGTTTAGAGAATGGCTGTGATTTACCCCATGAATTTTGTTTAATTCACAGAGAATTTTATATGTGAGTGGCAACAAAATTATCAAACAAATGGGAATATTCCTAACTATTCCTGGTTCTGCATCTGACTTACTATGTTTTAGCAACATAAATGATGTGTTGTCTCTAGTACTTCCCTTTGTACTGTAACAAGAATATTCCTTGTTTAGTTCTAACAACAAACACTGAACAGAGTTGTGTTTTTATGCTTTACTCAAGAAAAAAAACAAATAAACTTTTACCTCCTCTGTAATTTTATTTTTTTACTCTAACCAAAGATGTACGAGAGCAAGCAAGTAAACACATCTATATTTTCCCTTCTTTGTGGCAGGACTTCTTTTGTTACACAACATTTAATTACACGGAACTCACCGATTAAAAGAAATCCTACTGTCTTATTTCTGTCACTTTGATACATTACCCCAATTTCACCAGAAGATTTCTCCTGGCTTACAGTTTTTGGTTACTGTTTTTGTAAATACCTTCCTTAGGCAATTCATTCTGTTAGAAATGTGTATGACATTGGATTTTTTTCCCTTCTGACTAGAGTTGTTATGATTAATGGATCTGATCCTGCCCTACAAAGCAGATAAAAAAGTCCTCTTTGGACTAGATTCACTGTAATATTATTCCAATTTTCTGCAGAAGTAACTCCATTACATAGAAACTGCTCATGAAAAAGCTGCTAAAGTGAAGTACATGAAGTAAACAAAGGCCAAATCTTTTCACAGCGTTATTGCCACTTTCTGTGGCCCTCTGCTTTCCTTTTTGATGAATGCTCTTATTTCTTATATTTTGTCTTGAACAAATCACAATATGTACTGTGTGGACATGTGCTATGGTTAACTCTGGCATGCAACTCAGCACTGCCCTGCTCTCCTCAGGTGGGAGTGGGAGGAGAACTGGAAAGGTAGAAGTGTGAGAATTCAGAGGGAGAGAGAAAGGTAGTTTACTAGATAAAGCAAAAACTGAGCACACAAGAAAACCAAAATCATCATGTCTCTCTTTTCTTCTGCCTTACTTCAAATTTTACTGTTCAGGATGACTCTGAATGCAATGGAATATCTCTTTGGCCAGTTTAGATCACCTGTGTCTGTCCCCTTCCAGCTCCTTGTGAGCCCCCAGCTCCCTCTCTGGCAGGACAGAACAAGAAGCTGATGTGTTCTTGACTCTGTGTGACACTGCTAAGCAACAACTAAAGCATCAGCAAGTTATCAAATTGTTTTTCACCTAAATTCAAAGTGTGGCATCATATCATCCTACTCCGAAGATAATAAACTCTACCCAAGCCCAAACCATGACAACATACCCTTTAAAAAGAAATAAACCAATTATTCCACTCTGGTGATAGAATATTGTGTAGAATTACCAAGACAACAGTCCATTTTGGCTATGACAGCCAATCCACAGATACTTAATTACACTTCTTCTTTCAAAAAAAAAGAAAAAAAGAAAAAAAGAAAAAAAAGTTAGATTTAGCCTATTAAAAAATTTTTGTCTTTGAATGTTCATTTGTTTTTGTGAAGATTTTCACATGGCTATCCATCTCCTTTGTTCAATTATTTTTCTGCAACACTTACAGAATGATAGAATCTTAGAATACATTAGGCTTAGAGAGACTTAATGCTACAGGCTAGTGTCGAATTAGGGGTTTAAAATGAAATTTTAATAGATGTGACATGTAAACCATCTTTTCAAAATAACATGAAAATATATTAGGAACAATCTGATAAATACACTTGGGACTTAAAGTGAATCATCAGGGTTCTGTTCAGACTCACTTCCAGGCTTTTAGAGAGTATAGGAGAAAAAATAAATTATTTCACATGAGGAATAAGGACAAAATAATTCCTGGGAAAGGATGCCATTTTGGCTTCCTTTGTGGTAATCAGCTCCATGGGGCGGAAGCTGTGGAATTTACCTTATAGCTGCAACGGTTGAATTCATTTTCTAACTTGTTTAACTTAAGTAACTGTTTAACACAGTGTAGCAAGTTGTTAGAGCTGTGCCTGCATACACACACACTGCATTCACTTACGAGTTTTCTGGGTGGTCCAGCAACTCCACGGGTACTTTCTGCACAGAGAAACAAATGCACTGACTTGAGACAACAGGACTAATTGAATTGCTCCCCATCTTCACATGAAAATATTTGCCTGACAATTGTAGGCTTGCTGTGCCTAGACAAATTCCTACGCACTATCTGATTAGCATTTATTGATTAGCAACCTGAGTGGAGAGTCTGGTCATCCTTATAATCTCTGTGCTGTTCCTGCTGCAAAATAAGAAGAACTGTAAACAGATAGGGCACTTTCAAGTCAGTAGAAACTGATCCTGCAAATGCAGAAATGGTCACCTAGTGCAGTCTTTGGTACATACCTAAGATAGGAGATGTTTTGTGTATTTTTGAAGAAAATCTAGAACAATGTATCATTCAAATACTGGAGTTGTTACATGGGCTAGCCAGCAAGCTGGGTATATGGACTTAGTAGAACAGCATTTTGAGGAGTCTCAGTATATGCAGCTGAAGGTTTTGTGCAGGAGACTTCTGTCAATCCCAGTTGCCAACCATCCTGCCCAGTATATCTGCTTGAGAAGGTAAACATTAATCTTTGCAGAGATCCAAATAGACATCATATATTTACATATTTACATATATATATGTTTAACATAATATGTCTGTCAATGTGCGACATCCAGTACCTAAAATTTGGACTTCATCACAGCCTTGCTCAATGAGCCAGGAGCTCCATAAAGTATTACCTTGATGACTTTAGCTATGCAGGAAAGGGCAAAAATGGAGAATGATATTGGATAAGTGTTCTGAGAGCAAATTGCTGCAGTTGTATCTCTTGCTCCAACATCAAAGAGGTAAGCCTGTACACAATATGGAGGAGGTTATAAAGCAGAGAATTCATTTGCAATAAATACACCACGAGATGCCTGGCTGCCACTAGCCTCCTATCTACTGCCCTAGGCAACTGCTTATTTTCTTATGGATATGCTTAGAGACTGTTGCTGTAGTACAACAACAACATTCAAAGGGAAATGTTGATATTCTCATAAATTTTCTCTTTATTCAAGCCATTGTTTCAGTGATTCTTAAAAATTATGTTTGTCTGGAGAGCTATGACAGCTCTTTATTGATAACAGAAACATTCATCTCAATTTGATCTTGTTTAGGTTCCTTGAAATAACTGCTTCACCACAGACACTCTCAAAAGTTGGGATATACTGAACAAATAAATGAATTGTCAGTGACATATCACAGCTAACATAACAGATGGTATCCCAATTAGAGGGATTTTATTTACACACACACAAATTGTTTCCAGGAGAATTGGGAGGTGGGAGATGCAATGCTGAAAGAAAACAACATTCTTTATAGTGGTTTGGAAAATGTCTTCTTATAGTTTCTGAAATGCAACTTTGAAAAGCAAAGATGATTCATGGCATGTATTCTGATATGAAGAAAATAATTTTTATTGAGTCCATTTATAATATATTTGATTAGATTACTAAAATGTACAGCAACAGATTTATAAGAGAATTTATGGTAAATTAAAATATATTGATGTGTCGTATTCCCTATTTAAACAAAACTTTTAAAAACATTGGAAGGAACTCTGCTATGTACAAAATAATGTATGTGATAAAAATTAATATACATACATATTTTTTGACTCATGATGCAGAAAATGCAGAATATTACTAAAAAATCTTGTCAAGAACAAATATTAAAGAAAATTTTGTTACTGGCAGGAATATAGCTTCTAAATTAATTTTTCAATACTGAATAGTGAACGAAGAATTTATACAGTATTGGAAAACTGCTTTGGGATTAATTTTTTTCTGTCTCTGAATGTCAAGTATAAAAGATATTCTATTTCATCCACCTTTGTGCTTTTTTTCTAATGCTTGGCTATGAAATTTAGAAGAGGATCATGAAAGTTCTTGAGATCTCTGACAAACTTTTTGTCTGAATGGACTCCACTAAAGCTTTGGAATTAAATCACTAGCAAAATCTGATCTGATGGTAGCAAGAACTGAACTCCTCCTAGCAAAATTTTATCAGTTTAACATATTCAAGGTGTCTAAGGTAGGAAAGAAAAATTTTGGATTATACAGCCTAAACTGAGAGTACAGCTGAACACTCAAAATACATTTTCTGAGATAAGGCACTTGTTTGTATCAAGAGAATGACAAAATAATTAACTTTGGCTAATTTTCAGTAGTTACCTCTATAATCCGTATTACTAAGTAGTGCTACATGACTTTAGTTTTTGGCTTTTTTGTTTGTTTGTTTATTTTTTCCATATCATTGTTCATTATTTTTCAGTTTTTGAAATGAAAATACAATCTTTTCTACTCTCATGGACATTATTTAGACAACTGCAGGATTCATCAGCATGACTGAGTTTACGTATACATTGAATGGCCATACTTAGGAAATTTTATAGCAATAGCTGCTTGTTACCTTTATGTGGACAAGCAGAAAAGGAAATGTCTGCAAGGACATTTAGTATGTTGGTGTGTGACATTGCTCTAAAAAATCTTGTATTTGCACTATGATAAACTTCTTGACTTGAGACCAGATGCTTCATAACTGGGTAATAAAAGGGCTTTTATGAGCAAATTCACACTGTGATTGTTTTTTGTGTAATGGGGCATTAAGTTTTTCAGTATTATGAAATCTAACTACTTGATTAATGAGTCAATTTTTCACAATGTTTTGAATTACTCAAAAGATAAACTATTATTTTATAGTTTGATCAACTCAATAAGTCTGTTAGAAATTAACAATAATATTACATGGAAGCATAGTCTGAAATCACATTCTCTGGCATTCACCCTTGGTTGATATTATGCAGTCTACCAAAATCTTGCTGGACTGTTCTCTGTGGAAATCAGTTTGCGAATGGGAGGAGGGTTATTACTGTTATTTCCTTTTTGGTTCTCTCTCAGTTATTATTAAAAATCAACATGAAATCCTGCTTCCTTGAAAACGATGAATAAACATGAAACTGTTTCCAAGGCTACTTGTCCTCACAGTCCTTGATTTAAGGATTGAATGGTTCTGTTTTCTTCTTTGCTTCTTTTCCTTCCATTCCTCCCTCTCCTCCTCTCCTTCCTTCTTTTCTTTTTTTTTTTCTTTCTTTTATACACATACAGAAAAATAACACAGCAACAAATTAAAACTAGTCTTTTTTATCATTCCTTAGAAATCATTCTTATTCTCATTAGCAAGCTTTTTGCTCTGGTTTATTTTTTCAGCTATTTTATTCATGTAGAGCTTTACTGCTTCTTTCATTTAGCTTAAATGTAATATATTTAGAATACCTATCACTTTTAATAAGATGTGATGGTTTGCAGTTAAAAAGATGTCCCCTCTTCAGCTAGCTGCTGTTTAGAAACATGCCACAGTTGCACAAATCTCCCCATATTCTATGGGTGTTCAGGCATGTAAATCTAACTGTGAATTCCATTAAGAATCTGAAACTAATATTGCAATAATCATGTTCCTCTGCTTATGCCTAAGCTACAGCACCATGAAAATCTACATATCTCCCACATTTAGATGAGAGATCTACTAGTATCCTGGGTCAGGGTCTGAAAAGATGCATGCATGTACTTCTATCTAGCTTGACTACAAGCCTAAATTCCAACAGAAGAGCCTGGCAAATAAGGTAAAAAGGAGCTGAGGTACCCTTTCATGGTCATATTTTTGCTAGAAGTGACTGGGGGGAACAAGAACAGTGCCACTGAATAGACTTGTCACAATCTGACCATCAAGGCTCATAGCCTCTGTGAATTTGGCTACTATTTCTTAAAAGAATAATAATAATAAAATTAAAAACCAAATTAAAATCTTGTAGTCGAGTGCTGCTATTTAGCTATGTCTCATTTGCTAACACCTTTGAAGAAAAACAAAGCATAGGTTAGTGAATTTGTACTTCAGAATTTGTCTTGAAGACATAATTTCCCCTACTCTATCTTCTTTCCAACAACATCCTAGCTGCAGTTGTTTCAGATTAGTTGAAATAAATTTTGTTTTGATGTATATAAGTGGTTGCTTTTAGTATATGCATTGCTAAAAAGTACAAGAATATCCTTCACTTTATATTCAGCATTAAATTATATATTCCTTTAAAAATAATAAAATGAAATAGAAAGACTAAAACAATTGCAATTTAATTGAAATTTCAACTCTTATTTATAACTTACAAAAGTAAATATGACTGTAAAATGAAACTGAGTAGTGCTGAAACTGAAACATTCTCAAATTACCATCTGTTCTCTCAACAAAAAACTGCTGTCTATGAAAGCAAAAACTTTTTCTAAATAGTGTCTACTATTGCTTAATCAGATTGCATGGGTGACCTTGTAAATACACTGTGGATTTAAGTTAAAAGGAAAACAAATATGGTTGTAGACATTTTTAAGCTATGTTGAAAGCCGATACATACATTTCATACATGTTCTGATGCAAAAAAGAACAGCTGTATAGAGTACAATACTACATATTGTTGTACAGTGTATACAGTAGTATAAATGTACTGTATATAAGGTAATCCTTATATAACATACTGCTTACAACATCCTGCATCTTCACCTCTGTAAGACCACAAGAAAACAGTAAAACCTACCTGACATTTCACCTCTCAGAGAACAAAAGCTACCCCAGAGGACTGAAGAAGAGAGATTTCCTTTCACTTGAATCCTTCCAAACTGAATGATATATGAGGTTTTTCCCTGCATACCTGGAAACCTTCTTAGACTGTTTATCAGAAAAGATGTCTTTGATTCAGTACTCATATGCTGATTGTGGTATTTCAGCTGAAAAACACCAGATTTTCTCTCTGAAAACTGTTCTATTTTAAACAGGAGGAGGAGGAAAACGCATCAGAAGGCAGGAGAGAGAAAGAGGAAGGGATTAGCAATCACACCTATAAGCCATTGTAGCTTCCAAGGCCAGACATCAATTCGTTTCACCCTGTTCCAGTCCAAAATGTTTCTCAGCCAAAGCAGCCTCTAAAAGAAAAAGATTCATAGGTATTTGTAAGGCAGGGGATTCTCACTCTTACTGCATTATGAATTGAGAAAATCGCAAGAAACAGAAATCTGTGCTTTGTCCCCACTGGTCCCCACTGGGGACCCCACAGCACATACTTGTCATTTCCCATCCTCAGACTCAATACTCCGTCATACTACAAGGCGTACCTTCTCTGAACTGAGCAACAGCAGAAACATTAACATTTTCCTTCTAGATAGATACTTTTTTGAATTGTCATTCAGAAAACAAACAAAAAGAAAGTAAAGAAAAAAAAGCACCACATGTTTAGTCAGAATATGTACTTTAAGTATCTCTCTCAATGTTATTTCATAGAGGTGCCTTGTCTAATGGGAGCCTTGAACTAAAACTGTGCACATATTCTGGATGAATAGAAGGCATTTTACCTTCTCATTCAAAGACTGGAAAGAAAGAACACTTTGAGGAGCGAGAAAAAATTTCTAGGCACATAAAGGGACATATAAATTTGTATATTACACTGGAAGACGAGGTTGTTGGGTTTTTTTCTTTCTAGTACACTTGTACCTTTGTCACCACAATTTTCTACACTGTGATTTTCTCAGAAGGCATATGACTGAATACCTATGATACACAGAGTATCATCACATAGTGGTATGGAATAAAAATAGTCTCCTGATCCTGATCATCCTTTTGTTGAGCATTGTCTGTGAGTATGACCTATCTTCTGAACACAATATTCTTCAATATTAGTGGCATGTGCTCTAAGGAATTGAGCTTTGGTTGTTGTTCCTGGATGCTGATAAGTCCATTCAAAAGTAGAACTGGAATGAACCAAAAAAGAGCATATGTATACACTTATATGAACTTTAAAAATATTAAGCAAATATACAACTCTCATATTTACCTTGATAATTTCTGTTCTGTACTTTTATTGTGCATTTATATTAACAGTCTCTCTCACTGCATTTTTCCTTCACTAATTGAATTACCATTCTTTCTTCCCTGTTATGTGTCTTTTTGATCTCTTATCGTTTGTTCTCATCACCAGTTACCTGTTAGTGTACCTGTCTACATCTAGCATAGCCTAAAATGTTCAGCATAAATAACTCAAGCTAAGCAACTAAGTTTCAACATTCAGAGAATAACGTTTAGAATCACGAAAGTTGGAAAAGACCTTCAAGGTCGTCCAGTCCAACCCTATTTCTGTTGACACGTGCTTACATTTCTAAAACCCCACTTTGCAGCAGTTAAGGTCCATTTTTTATCTGAAATATGTATAAGTATGCTGTTTTACTTACAATATATTTTTATTAATAAATTATTGGCACCAGTCTCTCTGGAATAGGTAGTCCCAGTCCTGGTATGCAAAAAGAGATAGTTACTGCCTCAAAAGATTAAGATCTAATTCTGAAAAACTAAACATGAAGGAACTTCATTTCCAGATTCGTATGAAACAGAAAAAGTGCAAAAGATTTTAGAAACATCCCACAGTGAATTGCTGAGTACAACCTGAACTGTTTGAGGAAGACTGCTGTTATTAACATGAAAGGCTTTTAAGTTTACAAGTCATTCTTCAAATACAATTCAGAAAGTCAGAACACTTGGACATGTGGGAAATTTAAACAGAGGGCATTTCCAGTGGGATTTCTCACCTGCTCGAAGGTAGCTGTGGTCCTAACTCCAAGGATTAGTGCCTACATACACACAAAGATCTGAGCTTAAGAAACTAAACTAATTTTTCTTATGGTGAATATACTTCAATCTCATGGCCAACTATCTAACAGCCAAATTGAATTTGAGTGTAAAGAGGATGAAAGTCACAAAACTGAATGATCTGAATAACAGAACAAACACATAATAAGAGTGAGTCATTTTAAATGAAAGACATGAAGAGACAAAGAGTACTCACATGCCTTCATTTAGAGAGGATCACAGAAATGATATTAAGTGTTTCACTCTCCCACTCTCGCTATGTACAAACCCGAAAGTGAATGACAGTGTATTTTACAGGATGTGTCAGGTTCTGTTGCTTTCATACAATAAATAATTTTACAAGTTTTGTTAATTTGAAAATAAAATCTTATATTTTATTTCTTTCAAAATACTTAAATGCCTTTGATCCTATGGTACTAGGAGGTCTACACAACAAATCAATTTATTTAAACTCATCCTAACAATGAAAATCGTAGAACCATGACTTCAAGCATCACAGATTTAAAAGACTCCGTAGCTTCCATCTTTCCTCATTTGCTTTTAATGTATGTGTTATCCAGGAACACTGGCTTATAATGTATTTTAGCTTGTCTTTGAATTCCTAGTAAATACTTAAAAGAAAATGAACTCTTAATAAAGAGATCAGCTTCAAACAAAGCTTCACAACAACACTTAACAGACACTTAGTTTCAAGTCAGCGATTGCTATTTTGCATTAACTAGGCTTCATCCCATTCTTAAATTGGAAGTCTTTTAAATTCCACATCGAGCTGGAATTGATGTAATGAGCAATGTAGCAGGTACAATGGAAGATGCACTATAAAGAAAAATTGACAGCAAATTGTCCATTCTGATACATAGTTAACTGATGGTATAGGAGATTATTCATTTCCAGAAGGCATTATTGTCCTTTTGCATGCATATTCTAATTAAAACAAGTGTTAATAAAAGTGGGAAAAAGATGACAGATGAAATCTTAGGGCCCAAAATATAGACAAACTACTATAGCAGCATACACAGGATTAAGTATTCTGCAAGAGTAGATTCCTAAGATGCTTTCAAATTTATCGCATTACAAGTGTAATCATTTTCATGTCAGAGTTCAAGCCAGAGCATGATGAAACTTAAGGATGCAATACCTTTATGTAATAGACTTCAGCACTTGTTCCTGGGTGTGTTATCTTTTCCTGATTTAATATAAAGAACTGGTATGTTTTCAGTTCTGGGCAGCGCAAAGAAAGAGGATGTGTAGACAAGACTGGCAAGTCCCTTGCTGACTGAAATAAGCATACCTTCTGTCAGCTTTTGCAAGTAAGGTACTTCATGTTTTTAATTCACCTGATGTGATGTCACAGTGTGATATCCCAGATTGCCCTCAGGAACGGCTCCATTGATTCTGCTTTCACTCCACTTTCCCACTTTTTTCCTGTAGCCCCTTGTTCAGCTGTGAGTCTGAGTTCCTGAGGCAAACACCTAGATTTCATTTGGGATTCCTTACTCAGCTTCTCAGGGGTTACCAAACACAGGATGTAAAAGTGAGTTAGAAGAGGACAAACTGAGGGTTAACTATTGAATAGGAGTGTGAGTAAGGAGAGAACAAGATAAGGGTTAACCATTGTATAGGAATGCAGGTAAGCAGGATGAGAGGCCAGATAACATCTCGAAACTCTATTGCAATAGGTCAGGATGGGATTACTTCTGTTGAAGACAATGAGCCTTCATCCCATGACCACCAGATGGAGATCCTCACTGCCCACAGTACATGTGCAAGAGGGAGGGGACCATCTGCTGATGGATTCTCAGAAATGTAATGAATATGGATATGAATTCCAGGAAAATCATTAATTATGTATTAGTTTGGCCTATCTCTGTACCAAGCTTTTGACCTATGTTGTGCAATTTAGGTGGATCTATCCTCCTTGGACCCAGTGTCTGTGCAGCACCGAATAAACCATGCTTGCTTTGTAATCTTACTTGGGTTACAGAGTTTGATTTTGCATGTCAAAAGAACATAAACATATCAGGAATGTTGAAGGACACAATAGTTTTAAAACGGAAAGTTTTTTTATTTGAGGAAACCTTAGGAAACTGAAGGTAAATTAATAAATTAATAACTTCATTCTGTAATTATGTTACAAACATACAAACATATTCAAGTGGTTGTTTCTCAGCTCTTATTATGAAAAGAGCGACAACAACAGCAACAACAAAACAAAACAAGACCAGTCTGCATCACAGCATAAAGCTGAGTGATGAAGAATAAATACTTCTGGGTTCATTTGCCTTTCTCAGCATTTTGCACAGAGGTGCCACAAATAAAAGGAGACACGAGCCCAGGGTGAGAGTTTTCATATCAGAAACAAAGTAATTTTCCTTTATGTTACTCCACAAAAAAACATGCATAAAGATACATGAGTTTTTTCTACAAAGGCTGAATTGTTATTCCTTTCCAGATTCAGTACCTATTCTTTAAAAGTGTCAAAAATTTATTATTTCCCACCCATTGCAGTTTTCTTTATTTTTCACCAGCCCACTGCATACCTTCACTTTTGTATTCTCTTCCTCCTTTCATTTCTCTGCCTTCTGTTTTCTCATTCTTTTTATAACTTCTCAAAGGACTCCTTCCTATTGTCCCTTACTCATATTCTGCTCTGCTGAAAAATACCTGCAGCAGCAAGCCTTTCCTACTGTGAGTGATGAGGAATGCTGTTGATTCAGTGCCGCAAGGACAGGGGATACGAGAGCAGTGGGTGACACTGCAGACAGTGTCAAAATAAGGGCTGGCCCTAGTTTTCAAAAAAATTAGTTTAAATGACCTGGTTTGATTCTTTATATAAGGAGAAGTCAAGTTCAGCATCAAGGTTTTGCTGGTTTTGGAGAATTTTTGCCTAGTAATAGTTCTGCATTTCTGTGAAGTTTTTTATGGATGAGAGTGTATTATTCTCCCACAGAATACATAGAGGCAATGCAGCTGAAAATGCATCTGAGCATGCTAGTATTCCTCTATAGAGAAGACTCCTGTACAACATAGATCTCTGTGGGCAATGCACACTATCCCAGCTTTGCACATTTTTGCAGTCAATTAGGTGTGATTACAGAATACAGCTGGACTCATTTGGCCTGTAAAACCCATCTTTACTTTTCTGAAATGGGTAAAGGAAAGGGCAGTAATTACAGAAAGAATTTTCTCATATTCTCCATCCCCTATATCTCTACACTGAGAAACTGGAAAATATTAGAGAAAACAAAAATATAGCAGTTTAACCTCAGAATTCAACTTCACTGATACTTATGCAGAAACAGAACCAGTGGAGAATCTCTGTATCTGCTTTAGAGATTTTCTGAGGTTTTTGGAAAAGCCCCACAAGACATGCATCTACTGGGAGAAAATCCTCTAGCACTTGAATGCATACACAAAAGCTTTCTTGCAGAAAACTTCTAAAATTAATGTAAACACCAAATTCTGATCTAATCCTTTCCTGAGCTATGCTAAAACTAAGAAACCCCACAGAGAAATACATTATTGCCTAACAGACCAGCATGAGGAGTTCACTGGGTGCAGCTGAGGTTGTGCCTCCTTCTACTCCATGGCAAATGTGTACTTGTTCACATGAGAGATATTTTTAATGAAAGAACATTACCTTAGATTATTCTGATCCTCAGTAGGTAAATAGGTGCTTTTGGACTCTTCTCAAAGTTTAGCTGATACACATTAGTTTTTATAAAGTATTCCATAAATATGAATACAATTTCTTTTCACCTTGATTTACTTCAGGTCATTTCCTTTTTAAGTGAGCATTGTATGCAGTTGCATTTTAATTACAAGTATCCAAATAGTAATTTAATAGTGTGGATAGGAAAGTTCTCCTATGCAAACAGAAGTTGGTGCTTGCCATTCAGTTATCTTCTTGACCTGCAAGACTTTGAAAATAAAACAGATGTTAACAGAACTCACCAGTGTAGGAATCAAATGTTGTTTCTGCATTAGAATTGGATAATATTTTTTTATTTCATGATCCCCGCTATCATAGTTCTTTTTGGGAGTCCTTCTACTTAACTTGAGGAAGATCTCTGATAGTTTACATCACTTATCTTCTAGACGAACCTTCCCAGGAATGCACACTCTGTGTATTGATGTATGTATAAGTACATTTTTGTCATACACATTGCAAGAATATCCCGCACGAGATCAAACCAGAGAACAAGTCATGGCATGCCAGAGGAAGTGCCTGAAGATTCAGCGGAAGGCCTAGCATCATCATTCCAAGAAAATCAATGTATCAGTACGACAAGAAGAGCACTGAGACATCATGGAAGGACAGGAGGACAGGACTGACACCAGATAACAAATAAATTAACAAGTAAATAACAAATGTAAACCTTCTGATAAGACTGTGAACTTGGAGTACCCAGCCAGTGGGGAAACGGGGGAGGAAGGGAGGCAAGGGGGAGAAAACAGGGTATAAAGACTGTCATGCTGTGTCCATAGGGGCACTCCTGCTTGTGGGACTCCCACCATTGCAATCATGAATAAAATCTGCTTTTATCAGAGATACCATCCTGACAAAAATTATTTGGATATTTCCAACACCAGTGAGCTGCATTCTTTTATGAACTGTGATTCCCTTCAGTGGTTAGAATACAAAAGCTTACATGAAACTTCCTGTCTAATATTATTTTTATTTGAAAATGATGTTTTAAAACACATCATAAATAGTGCACACCAGGGCACTAATTGTCTATTCTAGGAATAATGAACGCTGTTTACTATATTTTCTAATGCCTACTATCAAACACTTGTTCTATAAAAATCCTGATTTAATCTTGTTGCACAGTAGTAAGCTGAAAATTGGAAGTTGAAATCTTGTTCTAAGAAAGTATGTGTCTTATTAGGAACAGGGTTAACAAACACATTCTACTCCATCAGTGATTTTTCCCTTGTTCAGAAATAAGAGCTTGTTTCAAGATCTCCCTTAATTCACAGTATATATAATATTCTTTTTCTTTACCAGTGTTGAACCCAGCTTCTAAATATCAATATGAATTTATTATCATAATTACAAGCAACCTAATGCATTTGGCAACTTAATTAGAAATAACACTTTTAATCCTGCTAGGAATTAACCTAACTTCAGACTTTACAGAAAGTAAATGGCAGTAGTTCTTGGAATACACAATACATTGCTTTTTCCACACAAGACATGAAAAAGACTACTTTTTTACTTTCAGTTAAGAATATTTTTAATTTATTTTATTGCTGGCAGTATGTTCTATTCACAGCATAAGATTCTTTTATTTCTTGCTCTCTATTGCATCATCTAGCTTAGAATTTCTTAGGTCTACTTTTTTGCTGTATGTAAAAGATAATAAGTGGAATGTTTAAATATGCTGGATGTTTTAATGATTAGTAATTTCAGGCTGTGGGTAAAAGCTCCAGATGAAAAACATCATTATAGAGAAGATAAAGTGATTATCTGACATTTAAGCTGAGGCTTATAAATCTAAAAGAGACAGCAAAAAAGACATTTGATTTATTCAGGGAAGACTTGAGAAAAGGAAAAAAAGGGGGAAGAGGAGGAAAGAAGATCTAGCTAATAACAAAAGACAGGGGAAAGCAAATATTCTTCTAAGTAACAAATGTTCAACTAAGGTATAAAATATGAGACAGAAGATGAAGTAGAAGACGTCACCTGAAGAATGAGAATCTGATATTATGATGCTGTTTTTAAAACAGTATATTAAGCTTTTTCAGTAGAACTACACAAATAAGACAAAAAAATCATGACATGCTAGCTAATGTATTTATTAGTTAACCACGGCTTGATAAGAGGAGTGGCAGCATGAACTGACTTGCATGTGCAGAGCAGCATACAGAAAGGCTGTACAGAAGTTGATGCTGATGTTTCCTCCAGAGAGGACAATACACTTGGAAAGGTTTCAGAGTTTTTATCTGATGTTTTCACAGTCTTCTCACATTTGCTCAGAGGCTTGAGAGCCAATATTCTTTGATTTCCTATACTCATGCTCTACAAAAATATACAATAAGTTCAATTATCCTTGCCTTCAGGAGAAAAATCTGAAAAAAAGTGGAAGACTATTACCCTCCTTTACAAATGTGAAACAAAATTAAGTAAGCATTAAGTCACATGGAAGCACAGAGTAGAGGTGACAACTGAAAGCATCCCAAGTCAGTTACATACAGACAAATTGTACCTCTCCCTCAACGCTGCTGTTCTTCAGAAACCATGTATCCTTAAGGAAGCACCTCAATGAACAGCTTTGAAACATCTAATTTCACTGACAACGTGCCCACTGCAAGGCTTTTATTTTTGAAAGAACTCAGATTATCCGCAAACTCCAAGCACTTCAGTTAAATGTTCAGGACTGACATCTAACGGAGAGATGATAGAAGGTGAGTTCTTTGTTTTTCTTCTGCAAAGAGTGATTGCATTTAGCAGCTACTACCCATTGTAACTGTTGTCTACTTACAACGGAATATCTGAGCAACTACAAAAATTTTTGACCTCTGAGTGTCTACTCAGAGTTCACTGTTCTACTCAATTCAGTGTTCTACTCTTGCATTCAGAAACAAACCAACCAACCAACAAGTATTCATTCGTTTTTTCACGCACAGGTATTACACTCTTTGTTGGTATGGTAATTTGCCAGAAAGGGTTGTGTTTACTGTCACTGAACTTAAATACACAAGGTTTTATATTTATTTTCTCTCGGAACAACACTGATGGAAAATCTCATTGACATGTCCCAGAATTTTTGTGTACCTATTGTCTCTTAAGTAAATTCAAGGGAACTGGATCCCGTCCTTCAACAAAAACACTGCCTCTCTATTCATGGTAAAAGACACCAATGTGCCTTAGCTGCTCAATGCCCACTATTGAAATCTGGATCTTATAAAATATCCTAGTGTAATATTCTTTTTTTTTTTTTTTTTATCTTTGTTTTGAAGTGCTAAATGTTCATAAATAACATAAGTACTTGGAAAATAAACAATCTAATTTTAACATGGGAATTCCTACCTACTATAACAGAGGTAAAAGAAAGATAATATTTCCCTACAAGTTTTCCCTTTTTTATAACACACCTTGAGGTCCCACATTCCCCAGACTAGCCAGAACCTATAGCATGGCATTTTGTTCTCTGCCCTAGTATTTCAAAGGAACAGTGCACTGGTCACTCTGAATGAAGTTGCAGGGATTTAATTCATTTCCCTCTTTACAAATAGATCTTGTTCTGACAAAGCACTACATGAAATACAAGAATATTTCCCTCTTGATGTGTCACAAGAGGTTAAAAAATTAACTTTTTCTTCTGTTACTTCTGCCTCTGACTGGCATTTAGAGAATCAAAATACAGTCAATTAAGCACATCATATAAGCAAGTGTAAATATTTGGGAAGGCTTTCCTGTGATTACTTTGTTTCACTTACTGCACTGATGTTCTTTTCATTCATTTATTCTATGCACTGAATTACTCATTGAGCAATTATTTTGGAAGTGAGTCTTCCATCAGAGACATGAAAGATTAATTATATTATACCTTTTATTCCTACACACTCTTACATACTGCCTTAATCCTGTAATTGCATTTTTTATGTTATTTTACTAAAAAAATTTAGTTGAATCTTCTGAACATGCACTTTTAAGAAAAATCAAGATGATGTTTAATAAGTAAGTCACAATATTGTATATTTATTCTTCTTCCTCTTAGAGGCTAGAATTTAAATAATGTGAAAACACATCCTATTCTAGTCTTCAGTAAAGTCAAGCAGCACATAACTGACAAGTCTGAAAACAAAAAAGAAAAAAATATTTTGTTAGTCTTAACAGCATCTACAGAGCCTCATGGCAAAATATTGATTATCTTTCTCCTGAAACTACTGTTATGTGAATGTACTTCATAACTGTGGTAGAAAGCATGAATACAATAATAAATGGCTAAATTATAATTCATCACTTTTCTAGGATCATATTTTAAAAAGTGATCACAATGCTAAACTCATTTCAGAAAAGGAAAAAAAAGGGGGGGGGAATAAGTATCCAGAAATATTATCTTCCCCCCCTCTTTTTTTTTTTTTTTTTAAAAAAAAAAACCTTTATAAGCATATACAGTGCTAGTTTCTCCAGCAAACAGAAATTTAAATTAATGTATCATGTCATATTGTCAGCCTGGTAATCTTCAAAATATAGAGATGGGTTTGAGAAGATGTAAACAAAATACTTCCACTGCAGAAGTGAAGTATCCACAAGAGAAGCCTCCAAGGATACCCAAGGTCTTACCGTACAGCATTACACTCACAATTACATGTTTAAAAGCCTATTTCCCCAAAATGAGCTGCACTATCTAGACAGGATGTGTGTGTACATGGGCATATGCAGTCTCCAATGAAAAACTACATGAAATGAGAAACAGAAGTGACTTGAGCACTGCAACTTCCCAATAGTTATTTTTTTTTAATGCATCAAGATAAGGCCTTACTCTGAATACACTGTACTTTGTTCTTGTTCTTCAGCTCAGTCTTGGTGAGAGTTCATAGCATCAGTTGACAGGGTCTACTGCCTACTGCTGATCATTTAAAGAAGAGAATAAAGCAGCTTTTTCATCACATTCAGTGTGATCCAATAAATTATTTAATATAAAGGATTAAATTCTTAGAGCATTTTATTTTTATCTATTCACAGGAAGGTGACAAAATAACAAAATATTTATAGTACAGAAAACAAACCAACAAACAAAAAGCAAACAATACCCAACCAATAAATAAATAAATAAAAGAAGTGGTGGGAAGGATCCCCAAATAAAATCATTCCAGCCTCACTGCACTAGGATTCATAAGATCTCACTTATCTTTTATTTAACTGCCTTTTTTGTGTTTCTCAGGTGATGCATATTGAAGCAGAGTTGTGAAGATAGTTGAATGATGATCAGATTGCTCAGTATAACCTTTTAGCACAATGATTAGAAAATGCGTATCAAGACAAAAGACAGCCTATTGTTTTTGGCAAACAGGAGTATGTGTCAAGTAATTCAAGGAGTTTTGCAGTAAAAATAGGAAATACATGAAGAGCACTTGAGGGCTGTAACTTCATAAAAAAAAAAAAAATGCATCTCAGTGATCAAGGGTTGGGATAAAGTCCAAAAAGTAAGTCAAGCAAGAAAAAATTACATTTAAAGATGACTCTTGCCTCATTTTTCAACAGTTACACAAGAAAAAGGAGGTCCTACTCCATGTTCCTGGAATTATTGTAATATTACCGAAGAACATTCCTCAAACAATGACACTGCTGATGCAAAGAGTGCTCAAAGCTAGATGACTGCTGCAAACAGCTGTCTGCAAATACTTCGGTGAGATTTACAACTAGTTTATGGCTCAGTTATGCCTACTTTTTTGTTGCTTCCTTTAGTGTTCCTTAAAAGATATTTTGATTTCTAACACCTACAAGGAAGACAAAAGTCTTACAAATACATTTATGAATATTACTAGTTCTTTATCCATGCCACAGTAAAATCTACATGATATTCTCCTCATGGAGGAATAGGCTTCTCATGTTATTCAAAGCAACTCATTGCTACATAAGATGAAGAAATATGTGAATGCTAAGACCTACACTAGGGAAAGCATGCAGCAATCCTGAAAAGCATTACACAGGTGCAAAAAATGAGGATGTTCACTACTGCATTGACACTATTAATGAATAGCATTCATACAGACACAATCTAAAAATATTTTCTTAACATTATCCACAGAATACTTCTTGCTTTATAGAATATAATCAAGGTAAACTAATGAGAATTTATTTTCTATTTGTTCTGGATAAACAGCATCAATTCACTTAGGTTCCCATGTCACTTCAGATTCTGCTCATTGATTTCAGCCACCACAAACGTCTCAAGAAAAAAGAGAGTAGCACCATGAAATTGGAAAGGAGCCAACCAGGAGATAAACATCATAGACAATCACTAATATCAAAAAAAGGAGTTATTTTACAGGAGTGGGCAACTGCACTCATAGCCAACCATGATGACTTGGCAATAAGACTGCTGTTACCAGCCAGCGTGGCTGAGTTGCCTAATAGTTGATGTTGATCCTGACAGAAGATTCCTCCATGGCCAATGGAGGAGTTGGGATCTTCCACACAGTCTGAGCTATACCAGACCTGTGCTGTGTGATCTGATGCAGCAGACCTGCATCAGTCCCAGCTGTGAAGCTGTGTATACTGCACCAGCTTTGGGGGGGGCAGATGGCACTGGCACCCACCTCATCTGCATGTTCCTGCCTTACATAGCAGAGCAGCAAGAAGTTCTTGTAAGAACATTGTTTCTGCTTTATAGAAATTGAGCAGTTTTTTTTCTTTTTAAGAAAATCCCACAATAGCTTAAATGTCCAGGGGGGAAGAATCTCTGCTAGGGACAGAGGTATGCAAAGCATGCTGTGCATGGCTCAGAATCACCTTTTGTGGTTAATTGCCCTAGCCTACCAGCATTGAAAGGGATGAAAATGTACCTATGCCATTCTCTTCCTATAGTGTTAACTCCAGTAACAGCATTGTGAATGATAACTTACAAAGTTTAAGCCTTTCCCACTGGAATCATAACAAACCAGTACATCATAGCACAAAACAGCATAGAAGCAGTAAGAAGTAAGAAGCAGAGAAACAACTGATTCATCTTTTACTAGAAAAGCAGTTTGAGGATTTCTAAAATTCTCTCTGAAACAGAGTCAAGTATTTTCTGCCAAATAAGAACTGCGAAACTACCACAGAGCATGAAAATCCTGGCATTTGAAGCAATAAAGAAAAACCACACTTCAAAAACTGAAACAGAGGAAAGAGAGTAAATGCTCCATTTTCATCCTTTCTCTAACAGTTCAGTGATGGAGGCATTCAGTCACAGTGCAAGAGATACATAACTCTCTTGTTCTCTTTGCTAAGGGGAACTTAATGTGATTCTTTTTCTTCTTCATCAGCAAGCAGGATTTATAGAAACATAGAATCATAGAATGATTTGGGTTGGAAGGGATCCCAAGGATTGTGAAGTTCCAACCCCTCTGCCACAGGCAGGGCCACCAACCTCCAGATCTGGTACTAGAGCAGGTTGCCCACAGCCTCATGGTCTTGAACACCTCCAGGGATGGAGCATCCACAGACTCTCTGGGCAGCCTGCCCCAGCAGCTCACCACTCTCTCTGTAAAGAACTTCTCATCAAGATCCAATCTAAACCTTCATCCTTGAGCTTAAGTATTCTTCCCAAATGATATATTAGGGATCCTACTGTGTACAAAATTCCTGAATATTCACCAACACTGGCGTATGAAGCCAGGTGTCTCACTCTGGAGGTAAATGCCCCAGTCACCATGCTATGTAGATGTCATTAATGTGTAACTAATTAATGCTAAATTGTTTAAAGAAATAAAAGAAAAAAAGGGGGAGAGAACTACTGTGCAAAAACAAATGAGTAGTGTACAAGACAATGCATGACATCTAACCTTCGAGGAAGGCTACAGGACATGATGAGTTAAATTACTGTATGAACTTCCCGCGGAGATCTGGATTTCCTCACAAGCAGGTAGAATCTTTTTTGAAGCACACTGAAATCTGTATACACTCGCGTATAGATAAATACATATGACAAAGCATCTGCAAAGAAATGAAAAGAACGAGCTGAGGATTCTGATTTTAAATCAGAAAATGAACAATTCAAATGATTTTTAAGAGAAATTTTTGGAGCCAAAAAGAATTATTCAATATACTGACCCACTAATTTATACTGACTAAGTAGTATCCTCTGGGATTAGGGTAGAATAATCCAGAATATTATGGAATAATATAATATATAATATCTACTACAGGATAAAAAATACCTTATACTTCCTGTTTACAAACATGATTTCATAAAATTTCCAGATATTGAATAAAAACAGGCTGCCAAATTTCATGACTGTTTTTGTTTAATTTTAACAGTCACTTATAAATATTATCAGTGTACGTGATCTGCCTCTCCAAGGCACAACCAGCACCCAGCATATTCCTCTTCTGTTTCCATAAAAATATTATCAGTGCATTCCTGATCACTGAAGGTGAACCAATGACTACACTTAGGGAAATTTTCTGGGGGAAATTGGAAATTTTGCAGGAACATTAGCAATTCAGTTTAAAACCCAATCTGTGTTCTTATAATATGGTTGTCTAATACTAAGCATTCCTACATGCAACCTTACATAGAGCATTTGACTATTCCAGAGACATTTTTTAGAACTATGAGCTATAGCTAACATCCATTCACGGTAGTTTGTCTGTTATCTTCCATCAGATGAAAATCTAAATAGTTAGTGTGTACTTATCTTACACATACACACACACACACCAAACAAAAAAAAAACTAATTTTTTTCAGGTGTATGTAAGAACATGGAAATCTCAAGTGGATTCCCAGGTGGAACAGCTACAAGAGTATCCTCAGTTAATTCATATTAGAATTAAGCATTTCAAAGCTTTGATAGAAGTAGGCAAGCCTTTTTTTTTTTTTTCCCCCTCCCCCCACCAAAAAAGTGGAGATTTGAGAAGATATTAACTGTTAGAGAAAATTTTTTTGAGTAGTGCTTTCTAGAAAGAAAAATGAAAATCTTTAAAAGAGGTGTTGAAAGAGAAAATAATGATTTGGAAATATCAAAACTTTACTTAAACTTTTAAACATTTCATAAAGAATCTGCATTTTTATTCTTCTGCTAAAAGATTTTTCACATTTAACACATCAACTTGAATAAAAATGTCAAATTGCCTGAAAAATGGCCACTGTTGTAGTTTTTCATCTTGTCAAAAGTATTACTAAAAATAATTTGGTTCCATCTGTACTGTGTTCCATGTACTTTTGCAATTCAGTCACCAAACTGAAAGAAAAGAATTCTTTTTTTTTTTTTGCTTTGTTTTGAATACTAAGCATAAGCTCAACGTTTTTTAAATGGTACAGCATGAAACCAGAAAAAACATGCTGTGAATTACATTTTTTAAAGGACTAAGTGATGAAAAGGTATTGTTGAATACTTATATCTAATAAAATAAGTCATATTACAGCATTTACATTTGTACAAATATTCTCATTACAGCTAACAGGAGTTTTACACAAGCAAAGGCTGATTAAAAACCAAGGGAAGAATACTAGAAGAAATACAATTCCTTTTAGCAAGAAAGAAAGCTCTAGTGTTGCCAAAGCTAACTACCCATTTCGACAGCTTATTTGGTGCTTGAATGTCACACACGTTCTTCACATGTTGAGACACAGAACAGCACTAATACCTGTAACTTCAGTAAACGTTGAAGAGTCAGCTTAAATGGGCGATAAAAGTAAGATTCAGCAGCAAGCATGTGACTACACATATGAAATTAAACTGCTTAGAAAATCCAGGAAAATAGTCTTAGTTAGGGAAGGGTGGATAGGTAATGATGACTGCAAAATTTCTTGCAGAAAAAATGATATTTCTTTACAAACTGGAGTCATCAGCACCCTACCAAATTCGTGTGAGAAATACTAAGTCCCTTTATTACTATCTTATTAATCACATATGTAATTTTGTAAACACTATCACAGCTACCTACTGTATTCTAGAGCTGTATCAGCAATGTAACCAGTGATTTTTGAAATCCTTGACAAAGCAGATGAGAAGACAGCAATGAGAAGGAAGAAAGAAAGCTGTCTTCTAAAACTATATGATAACAGTTACAAAAATAATGACTGTTATTATTACTGTTGTTGAATAGATGAAATATTTTCTTTTATTTGAAAAGATAAATCTTTATCCAGAAGAGAAAATTAGTTGTAAGTTATCTCATATTACACTGGAAAAACAGCATTTTTTGGCAGTAAATATATATATTTTTTTTCAGAAACCAATTCTAAAAAATGTAAAAAGACAATCGGAAAAGTAGCATAATTGAAAAAGGAAGCTTTCAGATTTACAATTTCAGATTTGGAATGTCCATGAGGTTTTAATTCGCTGTTTAATTCTGACGGTGAAATTAACGTATGCAACATTGAGTGTAAGGTTGCATATGCATTCAAATTAAGTACATTATTTTTTATACACATAAGCAACTCTACCACAAATTCTCTAAACTATATTGTTCCACTTTTATCACCAGTCTGGTGACCTTTTTTCTTCTCTCTTCTGTGAAGCTCTTCACATGTGTTGTAATGACTTGTGAAATTCTCACAGACGTAGGTCTATAGTAGTTACATACAGCAAGTTGTGGGGAAAAAACAAATAAACCAATCAACCAACATCCTCCAATCACAGAAGCTGCATTAGTAAATGTTTATCGAGTCTTATGCAAGCATAATGGTCTACATTTATGAATTTTGAGTTTATGATGGAGGCCCAAGAGAGAATTCACATTTTGAATTACGTGTATAATCTTGGTGTAAATATCTTATAGCTGAAATATTAATAATGTTACTATAAAATGAAAGAGGAAGAAAAAGACTGGATAGGTACTGCAGCAGATGTGATGTCAACCTCCAAAATGGATGTGGATTTTACGTTGCTTTAAGTTATTTTATTAGTATTATTATCAGTATTCAACATATTTATTGAGTGCATTAAAGAAAGTCACAGTAAAAACACAGTTTTTTTGTTTTCTACCAGTGACCTTACTGATTCAGTTTAATAGTAGCAACATATAGGTTGAGTACAGAGATATCTACTTGCTCTGCACTGCCAGCAAGGGGGCCATCACTACTGAGCAAACCCATACATCTAGGAAATACTGTGACGTGAAACTCATTCCTGATAGCTTAAATGCTGCATATTTCAGAGTCAAAACACATCTCTCAGGCTCTGTCTCATCTTATGTAGAAGATGTGTAGTCATGGATAGCACTTGAATTAAATTTTAGATGCTAAAATAAAGATGATCTTTTTGGAAGATTGTGTTATGACCAGGAGTGATGGACACTGTAATTCGTGTGTAGAATTTAAGAATATAAGCATTAGACATAAATTTGTTACACATGAGTCTATGTTACAGTTGGCCTTGCTCTGGTTTATCAAGTTCAAAAATCAGTTTTTCCATCCCTGTATAAGATATTAAAAAAACCCACAAATTAATTTTAGTCTTCAAATAGTCCATTCTGTTTCAGGACACTTAAATGCACTTAATGTGTGATTTAAATAATAAGGAAGATCTTAGAATGTCAGGTTTTCTATACTAGATGTTTTATAGAATATATGGCTAATGTTTTTAAATTAAAGCCAATTAGCTATTTATTTTTTTCTTCCAAATAACTAAGTACCTACAACTGCGAAAACTGAAAAGGCAAAAGAACACATTTTAAAATTGACTTTGTGTATGTGTTCAAAACAAACTTTACATCCTCCTCTAGGCTTTTCAACCATTCTCAACTTCTCTACTATAAGAGTGACAGAGTACTGGAACAAATTGTCCAGAGAGGCTATGGAATCTCCTCTGGAGATATTCAAGACGCTCTTGGATCCTTTTCTGTGCAATCTACAGCAGGGAATCTGTTTCAGCAG
>NW_024884253.1:72236550-72337534 GCF_019232065.1 Centrocercus urophasianus | reverse complement strand
CAGGAGGCTGTACTAGATGATCTTCAAAGGTCCTTTCCAATCCCTAAAACTGTGTGTGTGAGGGAACTTTTGTGTTAAGTGTATTAATGTGTGCTGAACAGCAACACTGAGGAAGAAAGGTTGCTGTACAATTTCCTAATATATGCTTTTAGACTCCTATAATTTTTCAGAATTACAATGAAGAAAGAAGAAAAAGACTAGCACTTCTTTAAGTAGAATTACAAAGTTTCAGGGTGCATATGCCCTTAAATTTATCCACGATTTCTTCAAATTTGATATAGGCAAAAAACAGCTCATCAAGTACAAGAGCTAGCTTGGCATTATCAATTAAAATACAATTACTTTTCTTTTCTTTGTTGACTGTAAGCTATGATAGTTCTTTGAATATTGATTTCAGATTTTATTTCTCCTTGCCCTAACAATAAAAATAGTTCTGCTACATTCTCAACGTTAAGAGAATGTATTAATTTATTATATTTATTATTTTTATCTATTTATTAATAATAACTTATTATTATTAAGAATTTTAAAGACATAAATTAGGAAATATTAGAGACTGTTTGAACAATTTCTAAATTCTTTTTTTAAACTTACCTCATATTAACAATGTCTCTGACATAAACCAGGGAAAAAGTCTTCCAATTAGCAATGATTTTGGAAAGAGTTGATTGCATCTATAAAGCTCATTTCTTTTGAAACTTCTTCATTGCTAATAAAAAGGGTCTTTGACATTTAAAAAATCTTTAAATTTGGCAAAGAGGTTATGAAGTGGTTGTCAATGACATGATGTCAGAATGTAAATACTCAAAATATAAAAGTGCTAGAGATTTCAGCTGGTGTCATATTTTAGAATCTGTAGTCACTAAAGTGTTTAGTTAAGTGCATGCTTTCATCTCCAAAACCTGCAGTTAAAGAACAAGTCTGAATACTAATGTTCTGATTCTGCTCTCAAGGGCATTAATATTTGCACTGTCAAAATCCTGCATGAGGTCACTGAAGTTTCATAAATATTTCACATCCTTGCAACTGAATACAGAATCAAACTAGTATATTTTTCTATTAAAATGGATCTAAATGCAATTTTCCATGTTACATCTTGAATGAAATTATATTTAAATAGACCTCAGAACCCCAATGCTGCTGCCTCAAATATGAAATATGTCAGAAAAACTGCATTTGACATTCCTTAAAATGCATGACACTGTCACTGGAATGGACTATTTAAGTACATGTTGCATAAAATAAAAGGTAATGAAACTGTGCTTAAAGGCCAAATATATGCAATGGCATTCTTCTATGATCATAAAATCATAGGATAATCTAGATTGGAAAAGACATTCAAGATCATCAAGTCCAACCACCAACCTAACTGACTGAATCCTATCTAAGTCACATCCCTTAATGCCACACCCACATAACTCTGACATACCTCCAGGGGCTAGGACTCCACAACCTCTCTTAGCAGCAGTTTCCAAAGGCTGTTTACTCTCTTTGTGAAAGACTTCATTCTAATGTTCAATCTAAACATCCCCTGGAGCAAACTGAAGCTATTTACTTGCATTCTATCACTGATCTACTGAGAAAAGATAGATACCTTTCCTACTGCAATCTCCTTTCAAGTAGTTGTAGAGAGAAACGATCTCCCCCGTTAGCCCCCTCCTCCCTGTTTCCCTCAGTCGCTCCTCATTGATGCAGCATGTAGCTCATTCTAGCACTTTCCACGGTAAGCACCAGACACAAAAGCTGCACTGACAAGGGCTGCGGATATTGCTCTGAATCCAACTGAAAGGAAATACAAGAATGGCAGCATGGACGTGACGAGTGGGGTATAAATAAGAATACTGCAGAAAAACATCCACAGTGCTGTAATTCCTTTAACTTTTGGTACTCGTTTCTCAAAGAATATTAATTAGGGGCTTGGATAGGTAAAGTGAAAGTAAACTATCTTCTTTTCACATTGTACTTATAATCCTAGGAGAGCTGACTCTTTCTTGTGAATGTGATGAATGGGCAATCTGACACACAGTGGAAGAATCATTATCCTTCAGAAGCAACACTTCATTGAAATCAAACTAATTCTGAAGAAGCAAACTGGATTCCTGAGGAGCTCACACAAATATAACCTGAATTAGAAACCTACCCATCCCTTAGCAATAAGGACTAGAAACAGTTCTGTTACACTGTCCTGTGTTGGCATTTGGAAGGTAACATCTCCTGTCACGGATTCAATTTTTAAATTTACATTGCGTTATAATAAAATGCAATCATAAAGATTTTAACTCCAATGTCTAAAGCACATAGAATATTTTCAAAAGAGAATATTCTTTTGTGAATATCTGTAAAATATTCTATTTCCCCCTCTCACTTTGAAATAAAAGAAATTTTGAAATCTATTATGAAAAGAATTTTCTCATCTGAAAGTGCTCGTTAACACACATGCAGTGGGATATGGCATTATTTTAAGCATTACAGATTTAAACAGATTCTTCTCTCTACTTTACAGAATTTTTTTGCCTGCTCCTGTGACAACCAGTGTGAGTTATTTTTCTAACCACTAATAGTAACTTTACAAATGCTTCTTTGTGTGCTGAAGCTGGAAATAGCATCATGAAAAGATAGAAAATTACAGTGAGTTATGTTGCAGCTGCAGTTAAATCTACCATAGAATCACAAGGTTGGAAACAACCTAGAAGATATCTAGTCCAACCGTCTTCTCATTACCACTGCTACAAGCTACTAAACCATATCTCGCAGCTCCTCATCCAGACACCGCTTGAACACTGCCAGGGACAGTGACTCCACGAGCTCCCTGGGCAGCCATTCCAGTGCCTGACCACTCTCTGAGAGAATAAATTTTCCTCATGTCTATCCTAAACTTCCTCTGATACAACTTGCGGCCGTTACCCCGTGTCCTGCTCGTTGCCTGGGAGAAGAGGCCAAATCCCTCTTCACCACAACCTCCCTTCAGGAGGTTGTAGAGTGCAATGAGGTCTCCCCTGAGCCTTTTCTTCTCCAGACTAAACAATCCCAACTCCTTCAAGCACTCTTCTTAAGACTTGTGCTCCAGACCCCTCACCAGTTTTGTTGCCCTTCTCTGGACACACTCCAGGGCCTCAATGTCTTTTGCTACCTGCATATTAAGTTGTTCCTTGGTCAACTATATTCTCCATAAACTTACATTACTAACCACCACAGTAGAGCTCATTACTTCGGTGCAATTCATGCATGTCCAACCTGCAGCCTGCATGCGGCTTGGCACAGCTGGCACAGCAGTATGTCCACTGCCCCAGCTTCCTGCTGCTGTTGTGTCACCGCCCCAGAAGTGCACCCATCACTCAGCAAAGCCAAACATTGGTGTGCTATTAATAGTGTCTGAGCTGCAATCAGGGCTCAGGGAGAGCACAGTGCAGTGCTGACTCAAGTTATAGCAAATAACTGTGTGCATTTTGATTAATAGGCTAAAAAATGTGCTGTTAACAGCAAAAAAAACAAACAAACAAAATAACAATTAGTCAGCCATACATTCCCTGGGAATTTTCAAATGGAGTGTATAGAGTTGCAATTAGACATTCAACTCAAAAATCTGACCATGTCTCTTCACTTTTATAAGCCCTCTCTAACTAGAAAAAAAAACATTCCTCACTTCACAATCACACCTTATTCATGTAATCATGTTTTGGCAGAACACACAGTTGTGAACAACTGTTTTCAAGGATGAAGCACAGGAAGAGTGAAGTTTCATCATAAGTCTCTGATGAACACTTTGAGAACTTACTGAGAATTGTAACCACTGACATTAAACCAGATACTGATGCATTATTTTCATGAAGACAAGGTCACATATCCCACTCTTTTTTTGTTTGTTTGTTTTTTAAATAAAAATCAGTACTTACATGCATTAATTATACATTTTATGAAGGCTGCTCCAACTGTAGTGCCCCATTTCATTATACTGGCCCACAGTGTTGGTGAATGGCAGTAGAGGGTGAACCTACCTACCAATATTCCATCACATTTTCTTGCAGTGTGACAGATGGCAGCAGAGGGGCAATCTGACAGAATGGTGTCAACATGGGAGTGCATATGAAGCAATGTGATACAACTGAATTCCTCCATGGGGAAAAAAAAGGCACCTATCGACATTCACTGACATTTGATGAATGTTTATAGAGATCAAACAGTGGATGTGAGCACAATGAGACAGTGGGTCACCTCTGTTAGTGCATATTTTTATGACCATGGCATGCAGGCTCCTGTTCATTTCTGATGAAGATTCATAGCTAATGGTGGCGATTATGTTGAAAAAAAAAAATAGTGTTTTGTAGACGGGAATTTGTTCTATCAAATAGTATTATTGTGCTCTCCGTAAAAAGGAGGCACTGCTTTTGGAGTGACTTTTGTTTATGCAGCCCAAGACAATTCTTGTTGATTCAGTGTGGTCCAGACAAGCCAAAAGGCTGGACACTCATGTGCTAAAGCATAGGTAAGTGACAGTAGGCAGATCTTCTCCAAAGATTAAGAATCCTTTATTTCTTAGGATTCTTCTTAAGATACAGCAAAGATCATTTCCCCCAGTTAAGACAAAACCCACCCCCCTTATTTATCATTCAGGATAAATAATACCTACAAGTAACAGGTTAAAATATCTGTATCTTCTTTGATAGCTGCGGTTGAGTATTAACTTTCACTACACGTGATAATGCCTTTATTCACTTTCAGCCTTTAGGGTTATGATACACGTTTCCCTTATGATTAAGTTTACTTAATTTGACAATGGACCTATACTTCACTCTGGGTGTCTACAGTCACCGCCCTTGCAGATTCCCTTTATGTCTACCAAGTTCGGGAAGGTTGCCAGATTTTCTTCTCATATTGACTTGTGAAGGCTGTTGAAATAGCAACAACGAACCGATCAAAAAAACAAAAACAAAAAGAAAACCAACCACACACAACCAGATAACTAAGATTTTCCTTTTGGGCTGTGTCTTTGCTATCTACACACTTCCCTTCTTTCCTGTTTATTTCTCCTGTAGTAGTAATAACCTAAACAAACTTAACTAGTTGAGGTTCACTTGGCTCTTCTCGTTAAGATTTGATCTGACAAAATACATACATCAAAGCCATTTGAAATAGTTTCCTAATAAGTTTTGTTTTGTTATATTTTCCCAATTGTCTTAATGCCTTGGATATAATCTTACAGTAAAATAGATAAAATGAGTCAAATCTGGCACTAATGTGTCTATTTTGCTGCAATGATATATAAATTCCTATTAACATTTACTTTCGTGATTCAGTTTTTCTTTTTTTTTTTTTTTCCTTACTATGGTCAAGACTTGAAAAAGTAGCTTACTGATGCACTCTGAAAAGAGAAGCACATTTATGCTATTTCTTTTTATTTTTTTTTCCCCTTGATGCTGAGGCCAGACATCATCCTGGGCCTCACACTTGACAAAGCAGTGGCTGTGCTACAGAAGGGCTTTGAGGTACAGAATATAAAACCACAGATATCAGGCCTTTTTCACAGAGAAAGATGAAGTTGGAAGTATTAGTTTAATCACGTGCGAGTTGAAGGGAATTTTGGAAACCAAGCATCAAACCTGTACATTTTCAGAGTTGGGTTTAGAGGCTCTCACAAGGGAGATCTATGGATCTATGCCTGAAGTAGAGGAATCTGCTACAGAATGATCTACAGAGTGAAGACCTAAGAAAACTACAAATGTTAAAAGACATTAACTTAACCCTGAGTGGGAAAACAACAATAATAACGTCATTTTTTTTAGCTCATATTTTAACATATACCTCTGTCTGCTGAGGCATTCTCTGACATTTTGCTGGGTTGGACTTTCAGGCTTCATTGAACCCCTAACTCACTACTGATCTTACTTTCATTTATCATCTACATTGTTTGCCAATGGACAGCATAAAACAGAATCTGCTAAACTTAGGATCATGACATCTAAATTCACTTCTGGTAAACCAGCCACAGCATTTTTCTGCAGACCAGAATGCTTACATCAAGAAAAAAAAAAAATTGTATTTCTTTTTCCCAGGAGTCTTTTCTAGAACAAATTATATAGTGGGTGAACAACTCCCTAGAACAAATGTTAGCCAAAACAATCTCTTATACAATCACGTCCTCTATGTTCATTATCACCATTAATTATATCTAGGAATGAAGTAATCAACCACAATAAAACCTTAGTTAGTTCATAAGCATTGTCAGCCTATTCAGCAGCAGAAACTGCTATCTTATAAGCAGACTACTTTATTCCTTCACACAGCTTTCTAATGAATAGAAAGTCACATGTGAAGTCAAATATTTATCCTTCTGTTGTGCACCACACAACACACACTGCAACTAGGTAATCTGAATTGATGGGATAGGTTCTTCAGCACTGTCTGGGAAAGGACAAAAAGACAGCACTAATTATATTGATTAGTTGGTTATAGGTTCTGATTTTGGTGTGTAAGGGATCATGTCTTCCTAAATATTTCTTTCAATTAAGAATATATTACAAGCAAAAAAAGATGAAATATACATATTTTAAATCTATCAGGGTTCTTACTTCAACAGAAGGGAAATCTTCTGCTTGCAAGTGGATAATATTATTCAGAATGTAGAAAGAAAAAAGCTCAAATACAATTATATTCATAGTAATCCCATGGTAATATTTGTTAATATGATCTAACAAATCATGTTTTGTAAAGGTGTCTAATTTTGCACCAGAATTGTGTATTTCTTCACTTTCTTCTAACTGTCAAGAAAAGTTATAGCAGTGTGATAATTCTTTTAGAAAATCCTTATTGCATATTTTATGCTGGCATATTGAGATTTCTCAAAATTCAAAGAATTGTGAATGAAGGCATAGAAGAAGTAGCAGTGGAGTTCAGTATAACATTAAAGTAGGAATATTTGAATTCTAATCTTACATAGTGTCAAAAAAAAAAAAAAAAATCAGCCTTAGCTGAATTAGTGGAAACGTTACCAGACAAAGTTACGCTGATTTCTGTTTAAAAATGGACATTCCTAAATTTACCAGACTGTGCACGGGAGAACACGTTGCGTTGCATTTCAGGTTGGCTTTTCCAGCTGAAGCTTCTCCATGAATCTGCAACTCCAGACATAGCACTGATAGGACTCACTGACATGTTAGCTGTGTTGTGTGCACATTTATTTTCACATGAGAAGCGTCATCAAAAGTACACATTTAGGGGGGCTAGAAATGATGGTGTTGTTTCGTGTTTTTCTTCCATTACTAACATCAGCAAAGGAGGAAAGGTAGGCTAGTGAGAATGATGCATGCTACGTAATATGATATGAATGAAAGAGATTGGATGTGAGCTCAAAGTAGAAATACATACCTACTTACCTGTTAAGACTTAGGAAATTATTTTTGATTGAAGAAAGCTGTCCTTTTCAGCATACATGTAATACAAAGCACTGAATAAGAAACTCTTTGTTATCTCTCTGCCTTCTTACTCCCTCAGTAAAAACATATTCCCAGGCAAAAAATATGCAAAAAATATGCACTTTTTTTTTGGGGGGGGGGGTGGGGGGGTGGGGGGGTGGAGGTGAGGGGGAAGAGGGGAAGGAAAGAAAGGGGGGGATAGAAGATCTTCAGAGCACTAGATTTTAAGAATGCCTTATCAAGATACCCAAATTACCTTTCCAAATGTGTTTAAAAAGTTGAGGTACCTATAGTCTTAAATGGGCATTTATGATTATATAACCAACTTAATTCCCTACATTATCATCTAGTTCAAAATGCACATTGATATTTTTCAGAGGCTGTGACCTGTGAACCTTAACCTATGTTACCAGCAATCACTTCCTCTTACTTATGAATACCTGTTTTTCTGTGTCATTAGATCAAAGAAATTTTATATCAACTCTAGATCCAGTTCTTTATAATTCCATTAATATATTTTATGAGTTAAAAAGGGAATCTGGAGTAAGGGACTTCTGTAATTCCTAATAACAAATATACGTATTTTTAATAAATAAATTCTGAGAACAACATATGGCTGTTGGTTAACTATTTTAATTCTGAAATCTATCTTTGTTAGCAGGAGCATGGGTAAGAAAAAAAAAAAGAAAAAAAGCAGAACAAAACCACAACTCTCAATGTTCTCCGAGTATCTACAAAGCCTCCACATGATTGACTTTGAGCTACTGGAAAAGGTTAGTTCCCTGCAGGAACTAGGAACTATACAGAAGACAAGGCAATCAATTGTTTCACATGCAAACTGCAAGAACCTTCATCAGATTCAGTTTTCTTATCTGACCAGAACTAGTACAGGTAATTCAACTAATTGATAGGATCATATTAGTCAGGCTCAGAAGTTAGTCATTTGTTGTTTCTGCAAGGATACATGAACCTCCATTTCAACATAATGAAATGAATGCTGCAGACTTCAGTTTAGAATCTTGGGCAACTCATAAGAAAGGCAATAGTAAAACAGATGAGAAACGCTTTATGAAGATTAAGGGATTTTTAGGAATAATAAAGCAAATGATGATGAATGTGGGAAATAACATATAAAAATATAAAAGCCATAAAGAAAAGTCATTAGGAAGTCTTGGACCCTGGCAGAAGCTTAAATTTTCATTGGAACAAGAAACCATTACAGATTATTGTACAAAAGTATATCAGAAGTTGGAAAGATTAAATTACATTACATTGAACAAAAAACTGAAGCAATGCCATAATAGGGGTTGCTGCAGGTTATGGCTAACAGCAGAGGGTTGCAGTTTGAAACTGAAAAAGAAAATTTAGTATAAGAATAATTCTGTGAATAAAATAAAGATTCATTGTTCTGCCCATCATTCATTTCTAGAGTCTTTAATTTAACTTGGATGTGTCTAGGAAGAACTGACTTTTATCTTCATTTTGTTCTGCCATCCATTTGGAATCCTTTCAGCTCATTCTTTTTGTTCAGCAGTAGCCTGCTTTAACCAGATAAGATCCAAACAAAACCATTTGCCTGAGCTCACAAGACCGCCAGAAGTAAGGCTTTGAACAACTCATTGATACCAGTTTCTGAGATTTCTGGGTGCCTGGTATACCACAAACTTGATACGCAATGCTTTCTCCAGCAATAAGCAAAGGTCAAAAATTGAAAGGGAAGCAGCAATTTATATCTTCTGTTGTCCCATCTCTAGATGCAGTATGTAATACAAATAGCATCTCCAAGTACACTTCAGAATCTACACGGCCAAAAAGGAAGACACTAATGGAAATTCTCTGAGAATACCTTTCATGCAAAAATCCCCTCCAGGGAAAGGAAAAAATAAATAAGGAATTTATTATGTAAAAAACCCAAACTAAAGCTTTTACATTTTCATGGTTCTAAAGATCTCCTCTAAAAATTTAAAATGCTTAAAATGGATGCTGTTTGCCAATGTATTGGGACAAAGGACAGATAATTGAAACCTCCAGTTCAAGGTAGATATATGCATTAATACTGAAGTAAGAGAAATTCCTAGAAATATAAATACTTCACAGGGATATTATTATTATGAGCACCCCTGAACAACCTTCAGAAGCCTGGATTATACTGTGTTGAACCCTAGCTATTAAACGGGAACAAGCACTGTTCAAAAAACCTGAGCAAAGAAGCAAGAATATCTCAGGAGGAGGAAAGGAGAATTTCATTTACAATTTTGAACTCGAACTCTAGCGTGTGAATCAGAGTAACATTCCACAGCCGTATAGAATTTCTCAATACAGAGAAACATGGTGTCTGAGACTGAAGATCCAAGAGACTGCTTTTTTGGTTATCTGAAAGTGTGAGTTGTTCACAATGTAACAGAGCAGTGGGAAATGGGAATGTAAACAGAGGTTTTGCACGAATGTATCAATATAACACCAAGTATATGCTGAACAAATATCCTAAGGTCTTATACACGTAACCATGTAACCACACTTTTAGACTGTATTCATAAAGTAGCTATCTTTTAAAAGTATAACGTACATTTGTCATACAGCAGAAAAAGGAGCACTCTATATAAAGTGGTTTCACATACCGTATAAACAATGAATATTAAGATTTTATAATTACAAAATAAACAAGAGAGTTTGGCAAAGCAGATTATGATAACAGAAGGAGAATGGATAGAAAGCTTACCTGTATCCTGGGCTGACTTGCAAAACTCCAACAAAGCAGACCTCCAGAAGAGATTTTTCCCCCCTGTAGCCAGCTCTTAAATAGGTCTAGGAGCTTCCGGCAGCACAGGTGAAGGCAATTCACCTGTGCTCCTCTGGCTGACTCATTGCTCACCTCAGGTAATCAATCAGAGGTTCAGGCCGTGACTCAGCAGTTCCCATACACATACCTTCTTAAAGCAAGTCAGATCAATGTATTACTGTTCTTAACAAACCAGTATTTATTTTTGGTCATCATTTCTTATAGCTTCAGCTCTTCCTGTGAAGATGCATTCAGTTTGATTTCCTTGGGAGCCACATACAAGCCTGCACTTTCTTTCCCCTAAATTTCTTCAATTAGTTCCAAGGAAAAGCCAAACTTCAGCAGCTATTAAATCAGCAAAGATGAAGGACAGGTTGAACACATCAAGCCTTTTATTCCCAGTTCTCTGGGACTATGATTTTGCCAGCAGCCAAAGACTTCTTCAGCCAAGAGAGACCACCACCTAACACCTACAACCTGTTTGCACTTATTGACCGAAATGCAGAGTCTTGCAGCCACATCTCCCACTGCTGTAGATTCCCAGAGCCTTGCTATCGCTACCTATCCTCAAGATGAATGCTTAGTGCAATATTTTAATTTGCCATTATCAAGCACATCTTGAGATTCTGGATGTGCACAAGTTTAGTAAATGCCCATGGGTTTATTATTTCTCAACGTTCCATAAATCATCTGTAAAAAGGGGGGCCCAAAGAGGAGCCATGGTGTTTATGAACACCTTGAAATGGTTGTTGATCATCATTGAAATATTGACAACTACTTATGATATAGGTAAAATAAATTCTGTATGTGCATACATACATAAAATCTATAACTTTTTCTTCTTGTTGTTTTCTTTCAGTAAGAAAACCACTGAAGACAGAAGAATGTGTAGTCCAAATCCAGAAGACAATAATGCATATCAAGCTCCTTCAAGATCATACAGGTTGGAGTTATTCACTTCATTTAGTCATCTAACACCTACAAAATGATGGAAAATTTCTGGTCACTGAAAAGACAGTCTCTTCCAGAAAGCAATTCTAATGCTGCATCACTGTCTGGAAGAAGCCTCTCTCCTAACCATGTGTAGGGATGCCTCAAGGAGGCAAGGTATATGGGTATCTTGTTTGACTCAGGATTTTCTGCTTGACTCTTTTAGCATACTCCTTGATACTTCGTGTTAAAATCCCAGGTTCATAAAGTAGCTGCCTTACCAGAAAAATGTGTGCAGAATATGAAATTATCACTAGGCAAGAATTTATATGCTTATGACAAAGATTATTTTCCTTTTTAATTAAATTAGGCATAATGCCAATTGTTCCCTCATCATTTGCTCAGATTACTTCCCACAGTTTTCTGACTTAAGCAGATGGTTTTTCAGTGACTCATTTTGTACCTTCCTTTATCCCATTTATGTTTTCTACCATTTTTTTTTTGCACAACCACTATGTTACTTCTTTTTTCTTTGAGTGTACATTGTGACATATCAAGGGAAACATGCTGGAAAATACATAGAGCTAGGATTTTCCATCAAACATCAAAATTCTTATTATTTTGTGTCAACAGAACAGATATTATTAGAGATTAAATCTTTCTGATATCAAGAATTCTTAAGAAAAAAGATGTTTCTTGGCATAAAGCTAGAATTTTCATTGAGGGTCCATGTAAATTGTTGGAAAAAGGAAAAGACTTTTTCCTTGAATGAAATCATAGAACAACCAGGTTAGAAAAGACTTTCAAAATCTTCCAGTCCAACTGTCCACCTACTACCAATATTTATTTCCCACTGAACTATGTTCCTTAGTACCATACCTAAAAGTTTTCTATGGTTCCAGAGACAGTGACCGAACCATCTCCCTGGGCAGCTAATTCCAGCACCTAACCACTCTTCTGGAGAATAGTTTTTCCTAATATCCAACCTGAACCTCTCTTTGTGCAACTTGAAGCCATTGCCTCTCATCCTATCACTAGTAAAGGGAGAGAAGAGGCCGACCCTCAACTCAACACAACCTCTTTTCAGGTTGTTGTAGAGAGTGATAAGATCTACCCCAAGCATTCTCTTCTCCAGACTAAACAATCCCAGTTCCCTCAATTGCTCCTCATAAGAAGCATGCTCCAGATCCCATACCAGTTATGTTCCCCTTCTCTGGACATGCTCCAGGGCCTCTGTGACTTTCTTGCAGTGACAGGCCCAAAACTGAACACACTACATGAGATGTGATCTCAATAGAGCTGAGTACAGGTGGATGATCACTTCCCCTCTCCTGCATGCAACACCATTTTTTATATAAGCCAGGACGCCATTGGTTTTCTTAGCTATCTATGCACACTGCTGGCTCATGTTTAGCTGGGTATCAAGCAACATCTCCAGGTCCATTTCTTCCACACCGTCTTCTAGACACCCAGCTCCAAGCCTTGAACGATACCTGAGGTTGTTGTGGCCAAAGTGCAGGACCTGGCACTTTATCTTTTTGAACTGCTTCCCATTAACCTCAGCCCAGAAATCAACCTTTCCAGATCCCTCTGAAGGGCCTTCCCTGGCAGATCAACACTTTGTCACAACTTGGTGCCATTTGCAAACCTACTGAAGGTGCACTCAATCCCCTCATCAAGGACATCAATCAAGCTGTTAAACAGGACAGACCCCAATATAAACCCTCATGAAGGACTACTTGTGGCCAGTTGTCTCGCTCCAATTTATAGGAGGGAGAGGAGGTTCTTTTATTATCTATATACCCGGTGTGAGATTAAGAAGCAACGGTTCAAATGTTGGTCCGACCAGTTTATTACAAATGTTAATTAGGGAAATGGGGAAGGGGAGGACGGACACTATTATGAATTTAGGGTAATGGGGGAAGGGAAGGAGGGCGATAGAAAAGATAGAAAAGAAGAAGCAAGGAGTCTTTATAGGAAGCAAGAGGGACATAGTCACCACCATGGATCCAGCGAGGTTCGTAGCTCCGTCTCTGATCTTCAGTAGCGGTGGGTCGTCAAGAGTTGTTCTGTTGACAACGATGACGAAAAACAACGGTGATGATGGCCCCTTTTCAATGGTTTCAAAGTGGTGAAGTCAGCTATCTTTGGAGTGACAGCTCAAATCCAAAGTCGTCGAGTCAGCTCTCCTTTGAGTGGTAGCCTCTGGCTCTGGGGCCTCAGCAGGAAACTCCTTTGTTCTTATCTTCCTGGCCTTGCCAGCAGATAAGAGGAAGCAGGGAGGCACCAACTTGCATCTTGCCTTCGCAGGATACAATGGTATCATCCCCCAGCCTCCCACAGCAAACAGGAGTTATTTGGTCACAGGCTAGTTCTTCTGCCAGTAAACAGTCCTGAGCACTATCTTCTGAAGGCAAACAGCTCCAAAGATGGAAAATTGTCCACACAGCGATGTTGATTGCCACACAGCACCCATCACTTGCCTCCTCAATAAATCATTCAGAGTCTTATCACAAGAAAAACCTCAGGAAGCAAGCTTTGAGCCAAAAAAAAACAGAGAAGGATTCTCACACCAGTCACCAGCTGGATTTATAATCTAAACTATATATCTGGATCTGGTCCTCCAGATTTGTCCAAATTGTGGGTTGCCAGCTTTTCTTGGAGAATACTGTGGGAAACAGTGTCAAAGGCCTTGCAGAAGTCTAAGTAGACTACATCAACAGTTTTTCCCTCATCCACCAGGCAGGTCACTTGATCACAGAAGGAGATCAGATTGGCCAAGCAGGACCTGGCTTTCATGAGCCCATGCTGGCTGGATTTGATCCCCTCACTGTCCCATACATGCTGTGTAATCTCACTCAAGACAGTATGTTCCATACGCTTTCTGAAGTCAGGCTGACAGGCCTGTAGTTTCCTGAATCCTCTTTACAGTGTTTCTTGTAGACAGAAGTCACACTGGCAAGCCTCCAATCCTCTAGGACCTCTCTGGTTGACCAGGACCACTGGAAGATGATGGAAAGTATCGTGGCAATCACTACTATCAGCTCCCTCAACACCCTTGGATAGATTCTACTTGGTCCCATGGACTTGTGACAGTCCAATTGGAATAGTAGGTCTCTAGAGGTCTCAACCTTAATCGTATTATGCTCCTCATTCCAGACTTCCAGGTCAGGAGGTGGAATACCCTGAGAATAATTGGTCTGACTTTTAAAAACAGAGGTAAAGAAAGCATTGAGAACCTCAGTCTTTTCCTTATCTTCAGTGGTCATGCTCCCTGCCGCATCCATTAAAGTTTAGAGATTCTCCTTAGCCCTCCTCTTACTGTTGATGCATTTGTAAAAAGCTTTTAGTTCTTTTTTACTGCAGTAGCTAGGTTGAGTTCAAGATTGGATTTTTCCTTTCTGATTTTCTCTCTGCATATCCTAACAACTTCTGCATACTGTCCCAAAGTTGCTTTTTCCTTCTATCACAGGAGGTAGACTTTCTCTCCTGGATTCTCAGAAAAAGTTCCCTGTTCCTTCATGCCACTTTTCTCTGCCAGCTCATCTCACAGGGGGGACAGTGTTCTCTTGTGCCTCTATAACTTCCTTTTTGAGGAATGTCCAGCCTTCCTGGGATACCTTTACCTTTCAGGACTGACTCTCAAGGGATTCTCCTACAAATGTACTGAGTTCAAAGTCCTCCCTCCAGAAGTCCAAGGGAGCAGCTTTTCTGACTCCCTTCCAGACTTCATCATTAATAGAAAATTCTACCATTTTGTGATTGCTCTACACTGGACAGTTCCCAGCCTCCCCACCTCCCACCAGTTCTTTTCTGTGAATAGCAGGTCTAGCAGGGCACATCCCCTAGTAGGTTCTCTTACCATCTGCATCAGGAAGTTAATTTCCATACACTCCAGAAACCTCCTAGGTTGTTTCTTCTACACTTTTATATTATTTCCATTATATTTCCAGTATGTATCAGAGAATTTGAAGTCTCCCATGAGAACAAGGGCTGCAGACCGCACAACTTCTGCCATCTGCTTGTAGAACATGTCTGTCTCTTCATCTTGGTTAAGCGATCTATAATACATTCAAACAGATACATATGCTCTTGCTCAATATATATCTTCTCACATAGCAAAGTCAACGAATAAAAGTCAAGAGAGTAATGATAATTATTATTTAATTCATATGTTTTGATACCTGATATTCAGTATTTATTTTTATTATTGCACTGCAAAATGCTCAAATATTATTTTATCAGTAAAATGATATATCTTACACCTTATTTAATTAGAAAATTAAAACAACCTGCAAGTTAGACAATTAATTCTTTCTAGAACAAATCATTATTTTTGCAAGTTTCCAGCTAATTTATATAATATAACAACAGATGTATTTTACAGAGAAATCAATTTACTTATAAGAACAACAACAACAACAAAAAAAACGAAACAAATCTACCTCTGATTTGTTACTTGAGCACATATACTAGACAAAGACTACAAACTTTAATTTAACCACATATATTTAGGCTTACTATCATGTTTAAAAGTTACATTAACATATTGTGGCTACTGCTTCAAGGTCTCAAAATGAAAGGGACTAATAGGCAAGGTTGTCAATCAAATCCCAACACCACTGTGAAAATGAGAACATGGTAGCTAGCAATCTCGTCTGTTAATCAGAAAGTCAAAAATTCTTACTGAGTACCCAACTGAAATATAGGATGTGAGCAGAACTGAAACTAGCTTAATGAGCTCAATGTTCTTGGGTATATTTATAGATACCTTTCTTAGCATTTGCTACAGAGTTAATTTGTAATGGTAAAATCTCTCGTGTGGTTGCCTGGCAAGTATTCACAAAGATAAGAGATGAATGCATCATTTATTTATTTATTTATTCATTTTATTTATTTATTTATTTAAGACAATCCTAAAAATTTTAGTTGAGTTTGGAAATATAGTTTAGTTACAAACATATATATGTATGTATGTATATACAGTTTATTTAGGTGACTTCAGAAAAGAGAAGCAATTCTTATCTGCAGAATATATCTGATTGTAGAGTCATCTTACATCATCATAGCAAAGGGGAATCAATCCAGGACAGAATACTAAGCCTAAACATATCTACAACATTCTCTCATTATCATACTCACTGTTACCCAAACTCTCATCAGTGGCGTCAGAATAAGTTAGAATGAGCAACAATACAAACATCATTACCTTCAGCAAGGACATTAAATAATCTCTAACTATAGATAATGTTCAGGTTTCCTAAATAATCAGAATATACTGAAATACATATTTTCTAAATGAAATCTCTTTAAAGTCTACACGTATTACCACTCCCATCTAGAAAGAAGATATTCAAAGAAGAATCTGAATCAAAGAAGAATCTGAACTTGTAACTTAAAATATTTACCCCTTATGAAGACAACATTTAATCATTGTGCCCCTCTGTCATCTTTGGAAGCTTATCACACACCAACATATTTGAAAATGCTCTCTTCACACAGATTCACTACTCACTAAGTACTACAGTAAATATATAACGGAGTTATTGTAATCATTTAACTTTTGGATTAAAAAAGCAATTTGAGGATTGGTTTATATAGAAAACAACTTCTAATCTGGCAAGTGAAGTAGGAAATAGAATACTCGCATCTCACTCCTCTTTAAGCTACTCTTCAAAACCTGTGTTTTTTAGTGAAGGTCGTGCTTGGGTATGGTAACACCATAAAATCTAGCAAAAATTCTTATTCCAAGTACGTGAATTGAAGCTGATTTAGGAAATTTTTTCTTGTACATCTCTAACACGGATTGTCTATGTTTATTCAGCAGGTGCAATAAAAAAGCACCTATCCTTTTCCTGCTCAGTCTAGACCTATATTAAAGTTGAACTCTGAAGGGTACTATCTCCATGTCAAATACCTCATGATGTTCCCTGCAGAAACTTTAATTGTGGAAATGGATGTTTCTGAGTTTCTAATAAAAACAAAAATTAATGACTTTTTTGTTAGCTAAGCTATTGTTTTATGCGTTCATTAGATGTAATCTTTCTGAAAAGGTTCATATATACATATATATGCATACATACATATATATGCATACATATATATATGTATATATATGAAGCATGTGGCATTTATATTAAGAATTCTATTTTCTCCCTTCATCTATAAATAGGTCAGTTCCTTTCCTGGCACCTAAACTTTATGGCCTCATAATCTTAACAAGCAAATGATTCATATTCAAGCCTTAGAGGCTAGATTTCTTTCTCAGTTTCTTTGCTTTTACGAGACAATACTTTCTACAAATCTCAGTGTAAAATCAGGGTTAGGTAAAGCGATTGCCAGTATCTTCTGACCAAAAACTAATTTTTACATGTGTAGTTATTCACTTATGTCTTGTTTCCTTCTATAAACGGACACATAACAATAACAAAGCAATTTTTATAGCTAGAGGTTTCCTACCCATTTCCTGAAAAACACAGGCTTAGTTTAGAGAGGCCTACATACAATCAAAACATTTTTGAAATGAAATAGATTCATTCTTTCTTTTACACGATGTACATTCATTTATACAATAATTTCTCAACCAGTATTTTGACATTTTCTTAGAATATGAGTGGCTTTGCTGTCTGTTGTAGTCAGTAAAAATCAGTAATAACAAAAGTCTAGTTAGATGCTTTATAATACGTATGCTTAGTCCTTTTTCAAAACACAATATAGTTAAACAGTTTGAGGTCAACGAAAAATTCACTAGCTTCATAGTAATTTGTTCTCTTTAAGATAATCAACAGACACAAACCCCTGGAAAATGAGCAAGTAGATTCATGCTTTGCCCTATCATCTATAAAGCCAGAACAAAGAATGTGACAAAGAGCAAAACCCTTCAGACAATTAAGTTTGAATATTTGAACCTTTTTTTTTTTTTTTTTTTTTTACCTACTTGATTCTGCTTATCCTCATAACGTAGCTAACATTCTAGTATGGTAATACATGTCTTTGGTTTGTATCAATCAAACTTTGGATTTAAAAACAAAAAAATCTTTTTTTTTTTATGCTGTTCTTAAAATACAGATGTGTGGTACCCCTCAAACTTTATAATGGGTGATTTTTTAAAGACCAATTTTATGAATCACTTAACTTGTTTTAATTACTACTAATTAAACATTATTACTTAAGGTATCATGGGACATTAATTTATTGTGGAATACAGACCTTGCTATGCAGTTAATTAGAGTCAGCATTTGCATAGACAAGGTACAGTTATTACTGACAGGATGGGAGGGACCAGCTTTGTGCTCCCACAGACTCCCAGGGGAGTTCAGGATTGGGTTAGTACTTGCCACTGCATTCCTTTCTTCTTTGCTTTCTTCTAGATTTAAACTGACACTTCCACTCTTCTGTTCACCATTCTTAGTTAAGTATATTTATCTTTTCTTCACCTTACACTTCATCTTGCAGAAATTTGAGATGTTAACTAACACTGTAATCTTTCTGCCTTGATTTGAGTACTGTTACCTTCTTGGGTGCTTTATATCACAGCTGTGCTCTCCAAGGCAAGCAAAGGAAGGGCAATCTGTGTAGTTTACCTGCCATTCAGTCCGGAAAAATTGCATTAGCAGACAATCCCAAAAGTAAGCAATAAAATCCAATGATAGATTAGTCTTTTCTGTATTCAATAAAACTGACTTTCAAAGCATCCCCTTAGTCAATCAGTACGGTAGCAATACTTCAGAAGGTCTCTGCTTTTCCCAAAAAATTCTCCTAGGATCCTGTGTTGCCCTGATCAGTTTCCTGCCTTTGGCAGAAAGGCCCATTAGAACTTGGATGTATTTGTGTCCAGTCTCCACAAACGTCACTCAAGTTTGCTGGGGATAATGCTTTTATCCCAGTCTGTTACTGCTCAGCTAACAATCTTCTAGCCTGCCTGCCTATGTTTTAAATCACACCGGATGCAACTCTTTGGTTTCATTTTTTTTTTCCTTTTTTTTTTTTTTTTTTTTTCTGACATCAGAAAGAGACATTTCTAGGCATAATTCTAGCAGGAACTACCTTTAGCTATGCCATTCAGCTATACTCAAGAGTACGATTTTTATTCCAGTGCCCATACCTATTTTGGTTCTGTATTTACCATTACTAATAGTTATACACCCTACTTTTTTTGTAAAACAATTTGAGTTTTGTCTTTATGCTTCTGTGTTATGTAAATAATTGCACATAGTCTCTTTAGCTTTCAGATTGAATATAAACTATATCCCCAACCTTGAATTCAATAAATGTCTTCAGAGCTTTTATGAAGACATATTGCATAGATGTTAACTGCAAAGAATAAATATTTAAAATATGTCTTGAGAAAGGAGACAAGTGCTCTTTTCTTAAAACACCTCTTTCAAAGATATTTATTTTAAATATCTGATGAAATGTACAGTTTAGGCTTGAAAGGAATGAAACTGTCTCTTCCTCTACACTTTACTTATGAAAGTATTTACTTTTTCTCTTGTTGACTTCTTTTTAAGCAACATTATACCTTCCCTCAGGAATACTCCAAAGAATCAAGAGCTTGAGAACATTAACATTTGTAACAGCACTTTTTCTTGCATGGATGTTCTGATAACAAAGTCCCCAAGGAGAATTATGCCAACTGGTCTAGCTGCTTCATTCTTAAGCAGTTGCCAAATTAAGTGTGCAGCATCCCCACATGATGACAGTTCTTGAACCAGTTAAGTCAGCTCTTTGCCTCATTGTAATAAAGGTACTAAGAAGCTAAGAGTAGCTATGATACCCTTTTTTTCTTCTGATCATTCTTCAAGGGCTAATTCTACAGCACCCATGCTCTGACCCCTTCAAGTCTCAGTCTGGTGTTAATATTGATCTACTGCTAAATCTTTGTCACCGATGATTCATCCAGATAATTTCAATCTTCTGCTAATCAAATAACCGTTAGTGTGAAGTGACAGGCACTTTCATGATAGATGAAAGTGATTTGTAAGTGGGAAGTAAGGAATTGTTAGCACATGAGTATCCACAAGTATTAACTTACATACTGTCAAGGTCACTACAAGTAGACAGATTCAGTGCTTAAGTGACAGTAAAAAAGAGCACAAATTAATCCAAAACAATTCAAATATACAGACTTAGAGAAAACTCGTTTTTCCTGCAGCACTATCATGAGTGTAAATACGGAGCAAGGGCAGTTTGCCTGGCAAGGGATGGTGAGCCAGAAGCCAGGCAGCAGCCTCTCTGACCAGGAGCCAGGAAATTAAGTCAGTAAGCCAGAGCCAGAATCATGTCTGATGACAGTAACTAAGGGCATCCAGGAGCCCAGCAATCACCCAGTGACAACGTTAAATCAGAAAGTGAAGTTGACACATTGGAATGAATGTTAGGGCCATGAAGGTAGGAGATAAGGCCCAGGTGCAGCACCAGCATATTCACAGACCCTCACAGCCAGGGATCAATTATGGAAAACTTGTTGTTACACAGTTTCTCAAGCAAGGGTGAGGAGAGGTGCTGAGGCCTCTTCCAGTTCTTCCTTCACAACACCTTTTCTCAGTGAAGTTGTTTTCTAAAACCAGCTAAACTCTCAGAAATGAGTTTCCATCTGAATAGGATAGGATAGACAAGTTAGTTGGAAGAGACCTAAAAAGATCATCTAGTGTAATTGCATGACCTCTTCAGATCTAACCAAAAGCTAAAGCATGAAACATTGAGGCCATTGTCCAAATGCCTCTTGAACACTGACAGGCATGGAGCAGGAATCACTTCTCCGGAAGCCTGCTTCAGTTTTTTTGACCACCCTCAAAAAGAAAAGGAGCTTTTCCTAATGTCCAGTAAGATCATTCCAGATTTGTGCCATTAATGTCCTATCATCAGTGCTCAGGAGCAGAACCCAGTACCTCCTTCTGCTTCCCCTCCTCGTGGAGCTGCAGGGAGGAATGAGGTCATCTCTGTTTCCTCTTCTCCAAACTGGGTAGTCCAGTGTTCTCAACCTCTCCTCACAGGCTGTGCCTTCCAATTAGTTACCAGCTTCATTGTTCTCCTCTTGATGCTTTCAAGGTTATTAATTTAGCAACCTTTTATTTTATACTATGGAGATTAGAGCTGTATGGAATACTCAGGGTGAGGCCACAGCAACACTGCATATAATAGGAGTATCAGTTATTTTCACTGCCCGGCTATGTTGTGTGTAATGTACCCCAAAATTCTGTTTGCCTTTTTGGCTGACAGGGCACATTGCTGACTCATGGTGATGCTACCAGCATTCCCAAGTCCCTTTCTGCTGAGCGGCTCTCCATCCACTAAACCTCAGTCTATTCCTGTGTCCAGCATTACTCCATCCTAAATGCAGAATCTGGCATTTGCCTTTGGTGAACTTCATTCACTTGTTAATTATCCAGTGCTCCAATGGATATAGATCTCTCTGCAAGGTCTCTCATTGCCCAGGGGGTCAACTACATCTTCCAGTTCAGTTTCATCAGTAAACTTGCTGAGGATGTGCTGCCCTCATGCATTCATGCATATAAAATCATTGATAAAAATTTTGAACAGTACCAGCTCTAAAATTGAAACCAGTGACCAGTCTGCTGGTGAGTATCCAACGGTCAGATGCAGCTCTACTCACTAAAAACTATCTGAGCTATATTCTTGAGCCAGATCACCCAGTGAAGCACAAATCTGTTCATCTCACATTTGGACAGTTCATCCAGAAGAGTGCCATGAGGGACAATAACAAAGGCCTTACAGAAATCTGGAAAACTGCATCTGCCAACTTCCCTTCATCCACCAGGCAGGTGAGCATTTCATAGCAGGAGATCAAGTTACTAAGGTAAGTACAAGTACTTCCTCTTGATGTATTCATGTTTGTTATGTCTTACAGTAATTTTACTCTTTAACTGACTTTCAGTATCCTCCAGGACAATGTTGTTCATAATTGTTCACAATTCTTCCAAGGATGGAATTTAGACTAAAAGGCTTAGTCTAAGTTTCCTGGGTCTTCTCTCATGCCCACTTTTGCAAACAGGCATAACAGTGGACCATTCCCAATCTTTGCTGAAATACAGAGACTAAAACTACATTACATTTCTTGTCTTATTCCTTGACCATGGCAACAGAAAAAGCATTAGATATGTGCAGAACTTTAAAATGTGAATGTAAGCTCAATTTCATCTTTCGCTAAGTTTTCTGTGACAGGACATTTTATATTTAATTCAATTAGCAAGTTGAGGCAAATTGAAAGTACATGAACTTTATTTATTCTGACATATTTTTCAAAGCTCAGTAAGTACATATTTGAAATTTTTTCCCCTTCAAAACATGATGCTATAATATTTGCTGAAGTTTCTCTATGCTATTGGGTAGACAAAATTCTATAGCAGAGAATGAATTATGACAATATTTTCTTACCACCCCATGCAAGAGAGATAGCTATGAAAATTTAAATAATTAGTAACTGTGGATTTTGTTTTTTTTTTAACATTTTAAGTTTTTGGTTCATTTTTTTGAGTGTTTTGAGAAAAAGGGCAGCAACTATATCTCATCTAAGATTGGCATTAGGTGAAAAACAAAAAATTCACAAAAATTAAAACAAAGATTTGCAATTTTCCCACTGCAACAGGCCACAATTTTGTTGCTCGAAAAGGAAGTGCATTTTTCCTATTACACAGAAAGATTCCATTATGTGTCTTCTTTGATTTATGTGCATTTACATCACAACCTTTGTCTTTTAAACTAAAACTCCTTCACTGAGGGCACAAACTATTTGAAAGTCCATTATTTTCAGTCATTTCTTAGTCCTGCTGTAGTACCAGTTTTCAACCACTTTGGCAGATACACTGCAAAATCTTTATTAAGCCCATCTATTCAAATGTCTGTTTTCTCTCTCCCTTTATGAGAAGTCACCCTTTTAATAAAATAATTGTTGGGTTGAAGATGAACAAAAAAATGAATGAAAGCAAGTTTTTTGAATACATTACTTTTTTTTTTTTTCCATGATTTTGCTTTTTTTTTTTTCCTGTTAAAAAAATTGAGCTGTTTACAAATGATGTGCAATCTAGTAAAACTTAATGAAAGGCAGGAAAATGAAATATATTTCCTTCTCTATTCTTTATTTAACTACTACTACAGTTATTCTATTTCAGTGGGGACCTACATGAATGAGGTGCAACAGAGATTAGCATAAATTTTGTGATTTGGTCTATTCATCTCACTTTTATTCTGTGCACCAGCATTATCTTCATTCTCGAAAATAATGAGAATACTTGCTCCTATTAATACATATATAATGTTCAGAGTAGGTCTGAATTATTCATTTAGATTCTAAACTCATAAGCTTAGCTGAATTCCAATAAATAAGAAAACTAAAGAACATGAAATATTGAATGGAAAGAAATAAATATCATAAAAAAGTACATTAAAAACAAGAAAAAGATCAACCGGTAAAGAGCAAGCATCATAAGGATGACAGTAGAAATGCCACATATTCTCTGAACTCCAGAAATGTATGGTAGGAAAAAAAAAGATCTCTGAAATATCAAAACCTTGAATGGATGATATCCACTCTCAGCAATTTGAAAAACAGAGCTGCAGGAAAAAAACTTTAAGCTGAGAAACCATCTACAGTCTTAATCTGTAAAGCCTGGAGAATAATGCAAAGCAGCGCTTTTGAGTGGGCATCAAAACCTGATGCTTCAAGAGATTACATTGGGCACAAAATTATAATCAACAAACTGAGAATATTTCCATAAAATTTTGCCAGGAACATCAAAGAGTGTAAAAAAAAACACATATCATAAATCTGCACAAGGCAGTGTTTTCCTTTTTAATTGATGGCTTTGATAGCACTTGATGGCATTTGCTATGTAGTTCTATGGCTATCACAGAAGTATTTCAAGATAAAGACAATTGGCAACACAACCAAAATCATTTAGTGGCTTGAGGGAAAGTTGACTTGTAAAGGCAGAAAAATCAACAGGCCTCTGCCCAATACAAGTAAAATACCTTTACAGTCTTCTGTCACTTGAAGGAGCATAGAATAGCAGTAAAAGAGGGAATAGAGGGAATCTGTTAACAGAACACAGGAAATTGGGGATGAATACAGTTCTTCTGTGAAATTCAAGACAGTAGGCTGCCCAGTTAAGATGGAGGAGTGTCCCAAGAATTCCAAGAGGCACATTTTTGCACACAAGAAAGAACTGTTTCCCTGCTCAAGAGAAAAAATTAATTAAAGAAATATCTTTAGGGAAATCTGTGATTGCACAATACTGAGCAATAGGAAACATGCAGAAAAAAATGTGCACTACTCCATATTTAAGGACTGCTGGAATGCTGCAAACCACTGATGTCTTGTAACAGTGCTTGTTTTTATCAAAGCTGTGTTTTTCATTAAATGAATGGTCAAATAAGTAGATGATTTGTTTATAAATGTAGCATTGTAAGTAAAAAATTAGTGGTCAAATAGTCAAAAAGGTATGAGAGATATTCTGAATGTAATGCCTCCTGTTTATTTCAGTGGAAACTACAGAGCACAATAACTCTATAACTCTGTTTGGTGGAGGGAATGGTTAAATACAAAAATCTTTTTCAGCATAGATACCACCATTAGCTTTGGATTTTCATCAATGATGAACAAAATCTTGTATGTTGTGCTTATAAAAATCTGAACCAGCCAAGGTGACCCATTTTTACTACTGCTGAAACACAGCACCTACCTCCTCACTGAGCTCACATACACTGTTCAATCTTCATGAATGTTCAGTAAGTGTTGATGAATATCAATGCATGCAATTTTTTCTGCATGATGGAACTGACATACCTTTCCTTCATATGCGCTTCTACTCTGAACACCATTTTGTCAGACTACGTCTCTGCTGCCATCCATTGCATGGCCACAAAATATAACAATATTAATGGGAACATCCAACTTCTACTGTGATACCACCAACGTCTGCTGGTGACATTGTGAATCAACATAATAAGATAGGAGGCATTACTTTTAGAGTAGCCACCGTAAAATATTACCTACTCTATTGCAACAATGTCTCAGATATTCCACATCACAAGATTTAGCTTCAGTTCATTTCTAATAGTAAAATTTTTGTTGATTCAAAGTTCATAAGAAGAAAGAAATTATTATTTCTTGCTATTCTTCTTTCAGATAATTTTATAGAAATGCCTCAAGGCAAACATATTCCTTGCATTTTTAACTTTCAAGGAAGTCTGCAGATCTGAGCAAACACTTTGTGATCTCTCTCTGCTTAGATCACATCCTACCCTGAAGTCTACTAACTGCATTTATGATTAAGCATTGGCATTTTCATCAGTTGCTACAAAATCAATTATCATCTCTCCAGGTCTAGACGATAGTGAACTAAGCCTCTTTCAATGTCTGAGTGATCTAAGCGTGGGATTAGTTAAACAACAAGTTGATATTGAAAAGGCATGCCCTAAGAGTGTGCTAGGATGAGAAAGAACAGCCAGATCATCATGAGTCAGAGGCATGCTTACTGAGGCTGTGGAAGAGCCAAGGTCAGGATAGAAAGAGAGAAATCCAGAGATTAGTTCCTGGGGCTGTTCCTTTCTTTACAGATTGCAGAAATACTTTATAGGTGTAGCTTTGGGGATTTAAATGCAGAAGACGTTTCACATTCTTTCTTTCTTTCTTTCTTTCTCTTTTTTTTTGTTCTGCCAAAATCTTTGTGAGCTTCACACTCAAATAAAAGCCTTAGCAGTACAGAATGGATTAATACAGGATTACAAGAGGAAGATTATACTTTTGGATCCTCTCATCTCTTTCAAAAAATGTCAATCCCAGTGTTATTTTGCATGTATTCAACATGATTCCTTTGCACAGAGCCATATGTTAATACGGTTGTCAAAAGAAAGACATTTTTTAAAAGTAACTGAGATTTGTGAAGAATTGTGAGAGGATTTGTTTAGCTTATAAAGAAGGCTAACAGGACTATTCATAAAAATTCTAGAGTGATTTAAACGTGCCCTTATATTGTGCACATTGCATTTGGCTTTATATTTGGCTTTTTAGATACAGTATTACCTAGCATTGTATTTCTTTCCGTTCCTCCTTCTAATACTTCATGCCCTCTGACATTCTTGTGTAATAGAAATTCCAGCACAACATATCACGGACTCTCCCTGCTCCTTTTATCCTGTGAACAATATTTCTCAGAGCTTTTCTAGATACAAGCATTTGGTGATCTGAAAGGTCTGATCCTGCTCCTATGATGTCAGTTGAAAAAACTTCAAATAAGAGTCAAACAGGCTCCCCAGATCCTTCGTGCAATCTTTAATCCAGAATAATTTAAAAAGAAAAAACATATCTGGTGTTCTTCAAAATGTAAAAAGTAGAAATTTATTTAAAGTTAAGATTCTAGACAGTCTTACAAAATGAGAAATAATTTCACTGTTTCTGCATGTTTTAACTTAGTAGAACATAAAATGAGGATTATATAGTTTAATTCTGGTTCCCACTGTTGACATGCAAGATATAGAACAGAAATGGTTAGAGATGCAGTTTGGATTGATTAATTTATGTTTTACCAGGAACTAGCTTGAGATCTCTGCCTGTATTTCCCTATGATGAAATGTGACTCAGAACACCAGCATTCAGAAGTGAAAGGCTTCTGACTCAAAACACTGCCTTTTAGTGTGCAATTCTTTATCTTGCCGATTCATCTTGCTGATGAACTACTAAATTTAAAAATCATAAGCATCATTTCTCATTTACTCCTCCAAAATTGTTAAATCTAAGAACTCAAAAAGATCACAAGTTAATCAAATTGTATCAGACAACCTAATAGGATCAAATCACCATTTCTACTTTTGTAAGTATATGTAACAGAAGCATGGTAGACTCTGGCAAAGGTTGGATTTAATTTTCAGTTCTCCTTTCTAGGCAGAAGTACTATTAATTCACTTAGGGAATATAATTAGTCATTTATAAGGAAAAGTATGAACAACAAGTTGCATAAATAAAAGTTTTGTGGGAAATTTATACAGGTAGTTTATACGGACTGGGGGAAGAACTCCTTGAGAGCAGGCCTGCAGAGAAGGACTTGAGTGATGGACGAGAAGCTGGACGCAAGCCAGCAGTGTGTGCTTCCAGCCTAGAAGGCCAACTGTGTTTTGGGCTGCATTAAAAAAGGGGTGGCCAGCAAGGAGAGGAGGTGGTTGTCCCCTCTACTTGGCTCTTGTGAGGCCCCATCTGGAGTACTGTGTCCAGGCCTGGGGCCTCAAACCTCCAAATAACTAAGTTTTATTTAATAAAGTAGGATTTTATTTAACAAAGTAGGAAAAATAGTGGTTAATATTTCCTTAAATACAAAGTAAAATTACTAATTCTAAGCTCTGATTAAAAAAATGAAATTTTATCGCAGTTTGATTTGTTAGACATAACATTATTAATTAGATTGAGTCAAGTATCAGGATGCATTAAAAAGATATTTTAGTAGACAAAGGAGTGTTAAAATGGACTCCTTAACTAACACACGGTCAGTAATGCTTAATTATAATTATCTCTTGGACACAGCCTGTTCTTCATTATAAAATCACTTCTTTTCATCATGTACTTCCTAGTCTTCTCAAAGACATGGTATCTCATGATTGAGTGATATGTTCAGTCCTTCACTGCACAGCTACATAAAATTGGATGTTATAGGATAATTTGAGTTACGTTTTACCTCAAAGTTCAAAACCAACCTTCTCTACTGCACAAATGGTGGCAGTGGCATAACCTAATATCTTGATCACAGTGAGAATTCTACTGAGTGGACAGATCTTGCTCAAATTTAAATTCAGATGTCATAGATTTAGTCCTTTCCATCTTCAATTAGGTCATTTGATGTAACAACTGTACTTCACATAGCAAGTACCAGAAAAGTTGTGTTTCATCTCAACTTGGAACTCTATCCTCCTCCCTCCCCAAATAAGTAGAAAATAGTAACATAAAATCAAAACACAACACTGCAAAGGTCAAGATTCACCAAATAAAACCTGTATTTGAAACTTGATCTGCTAGGTATTATTAGTACATTCAGAAAAAGAATATTTTGGGGAAAATAACTAGGGCATCCACTTTTTCTTGATATTTAAAATAGGATGTTATCCTAGGGTTATCACTAGGATATCAACAGCTTCAGAGAGTCTAACAGATACAAGTCAAACTCAAAATCTCATTTCAAGCTTCATCAATTGAAGAGAGTTGAAATACAATATAGGTGTTAATATCTGAATTTTTAATTAATTGCACTGGGCCCTTAAAAAAGATTATGCACACATTAGAATGCATATATTCAAACAGCTTGAGTTCAGAGTGTGCAGGCACATTCATACATATGGAAGTCACCAGAAGTACTTACTGTATGCAGGAGCAGAGTCTCTTAATCTCTAATCTTAACTCGAGACTTGGTAACTTTACAGCTTTAGCTAGTGGCAGGCAGGTCAAGAGAGATCAATGGAAACTTACAGAAAAGCCAGTAGTGTAGCTTTGCTACAGGTCACAGAATAGAAACTACAAATATTTTATTGACTACGACCTAATAATAAGATTGAAGTAATGTGGTAAGCTAGACCAATTTTTGGCTCAAAGTCTGTTCGGTGGCAGTCAAATGAGATACAACCTTCTTAGCAAGCATTTGTAGATAGTGGTTACCATGATTGTAGTGGTAAGAGAAACTTTTGTGGCTGGGCAACCAGGTGAAACCGCTTTCAGCTGTTGCTCCTTTTGGTCATTCAAGCTGTCTCATGGGGGCTGTCTCTGAGGAGAGGACCACTGTACAATCAGTGTGCATACCTAGCAGCCCATCATGTGACAACTGTGTGATCAGCTACCGATTACCTAATGGGGGACCATCAACTACTGACACACTGTTGCTCCTGATGGACAAAACATTAGTGTTCCTGACAACCAAAGGATTTAATATCATCACCCCTGACAAAACAAACACAAACACCCCTGACAAGCAACTATTGCCCTGGAAATCAAAAAGACACCATGAAGAGGACAAAAACTCAAAGAGGTCCGGAGTGGAATGAATGCTCTCTCACTGAATTGTAGCCTTGCAGGTCAAGGAGATGTTGCTGACCAACCTGCAGCCCTCTATGGATCAGTGAGACATCACTGAATCCACAGTGGTGTGTATCCCAGCCTTATAACCCATTCACTAGGATTTCTTTGTTGCTAACTTCCCCATCTTCCCCTCACTCTTTAACTGCTTAGAATTTGCAATAAACAGGTTGGACAGCATTTGTCCTCATTAGCTGCCTTAATTTCACTCCAGGTATATATATATTAAATCAACTCCTCCAATAATTTGAATGAGACAAGTAAGAACTGAGAGAACAGCTTAATTACAGAGATAATCACTTTTTCTGTACTCGTGTAATGATACTTTCAGTAGAGTCCTAACAAAATTTGGCTAGTAAAACATTATCAAACAACATAAATATATAAGGATATCTTCAGCCTATAAGGGAAACTCAGTGATTAGATGGCAGAGATTAGAGAAGGAAATAGCAGTATAATTTATAGTCCACACCTGTTCACTGAGATTACAAACTGTTAACATTTAATTACCTAAAATGTTAAAGACAAAAACTAAAAATGAAAACTATTTAAACCTTAACACTGGCCTGAATTCTAAAAAAAAATACTAATCTGATGTTTGTTTCATTTATGGTTACTTTAAAGTAGAAGAGCTACTGACTAAGCTCATGAATCTAAAATATTAAATCAGACTAATCAGAGATTAAAAAGATGCACTTAGAAGAAGCTGGGTAAGTGGGCAATTTCTTTTTGTAAGGGGTGAGGAGGAAAGGGAGATGGGAGGGCTGACTTTTATTCTTGTAGTTTAGTATTGGTGAGGAGCATTGTGGCAATAAGAAAAATAACAATTATGTCAGAGACAATAAAACTATAAATACATTACCTTGAAGTGAGCAGTGAAACCTGCAGGAACTAGTATCTGATAAACTTCATAGAAAGTATTACAGAAAAACAGAAGAGGTAATAGAACACTGTTGTTTCTGAGATGAAATGTTGATGATGGAGTGGGCAGAGATGGCAAATGAAGCCTGAATGCTAAAGGAATTTAGAAGAAATCATATCCTTGTGGGGTCACAGGTGGGGGAAAGGGAAGATTTTGGAAGACTACTAATACTTCATTGCTTTACAGCAAAAAAAAAAAAAAAAAAAAAAAATCATTTGAATATGAATGTGATAGTAGAAAAAAAAAAAAACCACGCAAAAAGAAAGGATAGCCTTCTGTTCCATTTGAATAACTGGAAGAAATTTCAGCCAATAATTTAGCTGGAGCTCCAGCTGAAAGCAAAAATGAGGGCAAAGCAAAGCAACTCAAACACCGGTTTGCTGATATGAGTTAGGCATTGGTAAACAACTGCCTTCAGAAATTGTTGTGAAAATATGAACTCGTAAATAATAGGAATAATAGAAATGTGAATCAAGACAATTTTTAACAGTGATGCAGCTACCTAAAGGAATTTACTGCTAAGTAAGAATGGGATTAAGGTTAAAGTTGATGGTAAAATAGTATATATTACGAAAGGTAAAAGGACCCTTAAGAAAAACCACATCATAAAAAGACTTCATGAAGAGGTGTTAATACTTCTACGTGAGATTTGAAATTGAGACTTTTTCATAAGGTTATAAAGCAATGCAACTTTCCCAGACAATTCTTTCTTAACATTTATCTTCTGACATGTACTACTCCACAAAAGTAACTCTGAGACCTGCTTGGAGATGAATATGCAGGAAATTTCTAAATCAATTAGTCATTTGTGCAGTTCCAGTAAACAGTGAAGGTGGTGTGAATAAATAGTACAATATTTGATCTGGAAATCCTGAGCTGACTAACATAATTTCAAAATGGCAGCTGAAATAAAAACAGATCAAAATGCAGGATTTGGATTTTAGTATGACTAGGAAGATAATTAATAAAACCGACAGAAGAATACAAAGATCTAAATATGAAACAGGCACCAAATTTAAATATAAATGCAGTATTTCAAGAAAAGAGAAAATTGGCAAGCGAACAGTCTGCACGGACAAATAAGCAGAAAAGACAGAATGTAATGAATAAGTGAAAATATCTGTAAAGATAGGAATAAAGGTTGAATGAGTTACATAAATCAAAGTCAGAAATATAAATGGCCATAAGCATAGTTGAACTTAACTTTGCTAAGTAATTTGAAATTGCAGAAAAAATAGTTATTTGAAGTTAGGGTAATAGAAAAGACTGCATAACATGTAAAATTGAGTTTACTTTCATAAAATTGAATGGCAAGATAATCCATAAACTGAGGAATTTAGAGAATTCCTGTAGGAAAGTTTTCAATAAATCATTCAGCGTAGAGGTTGTAACCTCAAACTAATGAATAGCAAGTGTAGTACTACTCTGTCAGGAGTATGTATGGGGAGACAAAGGAAAAACACAATATCTAAGCTACTACAAATCCAGCGCTTTGACCGCTATACAGAAAAATCTCAGAAATGAAATGAAAAAGATAGTGTTAGATAGAGGGAAATCAACATAGTTTTACCAGACATTCGAATATGATTGCTACCACTCTTTTCAGAGAAATGCAGTACCTCCATATTAATCACTTAAATTTAAGCAGAGCTTTTGATATAAATGCTTTATGGGAAATTATCATTTAATGCAGAGAAAATTGGTGTTTATGTATTATAAAATGAATAAATAATTGAATACCAGGAAAAAAAAAATCACACAGTTAGGAAAAAAAAAATTACATTGAAAGGTAGGTTATGAGAAAAGGAATCTTGTTTTGGAACTGCATCCTTTTATTATTTTTTGTAACTACCTTACACAGAATCATGGTAGTGAGAAATTTCAGCAACAGTATCACTACTGAAGAGTGTATTCTTGTCCTTCAGGAGTAATTAGACGACTTGTAGATTAAAGAAGTAAATGAAAAGAGATTAAATGCAAATGTGCAAGCTGTAATTTCATGAACTGGGAAATTAACAAGAATGTTTGTTGTAAAATGAGAGAGGTTATACTAGCTGATCCAATGATTACAAGTAATCATTAGGATATGACTGTAGGGGAATGGAGAAAAAAGCACAAACATAAATCAGTTTTCTTAGATGCAGAAACTGATAAGTTTTAAGAGACAGCAAAATACGTTTACTTATCTACAAAGGACTGAAAATGCCTCATGGAGAATTGTTTATAGATGTCTGTCAAAAACACACTGTTTATCTAAAGCAGGTTGGTATGGAGAAGGGCTTCTCACCTGATTAGAGAAAAATTATGACTTCTAGATTTTTCATATTACTAAAAGGAAAGTTGAAATGATGTGTCATTATTCATCAAGATATAAGTTTGCATTCTTCAAGAATATCGTATTCAACAAATCCTAAATTCTACTGTTCACTACAACTACAGTTATGATTTGATGAGCTGCACTGAGAATCTTCTTCAGTGATAACAGAGTATACCATGGTTAGACAGTTATGATTTGATGAGCTGCACTGAGAATCTTCTTCAGTGATAACAGAGTATACCATGGTTAGATGAGTTATTTGCAGTTTTCTGTCTGTGGTATAAAACTTTTGAAAAGCTCATCAATTCAGAAGCAAAGCATTTTGAGTTACATTACAAATTCATGAATAGTGATGGAAGAATAAGGGAGAATATGAGGCTAAATTGCCTTCTGGAGGGACATATTGAGAAAGTTAATTGTCGACATATTTAAGAATGAGCAGTGGATTGCTATGCTTTTGTATTTACTATTGCTACAAGATTTAGAGTCTAATTCACACTAGTACAGTACTGTCAAATCTATAATTTTAGGATGACTCTTAATATTTTCCCAGAAACCCAGGCCCTGGAGTAATAAGGCAATTATCATGAAGATAATATTACTATATAAAGAATAAACCTTCATTTGTTTGTCGACTGCTAATGGGCTGGTTCAGCCCAGTGACTAGTGGGGTGGAAGGATTTTGCAAAATCCACACCTCCAGAAAAGGGAACCAGGGGACCCAAAATAATTAAGAACAGCGGCAACAATCTGAGGAGAAACAAAATAATTTATTCAATTTATTCTTGACATAGTTCCAAATGCTCACTCAGTAGTTCTGGTTGACAAAAAAAAAATTAAAAAATAAAGAAGAGATATGTTTTTTTTTTTTTTCTGATTATCTGAAAAGCAACAGTGATAGGCACAGTTAATTCTACCTCTTTGCCTAGAATCACTACTGAATAGTAAACTGAATGTTTTCTCAATGCGAAAGGTGTAGTTCACACCCAGCTTTGAAAAAGGAACAACTTGAAGCATGCACAAAAATCATTTTTTCAATGCCCAAATTATAGCCCCATACATTATGAATTGCCCACGAAAGTTATATTTACACCTTTTCTGCTCTTTTTACTCCAAAAGTAAAAACAGATGAACAGCAATTAAGAAAAACAACAGAAAAAAAAACAAAATCCTTTGTATCCCAACACTTTATTGCTACTGCCAACACTGAAACAGAATAAAAAATGAATTCTAGATAAACTCTGGGGCATTTATTTGACAGACAGATTATAGAGAAAGGATAATAACTACTGTCAGTACTGACAGGAATCCTTGTGGATCGCAGTTGTTTCTGCTGGACAATGAATAATCTGAAGGATGAGCTAACCACTTGTGGAAAAAAATTATCAACAGACCCATTATCACATCCAGTGGATGATTTTTTTTTAAAAAAGATAGCTCTAAGTGGCATCACAAATATTTTTCTTGTGCACCTGAAAGAAAGAAGCCTGGATGCATGAATCCTTCCCTTTCACAACGCAACATGCAACTTAATTGCACTGGTCTTTCTACATACTCATTAAACCAGCCAGCCCTTATAAATTGATTAGTATCAACTTTCATAGTGCACTATGCTTTAAAACCATATACGTACTTCACAAAAACCTTAATTTCACTAGTCAGTACTCTAGAGAAGTCCAGCGTAGTTTCTCCCTGCATTAATAATAGTTATGACTCATACTTTATGATCCACGCTATCTCAGCAGGATCAGACGTGATAAAATGATGATAATGGACATTTTCTGATGCTTCCCTACCTAGGAATCCTCCTTTCTGAACGGATTTTTAACATTTTTAGTATTTTCTATTTCTCTTTTAGCCACTTACAAATCAGAGTTATACCGAAGGACAGCTCTCATTCTTCTCCTCTAGGATCCTCGTGGAACATTATTTCTAATTCTCTTTTGAATCAAGAACCACAGAATGGAGGAAAACTCAGAAGGAACTATAAAATGAATTCATTTAATCCTCAAAAATTGTTAACCTCTTAAACTCTTGTTTTCCTTTCCCTATATTTTTTTCATTCATTACTTAATTCAGAATAATAATAATAATAACAATAATAATAAAAAAAAACAAGCAAACAAACAAACAAAAAACTGGCTAATGCTTGGCCAAAAAAATAAAGACTGAAAATTGGCTACATTACTAGTGCTCTCTGTTATCCTAAAGATACAACAGAGTATGTGATGTCAATAAATACCGCAGTTTGCCAATTTAAATTGATGATTTATGATTTACTTTCTCAATTACAAATAGAAAGTTAAAGAAAAGAAAGATTAAGCTTCATGAGGCATTATTACTTGAAGTGAATACTGTCTGTGTTGCTGACTTAAAGATCCCAAGTCATTTAAAGGTCATTGTGACTGGAATCAGTTTGCCAGTTTAAGCCTACTGGCTCATTTTTCTCCCCTGAGTACTGTGTGGAATGTACAGTCACTGATATTTTGTAGAATTATATTGAGGTGCTGATGGAAGTAGCCTTAAAGGTGACACAACTATAATGGGAAAAATTACTGACAAAGAATGGCTGCTAAAACACTGACAGAAGGCAATGCCTGCCAGCCAGTGGGTTGCTAGTCTGGGAAACCAGCCTGTGATACAGAAGAATCCTTGACAAGGCACCACTGACCTCTTAGTGAAGAGTGAACTGAGTACTAAGAACATGAGACATCCAAATGATACCACTGATAAAGGCTAACATAAGGAATTGCACTGGCAACAGTTTTTTTTTTTGAGAAGAAAAATAGCCTTTAAAATAGGCTGGGAAAGTAGGAAATGACAAACGCTATTGGGCACTTTATCTGAAAGAAAATAAAATAATTTTGGAAAGACATATTTCTTTTTCTGAGAGAACAGAAAACATCATATATCGATTTTCACAGGTGGAAAATAGAAATTATCAGCATTTTTTGACTGCTCTGAGAGTAGTGTCTTACACCCTCTTATGTCTCTGTGATGTTAGAAGGTCATGTTTCCTATCCAAAATGAAGCTTCTCTCTCAGAAATTCCTGAGCTGAGTAAAATTTACCTCTTCCTATAGGACTTTCTAAACAAATTAAAACTTTGCTAGGGATGCTTGTCCACCTCCAAACTTCAGGACATAGATCACCTTTGAAATGAGCTATCATTTGTTATTTATTTGGTCCCGCCACTGGGCTCAGTTCTGGCAGTCGGTCTCTTCCGCAATTTTTCTTTAGAAACCCACTTCTGAAACCTGTTTGACCCCCCCATGCCTCACTTCTCCATTTGGTTTGAAAGTGCTTCACATTGGTAACACTTTGAGAATTTTTAGATAGAAATATATGTAAGTAAACCATCAGTCATATATTTGATACTTTACTAATTATGTTCATAGTAAGCTGTAATATTAACATAAATATAATTGTTTTTGAACTATTAATTGCTGTGATGTTACATGTATACATGCACATATGGTTTATTAGTCACAGACATACTTACTAGTGACTTGTGACTCATGGACTGGAGAAATTTAGGAAATAAAGCCTCCATGTCTTTGCATATTTTACAGAATCCTACAAAACTTCTATTGTGAGCTCAGTAAACCTATTGGCTGTACAAAATACTGAAATAAAAGTTTTCTTATAATGTTGTAATAGAAGAATAGTGCATGTTTTGCTATGACATACAGTCTGCATTTCTGGAACTAAATCAAAAATTAGCTTTTCAATTTATATGACTGTAGCAGTTCAGACCGTCTTTCACTAGGCACTGACTCCTAAAACTGATTCCCTTTTGTTGGTTTTCTTACACATGCACATAAAGATGCTCCCCTCCACAAGGTCAGACTGCCCATATAATTGCAGAGACCAACCTCCCACAGCATTACAGAATAGAGATGTGCTGATGATTCAGTGCAACATTTTTCCATAGCATAAACCTTAATGTAGCATGTAAAAGTCCGACCGAACATTACCACATTCAGGCAAAGCTCCAGATCAGTGATTATCGTAAGGCCTTAATAGGAAAGAAAGACTGTTCACATTTCTGTGACCTACTTGAATCTATCCAGACAAAAAAATATCAGTAAGCCTTCAGCACACAGCTTCTTAATTCTTCCCCTTCAGGAGTATGTCTGCCACCAGGAAAAAACAAATGAATAAACATTTCCAATCTTCTTTTGCATTCTCTCAGTTTTGCTGTCTGGGGAGGATTTTGAATATAACAATAGTTTTCTGGTTTTACTTTTGTTTGTTTTGTTTTTAAGTTATAAAGTACATGACTATGATATCTTATAATCCCTTTTCTGTTATCTCATCATATGTCAGTATGAATGATGATGAGAAAGTTGATTCTAAAAACCTTAGGAGAAGGAAAAAAAACAACACTATTTTGATCAGTACACACTGTGTAATCTTTCACCTACAAGATTAATATGTTCTTTGAAGGGCAATGAACTTGCATAATTTTGTCAATCAAGTCTGGTCACACTTTCTTCTTGGTTAATAAATCGCAGGAAAAGAAAATACAATCAAAGGTTTAAACAGAAATTATAATGAGAAACAAACATGATATAAATCATTCACAATCCAAATGCTATACAAAAGAAAGGGAAAAGAAAGTTTCTAACACAAATCACATTTCTCATTTGAAGGCATCTACTTAAATATTATAAAAAAAGTATATTGTCATTATATTGACACCACGTATTTTAAATACTGCAAAAATACATAAAATGTGTAAAATTATACAGCTTAATTTGGCGTATTTTTAGTTTAGTAGTATTACAAATGAAAACCTGGAAATCATTTCAGTTGTGTTTTTCATCTACATATATGTACATATTTTCTTAACATTTGGAAAGTATGTGAAGGAAGCATAAACATGAAATCTAAAATACACTGCAGCACAATTCCTGTGTGACATATTCTCATGGCATTCAGATGGCATAATCCAATTCTTAATGTGCTTGAAATGTGGATGGGAAAAAAAAAGGCTAAAGTGAATGGCTTTTGTTGTGAAAAGAGGGAATAGGTACAAAAACTATTCTGAGATCTTTCATTTTGACATTGAATATAATCTTTGTGGAAATTTTAGGCAGGAGAAGAGGTAAAAAAAAGAAAGTTCTGGAAGATATTAAGGCATTAGAAATCCTGAGTTCTCTCTACCATATGTGAATATGAATTACAGCAATAAAGACAGTGGAAATAAATAAAACAAATAAAGTGAGGGAAAAAAAAAGAGAGAAAATCAATTGAAAGCAAACTTTTTTTCTTCTTCCTTTTCCCTTTCTTTTACTTTCCCCTTCCTTTCTTTTTTTTCTTTTCCTTTTGAAATAAATAAAGCCAGCATCGTTCTTCTGACTGAGAAAGGGTTTCACACAGGGGCACATGCACACACACAAAGAATAAATCAAAACAGATAATTTAGATACTTCTACAGTTTCCTAGACATGATTTCCAAAGCAGGCAGTAGCACAACTATTACCTACCTCCCTAAACGCTTCTCTTTTGTTCTCTTTAGAGAACTAAATGGGTTTAACTAGCTGAGAACGGATGAATTCGCCCAAGAGATTCTAGATCATGTGCAATTATTTACCCGAGATAGATCATGAAGGTAGTATAGCTCACTCGAATAGTCTGAAATGTCAAATGAGACAAGCCTATTTATATTCTTCAGAAATGAAATCCTCAGAATGTGTAGCTCTAATAACACCTATGTCATGTATAAAAATGTAGTCATCAGAAAACAAAACAAAATCCTGAAAGATAAAGAAGAAGGGAAGTACACTATATTTTGCACTCCCCAGACTGGAATGAGCAACTTGAATATATAATACCCACGAGTAATTTTAGGAGATATAAACTAGCAAGACAATACAGTATTTCAACTATATGTACAATCAGAAGCGAGTACATGTTTCTAATAGTAGTTGACTGATCTTGAAGGATAGGTGAAAGAAAATTTTTTCTCACTCAGATTTTGCACGATGTCAAGGCAGGGGAAACATTTTCAGCACTGCTATATTTTCACTGTGCATCTGAAACATGGACAATGCTTGCAGTTGTACACCAAGACTGGTCAATTTCCCATTATTTCAATATGTTCTGAGTTTACTGCCTGAAAATGTCTGAAGTGAAATTTATTTGCTCTGAGAAGACTTAGGCTCTTGTCTTCTGTATGCTCTCTAGAGTGAGGCATCAAAAATTACACACAGAAGCTGAGCAGTCACCTCAGGGGACTGTGATCTAGTGGTCCTCCCTCCATTTTTTTCTATCTGTGTTTTCTGCTTCTTTCATTTGCAGGAAAGTTTAACTGCCACTCGTGGTTAATTAACTCAGGTACAACATAGTGGGGCTGCTAACTTCCAGCCACCGACACAATCACTCAAAAGACCATAGGCTGTGTCTTTCCATTGTATTATATGGTCAAGTGTGATGTGTTGCAAAACAGTAGTAGAAACCCGCAGTACTGCAACAAGGCTACTCTGTAGTTGTATATGAAAAGCGTATAACATATAGTAAGAGAATGTTGTACAAATCCAAGAAATAGTCAACTGAAATAAAACATACTTTATTAAACTCAGAACTATCACAGACTGATTCTTTACAAACTGAATGAAAATTAAAATGACTTTCTAATCCTTCAATATAAATATGGTGGAATTAATGAAAAATAATAAAAAAAAAAAAGTAAGAAATGAAATGATTTTCAGAAGCTAAAATGTTTTAATGACTAGACCTCCATTAATTTTTTTCAGAAACACCTATTTTTTATTGGAATAACTCTTCCTTCACTGAGAGATTTCAACTGAAAACAAACATATTTCATGTTTAACCAATTTTAGTGTTTTATTTTTCAGTCTGCTCCCTTTAATTAAGCCGCATGCTGCATAAGAAAATACAGAAGATTTTCTGAATAATAATTATATTTCCCTTTAAGTCCCGTAGGTCATTAAAATATGATTAGCCAAAGGCTTTTCTTTGGTGGAATGAATAATACACATCAAATACAGAGATCCATTTAAAAGAAGTCTATAATGATTACCTTATTGGGATTCAGTTAATGAGAAAAATCCATCTCTGTTGGTTCAGCAATATGAGTGAAGAGTTCAATTCCCAAAGAAGCACAGCATGACAAACACAATTCACAACACCTGGGCTATCAAGTTAGCCACCTCATACTGAGGAGTCTGCAGGCTAGTAAGAAGCACATGGGTATTCCTGCTGAGTATATTAACTAAAGTCTCCACTTCTTAGTAATTTTTATTAGATTATTTTAAATTAGCTCTGTACTTCAACCTAATAAAAAATGCATCTAATTTCCATAGCAATATTTTTTTTTACTAACTTGTAATAAACGAATGTACTGAAACATCTGCAAAAATAGATTTTCATTTCAGTTTGGATGTAAGCAAGCATCAGATAAATCTGTCCATGAAAAAAAAGGATATGCAGCATTAAATCTCATACTTAGTATTGCTAAATCCTCCTTTTGAGGATTAGCTATAGTTTCAATTAGAAAAAAATGTTGTAACCACAATTATCAGTATTTGGGGGCTTAAGGGACCTAGTTTTTCAGTTATGGTCAATTAAGACCATCAGGAAACGTGGAAATATATTACCCATTTTCTGGAAAAGTCTTTCAATCAAAAATGCTCTGAAACTATCTCACTTTAATGGAAGTCAGACTTCAGCAACACCTCAAATACCTCAACTTACATGACAATGTGTTCTGAAAAATCTTGTGAAATCCTAGTGCTGTCCTTATATAACATGGTAAGAGGGGAAAAACCCAAACTTTACAGACCTTCGTAACCAATGAATTCTTTTTTGTCCAGCAAGTTGCAGTTAAAAATAATTCCCAGGTTGTGTTTGAGTTCCAAGAGCTCTAACAGTAATCACAGAAGCTGTGAACATCTCTGTCAAAGTGGTTCAAGCTAACTAGCACACTGCTCATGGTTATGTACACACAAAACTTGGCGTGTTCCAATGCTCTCCATGCAAGAAAGGAGAGTGACTGTGATCTATTCTGTAAGGCCCACAGGGTAGGAACCACATAAAAAAGAAGGTAAAATGTAACAAGAAAACAGAAAGATGTTTACTTGGTAGATGGGCAGCTCAATGGACTACATTATGATTTTTAATGGCGCAACCAACTAAATATGCAGAAGTTTCTCAAAGAATAACCCTTTGAACTTCCTTCTTGCAGGTTAATTCTAAATACATGTTAAAAGTCTGCCTAAGAGTTTAGCTATTGGAACAGTTTGGATACATGGGAGAAATGTTTTGGCCAAAGACAGCATCCAAACAGACCATATATAAAAGCGGACATAGAGATAAAGGGGAAAAGGAAAAATGAAAAAGAAAAAAGGTAAAAAAAAAAAAAAAAAAAAATAGAAAAAGAAAAAGTGAGAAAAAAGTTGAGAATACTTACCTGAGATTACCTTGGGCTCCCGAGACCTACAGGAAATTCTACAGCAAGAAAGACGCTCAGAACAGGACTCTCAGGGAAGAGTTAACAACCTGGACATACACAGAGCCATAGTGCCTGATGGGATGAACTGTGAGTGCTCAGGGAGCTTGCTAACATCAGTGCAGGGCCACTCAATTATCTTGAAAAGGTCACAACAACTGGAGGAGATTTCTGAGGTTGAAGGGGAAGACCTATGAGAATGTTGCTGGTTTCTCTAGGCAGGGCAAAAAGATAATCCAGGGAACCACAAGGCAGTCAGCCTCATCAGCATTCCTCTAAAGGTGATGGAACAAGTAGAAGTGGTTTCCAGTATTCAGGTCAGAAAAATTATTATGAGTAGTCAGCATGGATGAACCAGTGAACCAACCTGATAACTTCCTATGAAAAGAGAACAGGATTGGCGGAATTAGAGAGAGCAGTGAAGGTTTTTAAACTTGATTTTATCAAAGCTTTCATTGCTGTCTCACAAACAAACTGACAAAGCAAAAAACATAAATTTATGGTAAGCGAGGTGCCATTCAATGCACAAGTACCTAGTGGAATAAATAAAGATGATGAAGCCAGAACCTTATCAGTGATGCCTACTAGGAGAAAAAGCACTAGGTACATATTGCAGTATGAGAAGTCCCCCCTAAGCATAAATAATAGTAATAATAATAAAACAATCATAGCAAACAAAAAAGCCTTTTTCTTTATCTTTTTTTTCCCTCCACAACTGTGAAGTGGCCAAGCACAGCATTTAGACAAAGGTGAAGACTTCTTTCCTGAAGATACTGAAAAGTGATAAGAAACTTCTAAGTAAATGGGTTGAACTAGATAATTTCTAGCTGTTCCTTCCATTCTCAGTGATTGTTCGATGAATTTTTTCTAATCATGTTATAGATACAGAAAATCAGGTCTCTCACTGCTAGCCAAGAGATGCTTACTTCATTTTTCTATCCAAAAGTGGCACAATTCTCTCACAACATTTGGACTTTATCATGAGATAGTAAAATAAGAATGCATTTGAATGTCTATTTTTAAGCAATTATATCAAAGATGTTTTCTGTGGAAAATTAAACAAAATTTTAATCTAACGAAGATTGAAGAAAATAATTATTTTAATGGATGCAGCAGAATAACAGATGTCTGCATATGAAGCAAATATTACCAGAGTAAATTATAACTCATTTCACATTTCTGCTATAGCTATTTTGAACAACTACTGAGCTAGATAAAGGTCATACCTGTTTACTAATCACTATGTCACTTCATGTTTAATCCCCCTGCAAGCACACACACATACAAGTACTGCAATGTGATTAAAGTTTCAACTAATTACACCTTGAAACAGTTTGAGAAACAGCAACTAAGTACAGGTAATTAAATCTTCAGCAGAGAATCACTTTAAGTTATAAGTTGCCTGCAAAGTGCAGGTGGTTAGTACAGGTGTCCTGAGCTAAAGGAAGCAAAAATACAAATAAAACAGATGAACAGATAGGTAGATACAGACACATTCTTAGGTATGCAGGAACTATGTATATTCAGTAGTCCTTCAGTTTAATACCATGAGACCCTATAGGTAAAATAACTTTCAGAAAGCAGTTACAATTCATAGAAGTATACCTTCTTTATAAGAATACTTGAACACGTTCAATAAAATGCAAAGAACATCTAATTAAGGCCAGTGATATAACATAACCTTGCCAGTTCTAAAAAGGATGAACTGAAATGATAGCAGTAATAAAAAAAGCAGTGAAGTTCTGGTGTCTTGATGAAGCCTGAAAGAGCTGATAGAAAAATCTTTTTAAAAGGATTTTTGTTTATGTTATGTAGTAAATGAAGTTAGAAGAAAACGAAGTACAAAACTTGGTTAAAATCACACAAGAAACTTATGGAGACTTATCTCCACTGGAAATATAATCACAAAGCCCTACAGGATACTGAAAAATCTTCCTTCCTTCCCTCCCCCCCAAAAAAACAAAATGAAACGAAAGTTTTTTTTCTTAATAGTAAATAGTAACTATGAGCTAAACTCTGTTGCTCTTGTCTCAGTTCCTGTTTATACCAAATAACATCTTGTTCCAAATAGCAAGCATCACTGAAACAAGATACCTCTCTGTTGCATTGCCTCCTACGCTACTGACCTTAACCAGGCTGAAAAAATCTTCTCAAACTGGGGATGACTACTACTAATCAAGGATACTTTGATCCTTTTCTCAAGAAGACAGAGCATTTTACTGCAAAAACATCTACTCAAAAAACCTCCGTCCTTTAGAAAAAATAACTTGGCTGCCATCTGATCTGCCACTTCACAATACGGCACATGCTTCAAGAGCTTTCAGAGCACACACAGAAGAAAGACAGTAATACATTTTATTGATAAAATGTGACAAAAAAAAAAATGAACCATGTTCAAATTTTTCTCAGTAGCTGTCTAAAGTACCAGCAACAAGAAGAGAGAAGACAATGTACTTACAATAGGGTCTTGACATGATAACAAGACTAAAACAATTAGCAAATGAACTTCAGTTTGCTAGCTCAGCTCTAGTGACATTCGTTCTGACGACTTCCAGTGACATTAAAGCCTTGGTCAGAATGAAAATGAGTTATCTGCACTGGCTTCTCTTTCTGGAAATATCTGTAATTTGCCTTGATATCAGTCATACAATACAATTTGATCCAACTTCTATGCAAGATTTGATAGAATCAGATAGCAAAGAGCAGAAAACAAATGTTCCATTCTGAATTCCTGACATAAGGATATATTGTGTCAAACTGAGAGACTGAAGAATAGGGATCTGGTTGAATGAAATTCTTCGCTTAGTGAAGTTGATGTACTTTGCCACTGATTTCCCTGGAGTCAGGATTTCATTTTTGAATAGGGAACTGCAAAATGGAATGGCACAGTGATTTATACAGACAGTGCAAGAAGAACTATGAAAAGAGTACTCCAGACTAAACTATAAACCATGGTAGCTAATGAACAAATGTGAAAAGGAAGGACACTAGCACTAGTGATTTTTAGATGTGATAAAAGCCACACCCTAAAAGGCTTATGATAGTAGCAGAAAGCAAATACACAAGGTACTTTTAATAATACTGAATTTTTGTTTCCTTATTGTAAACGTTCTTGCTGAATTTAAGACATTTAAGCAAGGACAAGAAAAAATACTTTTTATCTTACTGACATCTTCACAGAGTGGGATTCTTTAAGCAAATGCCTGATACTGACAATAACCTTTAATAATGCCCACAGAAACAGCAGTTACAACAACAGTAAATAAAAACATATATATGTATTTTTTTTTGCACTTATAAAAACACATACATGCTGTTTTAATTATATAAATGAATAATTATTTGAAGGTATTATACATTTAAAATTGATGAAAAACTGCAAAAACACATCAAAAATGCATGAAGATGTTATTTCCACTCTCTGCTATTTAAGAAAGAAGGGCTCTTGCAACAGAAATAGAGACGAAGAGATATCCAATTGGCAGAATCTCCTCACATGAAAATAAATTAGCTATGTGCATATAATCAGGAATATACCTAAGTGACAGTACAGTCAAGAGAAAAAAAAGAAGGTGCCAAAAGGCTCTGTGAGAGCAAAGAAGCCAATACTCAGAAACCTGTTTCACATGCTATTATGAAACATAGCTCAAATTACTAACAAAACTGAAGAGCCTGAGCTACAGATTAGAAACAGTGAGTTATTACTGCTAATGACAGTGGTGTTTGCAGCAGACAATCAGCACAAGATCTGGATGCCACTGCACCTGCAAATGTTAAGTACTACTTTCTGTGAGACAGCTAAAATATCTTCTTTAAATAATCTTTACACGTCTGCACAGCATGTCCTTTTCACTTTTATAGTCTTTGCTGCATTTTAAACCTGTTAGCACCTCCTGTATGTGCTTCCAGCTGCTTAAATCTAATTTTTCATGAAAGCAGACGTAAAAAAACACTCTGAACTTTTCTAACAGTAGCAACAATAACAACTACTGCAAAAACAAAACAGAAACTTAGGTTTTATCATCTTGCTTACATGATAACAAACCCAACTATTATGTGAGCTGGTTGCAAGCCAATGACCCTGGAAACAGGAATTTAATTTACAAGCAGAAACATCAGAACTTTGAATATTGGGTCTTAGTTATTATGTTGCCCCATTAGCTGTTACTACCTAGACTGGAAGGAAAGTGGGAAGCTGAAGTCTTTGTTATCTGGATCCCTTGATTTTAGGGCAGATGAAGGAACAGGTGATGCATCCCAATTCCCCAAACTAGCTAGTTGGTGGGCTGTAAAATTCTGTGTTGATTGAGTCATACTAAACTTGTCAATAAATCAGTTTAGTGTAACATGGTGAGTACACAGTGTGCAGTCTGATAGGTGTAAGATTTCTGCCTACTTCAGAGAGCAGCTGTGGGAGTCCCTTGTTTACAGCTCTACTGCAGTGTGCCAGGTTAATCTAGACCTCCATTTCTGTATCTGCAATTTTGCAAAGAAACTCCTGGGCAGACAGTTATTCATATGCTTGATTTGCAGGCTCCTGCAATACACATATAAGCCCTCCTATCTACATGGGTTTCAGTAAGATTTATGTAGGCAGCAACCACACAGATTTAGGAGTCTATGTGAACACAGTGCATTGTATAATTAATAGCTAACATATATTTAGGTATCATATTGGTCATACAGGTAAGTAGGAAAAAAAGGAGCGTTATTTCAGAAATTTGATTCTGAGTGTCAATATTTAAAGTAGCAATATCACAGAATATTCTGAAAGCTGTAGAACTTCCTATTATTAAAAAAATATTATTATTATTAAATATTTATAAAACTCATTAACATTGCATGATCCTTGAAAGACTGTAAAAGGTTGAAGCCCTTTCCTTGAATATTTTAAAATCTAAATTAGGAAAAGATGAGTTATAAATGCATAAAATCAACAAAAGGAGGGAATATAGGAAAGATTAATTCAAACTGAGTACATTAGGAACAAGCAATACTTTTGTAATTCATAGAATCGTTAGAGTTGGAAGGGATCTCAGAAGCCCACTTGGTCCAACTCCTCTGTAGACTACAGGGACACCTACAGCTAGCTCTTGTTGCTCAGAGCCCCCTCCAGCCTGCCCTTGAATCTCTCCAGCAACAGGGTATCCACCAACTTTCTGGGCAATCTATTCCAGTACCTTCCCACTTACCATAAAAGACTTCTTCCTCACATCCAATCTAAATCTGCTGCCTTTTAGTTTCAAACCATTTCCCCTTTCATTATCACAGTAGACCTGTGAAAGAGTCTCTCTCTTTCTCATAACCACCCCCTTTAGAAACTGAAATGCAACTTGCAGGTTTCCCTGGAGCCTTTTCTTTTTCAGTATGAACAATTCCAGCTCTCTCAGCCTGTTCTCACAAGGGAGGTGTTTCATCCTTTGGATCATTTTAGTGGCCCTTCTCTGGATGTGCTGCAACATGTTCATATCTCTCCTGTTCAAGAACTGCACACCTGGATGCATTACTACAGGTGAAGTCTCACTGGTGAAGAGCAGAGAGGAAGGATCAGCTCCCTCAACCTGCTGGTCACATTTCTTTTGATATAACCCAGGATATGGTTGACCTTCTGGGCTGTGAGGGCATACTGCTGGCTCACATCCAGCTTCTCATCCACCAGTATTCCCAAGTTCTTTTCAGCAGGGCTGTGCTCTTGTTCTTTCATCTTTCAGCATGTATTGACAGTGGGGATTGCTGAGACAAAAGTGCAAGACCTTGAATTTGAATTACTCGAACCTCATGATGTTCATGGCACACTTGCTTTCTTGATTGAAAGCAAGACGTGAAAGATGTCCTGGGATGGAAAACCATGAATGTAATCAAACAGGTTATATATAGAATGTGTGTATTCAAAACAAACAAACAAAACAAAACAGTCAGGTCAACAGAGAAACCGGAAGGTTGAAACAATATTTAAAACAAATTAAAGCTCCCAATCTTCCGATACCATTTTTTCTGCTACAAGACGTTGAAGTTGGAAGGCTGACATTTTTTTGTAGATATTGCCATAAATTTACTCTGAACAAGTAGTATCATGTCTATCATAGCAATATACTACAAAGATATTTCTTCGGTTCTTAAAGCACCTACTCAGGTGTATCACCTGCTCATATATTTTCCTAGATGCTGAATTCAATTTCAGTGGAAATGCCATTCTGTGCTTGCCTTATGTTTACGATTTCCCCCAGGCATGAACCAGCTGTCCAAGACAAGAAACAGTGCTGGGAGAACCTCCACCTGCTCTGTATTTTCTTGTTTCCATTATGAGGAGGAAAAATAGAAGCAGCCACCTAGTTACTCAGTGAAAGGAGATATTTTGAAAGAGTATTTGTTGTAACTCCTTCACTCTTCAGATGAATACAGAAGACAGCAGATTTACTTCCCTAGCAAGCTGCCAATGAAGCAATGATGACTCAAAATTTTGTCATAAAAGTATAAAAATTGTGAGGATTTCAGCATCTAGCATAGAGGAAAACAGTCCTGGAAATGTTTTCATTCTTGGATAGTGCAATTTGTTGCAACACCGGATGGTTTAACAAGGTACAACATAAATTAACTACCAAGTCTTCTCAGAAGAAGTGTGGTCTAGTAGAAGAGTAATTGGAATTGTCCCAGTACAGGAGAGTAGATGACAAATAAACGCATCCAAGTCATTTGCAGTGAACTATGTTTTGTCTCAGTAAACAAATGTGCTGCAAGTTTTCTGACTGACTCCTCAAGAGGAGGGGAAATACCTGAATAATTATCAGGTAAGCACAAAGGAAACATTCCCATGGTAGTGCTTTCATGGGCATAGAGAATTAAAAAAACAACCAAAGAGAAGAGAACCACATATTTTAAGTGGTGTGTGGGAGAGTCGAGGCCAAACTGCATGCTTTCTTCATTAGTAAAGAAGGGGGAGATATGGGAGATGGAGAGGTCAGCTTGGTCTCATCGAGTCTCGAGTAATTGATAATGAGGCTCTGGAAAGGAGGTAGAGGGTCTGAATAAACAGGGGTGTTTTATACCTAGCCATAAGATAAATTCTCTACTGATTGTGAAGACTTGTTATGGAATTTGCTTGCTTTCTTGCCAATGGATTGTTAGTGGAAATGTAGTGAATATGCATGTTAGAATATAAAAGGCTTGCTTTAGAAAGTAGAGAGAGAGAGACATGCATCATGATCATGATCAGTACACCAATAAAGAAATCTTCCTGGCAAGAAAACCCTGTATTGCGTTACTAACTCGCAACAGTGGTAAAACATAATTCAGAATCCAGCTCAGGGCACTAGTTACAGGGCAAAAGATAAAAGCTCTTAAAATTATTATGTCTAACTCATAGATTAAGAAAGGAAATAAGCTGCATGAATATTTTTTTTCTGGTACCCTGGATAGCCACTTAATGAAAAGTTGATCACTGTTCACTCACAGTAGAAGTAAAGAAGTGCAACTGATATATTTGAGACACCAGAAACTAAATAACTAAATAAATAAGAAGTCAATTCATTGCCTTTGCAACACAGATAATCAGCATTTTTTATAGTAATGGATCCTGACTTTTCCTTGATTATTAGAACATACAATTCCCCACACCTGGTCTTTAAGCAAATGTGCCTTGTTTGCAGCCTAATAGGTTGCAGTGTTTGTTGTTTACAAAACCTTACACAGCATATACAAATGTACGAGGTCTAAACACAGAAGACCCTCACACTTTAAAACATTCTACTTGCTACTGTGTTTATAGAGTTCACATATCAAGATAAACCACAACAAATGAATGATTTCTAGCTAATTTTTGTAACTATGGGCTTGTCCCCATACATATTTGGAATCAAAGAAATCCTGTCACAGGCATTCTGAAGAATACTGGTCATTTTATTGGACTGATAAATCAGGGCACAGGATAATTTGTATCTATTACTCTACAGAATGATAGAGAATTAGAGTAACTACTTCTTAGTCACTGTCTGGATCAAACCTGTGAGGGAGTGGTTTACTTATTTTAACTCACATAAGTCATTCTGAAAATAATGGCTCCTATATATTTCCCTGGAAACTGCAACGGATACAAAGAGTATAATTACATGATTTGATAGAGGAAATTCTCAACTACAAAAGACTATTTTTCAACATAGTCACTATCATTAGCCAATTTGCTCTTCATCTTTTGATGTGACAACTGTGCGTTGCTGTGTGGAACATGGTTTGTCTTTCACATTATTGCAACCATGCTACCATCTGCCTCAGCGCTCACATGCACTGTTTTGGTCTCCGCAATCATCGATTAATGTCAGTGGATGTCATTTTTTCCACACGGAGGAATTCAATGAAACACCTTTGCTTCATGTGCACCACCATGTCAGATGCCATTTTAGTCAAACATCCCCTCTACTGCCACTTGTCACTTAGCAACAAAATGCAACAGAATATTGGTGGTAAGGTTTAGCCTCTTCACTGCCATATCATCAATATCTGCCTCTGACATTACAGGCAAACATAATAAAATGGGAGCATTGCTTTCAAAGAAGCACTCACATGTATTTAAGAGCTTGACATGCAGCAAAAAAGAGATGGGTTTTAACTTTTTAAATGAGAATAATTAATGTGCAAAACAGCTATTTCCCATGAAGCAAAACAAGACATATATTACTATAAATATGTTGGAGTTTACTCCTATCAGTGACTCATAAATCACTGTGCATTTGTTCCTCTCCCTCAGTATATGTTTATTAGCAACACATGTAGGTGGAACATTATACCAAAGTCTATATTTGTGCAGAGGCATTCAAAAGGTACAATGACTTCCTACAAGTTAATATGATTTTAGTGCATTTTTAGCATTCTACATCTTCTTAATTACATAGAATAAATTTTGTACGGACTTCTATACGGGAACTACTGAATCATGGTCTAAACCTCTGATTGATTACCTGAGGCAAGCAATAAGTCAGCCATGGGAGCACAGGTGAAGGTAATTCACCTGTGCTGCCAAAAGGGGTGGAGCCTGGCTCTACCTCTCCTAGACCCATTTAAGATCTGACTACCAGTGGGGGAAGAATCTCTTCTGGAGGTCTGCTCTGCTGGAGTTTCATAAGTAAGCCTAGGATATGGGTAAGTATCCCACCTTTTCTGCTTTGGTGTAATAACTTTGTAGCCAAGTTCTCTGGTATACCTCATCTGTATATTACATAACATCTGTATATTCATTGACTGTACAACCTCTGAGCTGCAAAATCTCCAAAACGCATAGGGATTAGGAGAGGGGGGGTAATAGAATAAGAAGGACAATAAGAACTCAAGACAATAGTTCAGATATGACTTCATTTCAATTCATTACATTAAATAAAGAACATGTTTGAAATTAAGGTTTGGAATGTGTTTCCAAGTGGTTGCTTGTGATGACAGAAATAAGCATATGGCAGATGTGCATGAAATGAGAATAATTTCGTTAGCGTAATATGGACAGCCCTCCAAGTCCAGGATATTGTAGGCACATAACAAAACCTTATCCACAGGAATCATAGTTTTTAATGGCAAAAAGAAATTTTAATTTTATATTTTCTGCAAAGGATCAAATTATCTCAATGCAAATTACTTGCATTTTCTGCTTAACCTCTCTTTACTGTTTCTGTGAGAGCTTTCCTACCTGTATGCTTTTATTTAAACAGATAAGCTTTTCTCATAACACAAACAGGTGATCTAAACTCAAAATTCTAACTTGAGCCTTTAATTTGGTAATGCTGTACCTACATAGAGGTGCTCAGTTACCTAAACCATCTGTATCTTAAAAAAGGCTAGTATAAAATTAAAATTAAAAAAAAAAAATTATAAAATCCACATCAAATAACAGTTTAAAATACCTATCAAGGATACAGGTGAAGAAATTTAAAACAAAAATAACTGCTTAGATTACTTACCTCAAAAATCCTTTCTGCTCCTCATTCAGTCACCATTTTGTCCTCCAAACACCATTTTTTTTCTGGAACAGTGTGAATATATTTCAAGCCTTGTGTCAGATGTATAACTACTATGAGGTCTACCAGAAAGCTCTTGGCAGGAAAACCCATCTCCTGATTTGCTTTAGACATCTTCAGTAATACTTATCTAACTGCCTTTGGGTGAAGAATATAAGTCCATGTGGCAAACACTGACTTAAAGAAGGTTCGCAATTAAAGATTTTTCAGCCCCATTAACTTCAAAAGAGAGCTTGATCAATCCTTTAATTTCAGCGAAGACTGCTGTATATTTCCAAGACATTATTGAAAAGGAAATGCTTTGCTTTTAGTATAAGAGCTTCCTGAAAAGTAGGAGATACAGTAGTTATCAAACATGATTGTATTCCTTACATGTTCTTCTGTGCTGTCTTCTCTTCTAAAACAAAAGTTACTAGCTATACTACGCCTGTTGAGATGGAGTCAGTTTTCTTCGTAGTAGCCTGGGTAGTGATGTATTTTAGACTTCTGGTAAGAACAAAGTTAATACACAAAACTTTTAGTTCTTTATGAACAGTCTTGTACAGAATCATGGTCTTCTGTGTTTCTCATTCTATCCCCAGAGAGGAGGCTGGGGTTTGGCAAGAGGATCAAAAATAAAACTAGGTGGGCAGATTTTCCAAAATAGTTGTTTCTCAGAGAGTAGTTAGGGATTGGTCTGCTGGCGATGTATTTCTTTTGCATATATTGGGTTTTCTTTTTTTCTTCTGTTTTTCCTTTTCACTCATTAGACTGTCTTTATCTTGACCCAGTATGAAGGAATGAGTGGCTAGTAGGTGTGTAATTGCTGGCTGGTTCACTGGTCAGTTCACTACGCTGGCAAAGCTGCTGAAATTGGCTAGAACAGCTAACACAGTGAAGAAAAAGATGAGATGAAAAAATCACGAGTAAAGCACTATGAAGCACAGCTAGCAAAAGAGATATGATGCACAGTTAGTGGGAGCAGTGAGCAGAGGGAATAGTTGTGTGAAGCATGAATATGCAGATGAGAAGCAGAGCAATGAGAATCACAATGTCAAGCAGAGAAAGTAGCTTCATGAGAAGCAGCAAAATCAGAGCTAGGTGAGATCAATAAGTCTTACCACCCATCAAGACTTGAAAAGTTTTGGACAGTGAGTGCCAATTATTACAGATGAGAAAAAGCAAGTAGCTGACCTAGCAGTTTCCTCCCCTAAAGAAAACAGTAAATTACCATTGGTACAGTTATTTTAAAATTAAGAAAGTCTTTTTACTTAGAGTTTTCTTGCTCTCATTTATTTAAAGTGTATTTATTAAATACTTTAATTACGTTTCATAGCTGCTTGATATCCTTCCCTGTAAAACACTTTTTGTTTCAATTACATCCTGTATCAACTTCAACATAGGTAGCTCTGAAAGTAATGCTTCCTACTTATTTCTATGGAAATGGAAAGATACGAAGACCACAATAACTCTGTCTAGTAGAGAAAATTGTCAGCTACAAAGCACTGTTTTTCAACACAGCACCTCCAGAAGTGAGCCACTGTTTTCACTGCTGCTGAAATGCATCACCCACCTCCCACCATGCTCACATCCACATCCGCTTTGGTCTCTGTAAACATTCAACAAGCATCTATGAATGTCAATGGTTGCAATGTTTTCTGCATGGATGAATTCAGTTCCACACTTTTGCTCCATATTCACCTCCATGTCAAAATCCACTTTATCAGACTACCTCTCTACTACCAGCTGTTGCACAGCAACAAAATGTAATGGAATAATGACAGGAAGGTTAAATCTCTACTGCCATATCACCAACATCTGCCTCTGAAGTCATGAGTCAAAATAATAAAATAGGATGCATTACTTTCAGAGCAGCCTTCCTATGGAGGACTGTAAACCCAAAGTGTTTGACTGTTAGGTGAAAAATCCCTTATGGAATGCAGTGTATACTACTATCACATGCTAATCTTCCACAAATTTATACTGAGGTGAAGATGAGAGCAAGTAGGCCAATAAAAATTAAAGGAACTTGGCATGATTAACAACACAAAAGGCCAAGAAGAAGATAGAATCATTCTCTGCAAATAAATCAGGATGAAAAAAAAAAGAGAGAAAAAAGTAATTCAGATAAACAAAGAGGCTGGCAGATGAACAAGCTCTGAATAAATCAAGATGGTGGCTAGAAGCAAGCTCTCAATCACTGACAGCAGGAGGGTCTGAAACAACTCCCTCAGGAGGTGCAGTTGGATCCAGGCCAACTAGCACCAACAGTATTTATTCTATTACAGGACACGGTCCCCCATGCACTGTATTTGCAGAAAGATTTAATTTTTCCTCTGAGATTGTCAGCTTTTTCTTGTCTGGTAAGCAACGGAATCTTTAGTCTATCTTGCTCAGTACTGTATCACAAGGCTGGCTTGGGAACACTGAAGGAAAAAAATACAAATTCTTAAGTATTCCTCTCAATAATCTTATCACAATGCTTTAGCTTCCACTGTCAACATATAGAGATTTTTGAGTTCTAGTAATACAACAGTATCTCACTATGATGCTATTGCACAGATTTCTATACCACTCAACTGTAACTCCTGCTATTTGCAGTGCAGAACCATGCCCCTCAACATGTCCCATGACTACTGATGCTGTCATGGGAACTAGCAGGGAGCAATAGGGAATCCATCAGCAGAGGATAAGTGGTTGAGAGGGTCTTCCAAAGATCACCAAATGGCTTAATAAATCCACTAACTCCCACTCCGGACACACTGGCAGGGAAATAGCCCAGGAAAGGCTTAAACGTTCTCCCCTACCACAGTTATTTTGGCACTATGAATTTAGCTTTTGCAATACTTTACTGAAGAAAAAAAAAAAAAAAGATTTGAAACCTCAGGTAAAACTCATCTACCCATTCTCTTTCCATTCTGTATTGCTATTCTAGGTGGCCTGTCACATAATAGGATAAAACAGGCATTTAACTCAGGAGACCAAAAGAAAGAAGAAAAATAACATTTCTTTGATACTACAAATCCTAAAGAGAAAGTAATAGCCTAAACTACCTGCACTTGAGATGAATTATCCCATATTTCTTCTGAGCATAACCTGAAAACTGGTTCTGTTTATTTTATCTTATCACATTAGCCTGGTATTACTTTTGCTCATAACCATCCAGACATGTTTGGCATTTAACATATGCTATTTTGGAAAAGATTCTAATCTGCTAAATAAGTTTTAGGCTTATCTGACAAGGCATTTGTCTTGCATACTGCTATCTGCAGATGGTGTGATGAAAGATTAAAAACAAAAAAAATCAGGATCTCTTCCTTGCCTACAAGAAGCTCCCTCTCCACTTATCTTAGCAGGTATAAGGTAGGATGTAAAATTTGGCGCAATTTGGCTTTTGATCTCTAAATTGCTAATTGTCTATTAAACCTCATAATTTTATTTTAAAACTATATGTAGAAGAGATATATACAATTGAATTTTAATTTTCAGATTCAATTAGTTGTTCAGGGAAAGGAGGCTCTTTCTTTAAAAAAGGAGGAAGCAAAAAAAAATAGCCTAGGGATATTGTGACCATCTCAGGCAGCAGGCAGCCTCAAAAGTTCTAGCAATTAGGCTTGTCAAAATCCCCTGTCAGAAACTCCTGCTGCTCTAGCAACAGCAAGTGCCAGCAGGCAGCTGTGTTCCCAGAGACTGCAAACATAAACCCAGCAGAAGACAACTGGGTAGTGCTTTGTGGATGATGAAGGAAGTCAGACAGATGTACTCCTTAATAAACTACTTCTGTGAACTAAGAGCTGCAGGGAGCTTAAGCTTTTATGTTTTTATTTGCATAATGGCCAGCATAGGTTCTCATTTCACAAAAGGAGATGGACTTCCCTGCCTGGAGCCACCATGGTCTGAATCAATTACCCCATCACACACGCGGCACAGTGCACTTAATATCATTACCCCTTCTGAAAAACTGTATCTTGTCAGAAGTGTGAGATAGCTCAGCAGTAGTGTAGATGGACTTGATATAGATCAACTTCATAAGGTGTGGAAAAAAAAATTGGTGAGGTTCATTGGAAATTAACATTAAAACTTCACTTGATTTCTGTCTATTTGTCCAGCATCTTACTTCATCAAGGAGCAACTCAACTGGCTTAGGCAAACATCTCCAACTACATTACAAATGTGTACAGAAATAGATGTATACAGTATATTACCCTAGAACATCAGCCATTTCCAACAACTGTTCCTAACCACACCCTGAACTTAGTGCAAACACAAGATAATAAATTTCTTTTTTTTAATAGAATGAAGGTTCTCCATGTTCAAAAAAATAAGAACACATCTGCCTATTTCAACTCTTCGTGCGATTGTGCTGAGACAGCCTAATTATTCTTTCTTTCCACCTCCAACCTATGATTCCCTACCTTTATCAGTGCAAACTTTGAAACAATTTTTATACATGGGCCACAGTGGCTGCAAAAACCACTGCTTTGGTACAATCCTTTCTTTAAAAATCTTGTTAAATATAGTAGATTATTTAGATTTTGATTTCTCATGCTCATGTTCTTAATAATCGTTAATTCATAGCAATAATTAAGTGATACATCACGTGATTCCAACAAACTAGCGGAAAATGTGAAGATATTCTAAGGAAGAAAGACAAAACTAATTGAATACATGTTGGTACTGAAATTTTGTAATATTCATTCTTAGAGTAAATAAATAAGATCATAGTGATTCAATTATATTCATACATTCTTTAAAGTTACTTGGAAGGAGTGTTCATTCAATTCAACTGTGCTGTGAAAGTATCATGCTTGAGGAAGATCTGCTAACAGTGGGAGTAATTGTACAGCAAGTATACACCACAAGAACATGCTTTGAAAATGAGAGATTTTAAGCTGTATTCAAGGCTTATCCTCTTAACAGAGAATAAGAGACTTAGAGTATCCAGAAGTCCTAAGCTGAGAGTATAGCTGCTTTAATTTACTGCATCAGTGCCTAGTGTAAGTGATTCAAGTCTGGTTGTTGTTTTCCCCTTTCAGTGTCTCTAACTTACTCAACATGCAGTTGAGCAAGAGAAGAGAAAAGTGTTCTACTATTCTCTATCTACTATTCTACTATCAAAAATAACACCCCTCCTAAGAAGTAATCCCAGATCTATCATCTGTTCTGAGGATCTACCCCTTGAAATTAGTGGGTGATTTAATTACCAACCAGGCTTTAACAAGCACTACAGAGCCTTCAGGCTATTTCTAAGGCACACAACAAAAACGGACAAAGAAAAAACTCAAACTCCTCTAGATTTAAGCTTGCAGCATGGAACAGTCACAAAACGTGAATGTTTCAGATAAAATAACAGGATGACAAGATTCTGATCTGAGTCTTGAAGTATATTGCAATTAATATTTATGAATAAATAAGGAGATAATCCAGCCAGCTTCACAATTATCTTCATCTTGTACCGAAAAGGACTAATTTTACTGCAATTTGCAGCTGAAGGCTGTCACCATTCAACCATAGGCACAAATCCCTAATTACCTTACAGTGTCACCTGTAATTCTTCTCCAAGTATTTTTTTCTTGTATGTGTTAACTCAACACATTTGTACACGTGTCAGCAAGGATGCAAAACATTTTTAAAATTGACAAACATTAAAAAAACAAAGCAAAATAGACATCTGTACAGCAGTGCTCCTCTGTATATAGCTTCCTGGTCACTGAAAAAACATCTAGTGTATCAGCTGTTTGAGAACAATGAAATGCTGTCATTGTTCACTCACATTGCTCAATAAAAAAAACACACCAACAAAACAACAACCCAAAAATACAGAAAAAAAGAAGACAAAGACTAAAACTAATAACCTAAAAAGGGAAACACCACCACCCATACATAAGAAGCATCAAACCTGCAATATCAATAACGTTTAAATCTAAAGAGTATTATCCAATTCATCCTCTTTTCTATCTCTACAATTTATTTTACATGTTGGAAATCAGTGGATGAAGGTTATCAAATAAAGCACAAATGCCTTTTATAATGCTTTCTTCCACTTAAAGTAATGCTCAGTGTGAATGGTTTAAAGTTTTTTAAAAGACCATCCTCTTCTGCCTGTTTTCTGTCCTTCATCGGAAATTTCTCTTTCTTTAGGAGTCATTCACATTTTTCTTAAGTAGTGATCATGCTTTGTGAGAAATGCGTGGAGGTAAAGTGTTTCATTTAGCTCTAATGATGTGGAGAGCACTGTAACATATACTGAGAGCATCTTCCAGATCACCCTGACTCTGTAATAATGTAAACATCTAGAAATTTTAGACACTTCATTAGGTACAAAATCCATGTCTGTGAAAATTCAGCAGCCATTTATTCAAACCAGTAATTATGCCTACAGTTACCCGATTCTTTTTGTACAAGCACAGAAAAATTATGCGTATGAAGCTCTTCAAATAATTTTATCACTGTCTGAAACATTTTTTTTCTTCACTATATTGTCTCCATTCACCAAGCAACAGATAAAGGATGCAATTGAAGGTACAGATGGTCAATAAAGAAAAATATTTGACAAAACCAAAAAAATTTGTCACCACACAAATATTTTCATTCAGCTCAACATTTGATTTTGAAAGAAGATGGAAAAAGCATCTTGGTATTCTGTTTAAATTCTTAATGAAATTTGCTCTCCAATCTGTAAGAACTTTTCAATGAAAAATATTTGGTGATGGAATGGAGTCAAATCAAAACTCTGTGTTAAGCTACTTCAGTATTTCCCTTGTGACTTTGCAAGTGTTTGCAGAGTGTAAGTCTTTATTTAAAAAAGAAAAAATCATTCAATCTGCAAACCCTTCCACCACAATACTCTGTAAAATTTTGTGGTTATGGCCTCACATTGCCTTTGTTTTCTCAGTCTACATACAGGTACTCTAAACCTAGAGAAAATACAGTCATCCTTCAGGTCAGCAAGTAGAAAATAAAGCTGGCATCCACAACAAGCCAGAGGGTGATTTGAGGAAACATGAGATTACTATCTCTGTCCTACTCTCTTACTTATTGAGCCATCTACAACACATAAGATACTTATATTTTTTAATGATCATGGAGCACTGCCAGTCCTGGCTGGACTGTCCTACCACACCCACCCATACTCTGGGTTTGGCACTGACACTACTTGAGCTCATGAATGATGGATTGCATGGGCAACATTTCTCTATTGAAGATGATGTCTTAGCAACTGTGAAACAGTGGATCTGCTGGTGCAGATCTTCACAAGCTCAGCATCAGACTATTGTCCATCGCTGGTGAAATTACATTGCTACTGGTAATGACTGTGTTGAAAAAGAGTGTTCTATAGCTGAGAATTTGCTGTAGTAGTGTTTCTCTATGCATCTGCTGTAGTTTTCATGCAAATAAACAGGATGCATTACTTTCAGAACAACTCATGCAATTTTCCTTGGACAAACTATCCCAGCAGATCATTTTTACTTACGATTATACTTCTGAGGCTTTTCTCTGGTAAATCCTCAAGTGGAAAAATAGTAGACCATGTTAAAAGTACATCTACTGCTGTGGACTGTAGCTATTCTATCCTTTTGCTTTATAGTTCATAGTAATGGCATTTAAAGAACCACCTCACTGAACATTTGGGAAGAGTGTCAGAAATCATAACGTGCTTAGTTAACAGCAGGTTACATAGTATTGTATAAACAACACAGTTTAGTCAAATAAATGATAATCACTCATGCCAGAGTTATTTCCATAGGAAAATAAAAATTGAATTCTTATATTTCAAATGAGCGTATTTCTCAGTATGGTTAAAAATAAAAAATAAATTTAAATCTGCTGAGATTAGAAAAAGGTAATGGAATACAAACCAAGTCACCTCTCTGATCCTTGAAACTGGATCTAGGGAAAGGACAGCCTCCAGAGGCAGCTGTATAGAGGAGGTTGAATGTTCATCTCCTACCCTGATGTCCTCTGATTATGGGGGAAATGCAACACAATGGAGTTCAGAGAGAAATGGGAAAGTCTTTCCCATTTTTAATTAACACCCAGAATCACCAGCTCCATCACAGGCATACCATAACCCAAGCTTTACATAAAAAAACAATCACCATCTGTCTCAGCATTAACATTTAACCACAACTTTAAATATAGCCTTGTTGGCAGCCCTAACCACATCTTCACTTGCTACAAATACTCTCTTCCTTCCCCCTGAAGTGCAGAGATACTGCTCCTTAGTGCCCTCCTGTAGAAGTGAGCTTTCATTTGATAGAATGAATTAGAAAGAGAAATGACTCTTACTCCCATGGCTACAATTATCAGTAGCCTGACACTACTGCTGTCCTTCTGTCTATTTCACAGAGGATAAAAAGTGACTCCAATTTGTAAGTAAAATTATACATTTGTATGGAATTTACTTAACTAGATGTCTTGCTTTCAACTGGGACAGAGGTGATTTTCTTCATAGCGTCTGGTATGATATTATGTTCCGAGTTGGGAGAAAAACAATGTTGATAATACACTGATGGTTTAACTGTTGCTGATTAGTAGTGGTTTGTTTTTTGAACTGACTTTTGATCAACAAAACAGAATGAGTCTGAGATGAAAAGTTCTGATTACACTTAAGGTCTTCTAGAGGTCCCTATGGCAGGGTTATGTTTTCAAACTAAAGAAAGCAGGCATTTAGACTTAGATCTCAGCTTCCTTGCTCTATGCAGCCAGTACAGCTGGACAGACACTGGAGGCATGTAATCCAACAAGAAGCACACAAAGGCTCTGAACACAGAAGAGAAAGCCTACCATGCTACTCTGGCAGTCTGAGAAAGCACTCAGATGCAACAAGGACAGGTTTATTATTTGGCTGGAATTATTGAAAAGTAATTGTAAAATAGACTCTAGAGAAAGTATTAAAATCTTTTCTTATACAACACTGGGTACAAAATAAAAGCAGTTGATAGATCTGGGAGCTTGGCATGAACAAACAATGAAAACTTGAGGCTTACCCAATTGCTCTCATGAATTGATAGTGGAGGGGTGGAGTACGAGCTGCTAGAAAACATCTTCATCTAAAGGTGAGCAAAGGCACTATCAGAAAAAGCAGGATTGGCTCAGCTCCAGCAGGACCCTCCAAAATATGGCTCTCTGTCTCCACCACAGAGCCTGCAGCCCATGGTTAATAAATGCATAGGTTTATATTTCATTTACTCCATCTTTACAGTTAAAAACAAATTTGCAAACTCTGTATGGGATTCCAAAAGAGCAGAATTGACTCAACTTGCATAAATGTCTAGCCACATACATACAAATACAGTCTCATTTTATTAATGTCTTTCACTACTTCTTAGGCTATTAAAATGAAAGCATTTAATGAACTAAATTAAAACATTCCCATCCTGGCACTTCTCAGATAACATTACATATAATCAGAAGACTAACCCATGGAAGAACTTATCACCTATTCCTTGAAATGCCTTTGTTAAGAAAAAGAAATTTAATCCCTTCTTAATTATAATTTTATTTGGGTCATTTGAATTTACGGAGTTTGCTCTTCCTTTGTCCTTGTTCTAGTTTCCTCTGAGATAATTCTCTTCGTAGTGATTGGTACAATGCTATGTTTTGGATTTAGAGAATAATGTTGATAACACACCAATATTTTAGTTGTTGCTGAGTGGTGCTGCACAGAGTCAGGGACATTTTTGCTTCTCACAATGACCTGGCAGCAAGGGGACTGGAGAAGCTGATCTAAATTGGCCAAAGTGGTTTCTCATACCACTTAGCATTTTGCTGAAAAATAAAATTGAGGGGAGTTGGTCAGGGGGGTCACTCAGGAACTGGATGGGTATCAGTTAGCAGTGGCGAGCAATTGCTTTTTGCATCATTTTTAAAAATATTTTTCTATCATTACTATTATTTTCTCATCTTTTCTGTTCTTTCAAACTGTCTTTGTCTCAACCAATGAATTTTACCTTTTTCTTATTCTCTTTCCCCTACACACTGTGAAGAAGTGAGCAAACAGCTATGTGGTGCTTGATTCCTTGACTTGTTAAACCACAAATACTGCACATGGTATTTCTTCGCACTAATACCTCAGAGAAATACAATGCCACTTCCCTGAAGGAGGAATTCAAGTGTAGAATAACTATAACTATTAATAAGTTTGCAATATATCCAGTCCCTGAATTTCGTGCAATTAGTGGTTTAATGTGAATTTCAAAGATCTTACACAGCTTGTTTCAGGAAAATATTGCAAGCATGCAGATTAGCTATGTGCTTCTACAACTTCAGTCTTTTGCATCACTTTCATTATTCATATCCCATTGACATCACTATGGACTTCACTGGACTAAGATGATTTACAACACAGAACTAAAAACAAAAACAAGCAAAAAAAAAAAAAAAATCTGGAAAACAAAACACTCATACACTACAAAATAAACCACAGGATTAGTAGAAACACAAGAGATTTCTGACAGTGTTTTAAATAGCTCCAAGGAGAGCTCCAGTCTTCTGAAATTGAATTCATAAGAGTGAGAATGAAAACAACCAATCCTGAAACTTCAGCAAATAGTTTAAAAAAAAAAAAAAAAAAAAAAAAGCAGCTTCTAAATTCAGTAGAAACATTTTCCAGTTTCAGATTATGACAGGAAGATTGTTTCTTAAGTAAAAAATGAATCAACACTAAGTATGCTTTGGAGACCATTTAAATCAGTAACTGGGATGAAAATTTCATATGTAGTCATATACAAAAATAAATAAGTCTGAAGTTAATTCTACTCTAAGCATATTGGTTATATTGAATTCCACTTTCAGTTATTTTGCAAAGGCATCTCATACTTGTTATGTTTTAAGAAACAAGAATAAAAATGAGAGATCCTTCTAATAGAAATCTGATAAGTCACGGAGGGGGAAAAAAAAAAAAAAATAAAGAGATAAACTTACTAAAAAGATTTTAAGACCTTCCCAATAGGAAAAAATCATAATCGACTTTTCAGAAGACTAAAACTTGACTACAACCTTATGATTCGCTCAAAGTATGTTTCTACAGTAATTAACTTTTCCATCTAAAAGCCATGGTCCTTGATTGACTATCTGAGAGGCACTTCAACTAGATGGAAAATAACTACATCTAGTTCAAACAATATTTCAGAGAGTTCAAACAGTCAGCTTCTATCTTTTTCTCCATAAAAGAGGACTACTTAACAGAGCAGGTAAATGCAAATAACATTTTTATGCAACAGAAATATATTCTCTATTTACATGTACACTATCAAATAGCTTTTAAGTTGATTTGTCTTCCAAATCCCAGTTCCATTATCAGATATACTTCATGCATGTTACTTCACTCTTGGAATCTGTCTGAGGGAACTAGTTTTTAGAGGTTGTTTTTGTAGTGGTAATTTGTTGTTTGTTTGTTTTTTTTTTTCCCCCTAAGGTAAAATTTAGGTGAAGTATAGAGCATAATTCATTTGCGAGACTCAGCCACTAGCAGAATTCCACTAAAATATGGTTCCTAAATCTACACATCTCTAAACATTTATTCAGCAGATTTTGCACTTCCAAATTCTCAGTAGAAGACCTTCAGCAGGACATATGATTTATATGATGTTGTAAAAGAAGAAAAAGGAAGCAACAGTAGAGCATTTGACTTCATGTTCTATGAACTAAGAACAACTTGCAAAAATATTTCATAGCTACAGAAATGACACATGTATCTAGATAATATGGATATGCCCAGGTGTCTGGAGGGTGTCTTTGACAAGAAGGGATCAAGGATCAAGTCAGTACTCAGGACTAGATCAAGGCTTGGTCTCACTCTGCAGAAAGGTGGCTTCAGCAGTGCCTCTGGAAAAGAAACACACACAGAAGCATTTCCAAAAAAGAGAACAGAGCAACAGATTATCTGACAAACACCTCCACAGCTAAAGATCAATGAAGCATTGGATCCTAGATGAGAGATAGCACTACAGGTCTCCCAGGGCCACAAGCACTGGAAGACTTAGGACCACTGCTGCTTGACAGTTTTGTCCAGAAGCCCACTAGGGATTTCCCATACCAATGGGATAGTAAAAAATACAAATAGAAGGGATTTTCCAATAAAGGTTTCGAAGAAAAAGCAAAAACAACCACCAGGAAACCTAAAACCACACACACACAGAAAATGTGGTGCAGCATAACACAATTAACAGAAGCATTGTTCTTAGATGGTAAAGAAAACAAAATTAAAAAGAAAAAGAAGCAAAACAGTTTCCGCTAACAATCTTCCATTGCAAACTAAAAACATTAGTTTATACAGAACCCAGGGGAAACTGACATATGTGATCCATCATCATTTGTAATTGTTTCCAATCACAAAATACTTTGGAGATACCAATCTAGAAATTGCATCTGAAGGACTTTTACTTTTTAATCTTAAAATTTTTTATGCCATTGTTAAAAAGCACACTAGCGGATACAATACAAGATAAAATACCCTAATTGCTATTACTCCTTTTGCACATCATTTAATACTTACGTATATCACATAAAACAAAGCCAATATCTGAAATATGATGTTAATGTAGGAGGAATAAGTAAAGTTATTTATCAAGTAGAGAAGTATGAAAATGGGTAGATTTACACCACTGGTATGAAATAAAGATTCAGAAAGTGTTACCTTCAACCCCAACATGACTAGCAGCAACATTTCATTTCTTTATGACCACAGAAATAGGCCACTTTAATGTTGCACTTGAAACTACTACGTTTGTTAGTATAAATATAGAGGTAAAATTTAATTTTCTAATATTTTTAAACCAGAGAGAAATTCATTAAAAAAATGCATTTTCTGGAAGAAGGATTTGGCATGGTATGAACTCATATTTCCCCTGGGCTCACAACATCAAAAATACAATATTTTTCTGTGTGGTTTCAAAAATGAGTTCTGTTCAGCTTGAGGGTAGCTTCTACTTTACACTAAAGAAGAGAAAGATTTACTCATACTTTCTACTGCAAAGCTGAAATAGATTATCCCTTTCTATCATTTTCTTCTTCAAAATTTAAAAGGAATAAAACACCAAAAATTAATGAAGACTGATTATTAATATTAGAGAGGGAAAGAGGAAAACGGAAAAAAATATATTTTTTTTCTTAATTACTATAACCAATAATAAAACCAATGCAACTATAACAACACATTATCAAAAGGATTAATTCAAAGATCAATAGATAGACATTACTGTAAGATACATACATAGGGATTTCTCCAGAAGTAATGCCCCCGTTTTATTAGGTCTACCCACAGTGTCAAAAGTAGATGTTGATGGTATGGTAATAGAGGTTGAACCCTCCCACTATTATTGTGACATGGGAGTGAGGATGGAGCAAAGGCATGTCATTGGATTTTTCCATGCAGAATAAATGGCACCCAGTGAAATTTATCAGTGTTTGTTGAACATTTATGAACATCAAATTTTACATGCATCCATAGAACGGTGCCTGATATTTCACCATGAAAATACTGGTCATAGCTTACTTATTTTGAAAATGCTTAATGAATAGTTCAGTTTTCTTCCTACTGATATTCCTAGCATCATGATACCCAGCTGGTAGAGTTCTGGGATCATTAGTAATTTGAAATTATTTTTAAAACACATGCTTTATAAAAGCAGATGTAATTCCTCTTGACTAATTACTTTGAGTTGTCTTATGAGTTGAGACATATCTGGGACTTTGAAGAACAACTGTACCACCAGATGTGCGAATTGTTCTCAGCCATTCTTTCTCTAGTGATAAAAACTGAGTTTTCTGCTTTTATACCTGGAGATTATAAGCTTTTCCTGCATGAGAGCATTACAGTAACCTATTTATCTATGCCCCCTAGGGGAAAAAGGCTAGCTGTAAAGGATGGTTTAAAAATTACATAATAGCACTCACTACAGGCTATTTAATAGCAATAAAACCTACTTTTTTTTTTTTTTTCCTCTGACATTGAATGCCTTTAAATAAAGAGAGATTTTTTCCACCTTTAGAAACCACTGTATTGTTAAGCAATATGAAACACAGTTTCTAGAAGCACAGGTTAGCTTTATTCTGTTTCTCTGAGACTGTGGCTTCCTGAATTAATTGTATAGAAGCATCTCTGGAAATCATTTAGAAACAAAAAGTGGTTTTTCCTTTTCAATGTAAAATTCATTACATTTAAATGTATACCCAAGATTCATGGAGAGAAATCTCATTAAAAGATTTCTGCATGAGAACCACTTAGAGTTTTACTGCATAGGTTTTATAAAGTGAGCCACTGAGAGGTTTCATGTTTTATAGCCTGAACAGGCATATTAGCATTGCTCTATGTTTTATTCTCAGAAATATTTCTGTTTTAACCATCTCTTTACGCAGCAGGATTACCTGGAAATCAGTATCAAGATAAAAAGACGAATTCATTTTTTATATTTAATAATGTCATCTTTATTGCTATCTCAAATCCTAAAAGAATAAACAGACTCTTAAAGACTGATACGGGCCTGTACTTCTCCAGATTTCCAGACCACCTATATTAACAGTCTTTGCATTATAATCCTTCATCACTCTTCTCTATTGTCAGTCACTTCTACAATACATAGATTGGTGAATTCAGAAGTGATTAGGTTGAAAACAAAAAAGCACCATCTTAAGACATATTCAGCTACTATAATTGTAGAACAGAGAAATTATTGACTAATCAGCCAAATTTCAAGAATCACTATAGAAAAATCATAGAGAAAATTATTCAAGTAAAGAAAACTTCGTGAACTCTCAAACAATATGGACATTAAAAAAATATAAAATACAATCTCTTTACATTTCAGAGAATCATACAAAAGACCTTTAAGACCATCAGTTCCTACAATTCACCTCACACAAGTCTACCTCTAAACCATATCTCTTATTACTACCTCTTTAGAGAGAGTTACTCCAAAGCTTCCATGGGCAGCCTGTTTCAATACCTAACTACTCTTTCCATGAATAAATTCTTAATGTTTAATCTAAACCTCCTCTGTCACAGATTGAGGCTGATGTCTTGCATCTGTCACTTATCACCTGAATAAAGGTGCCCTTCACTGACCTTGCTACAACCTCCTTTCTAGTAGTTGTAGAGAGCTATGAGGTCTCCCCTCAACTTCTACCAGATTAAACAACTCCAGTTCCTTTAGTTACTCTCCACAAGTCTTGTTTCCTAGTCCCTCCACCAGTTCTGTTTTTTTCTCTGCATGTGTTCAAGCAACACACATCCTGAAGCAAGAAGACAAAAACTGAACACAGTACTCACTAGTACTGTATAAAAGTGAACAACCATATCCTTAGTGGTATCAGCCACACTATATTTCTGAAACAACCTAACATGTCATTAGCCTTTTTGGGCACCTGGGCACACTGCTGCTCACGTTCAGATGGCTGTAGACTAACATCCAGATCCTTTTCTGCTTATCAGCTTTCCAGACACTCTTCCTAAAACTTGTATCACTTGACTTTCTTAAATCCATACCAACAGGGCCTGATCACCTGTTTTTCCTGTATATTCTGTGTGATAACTCTCATGATCTGCTCCATTACCTTCTCTGCCACAGAGGTTAGACAAACAGGCATGCAATTCCCTGGTATCTAACACATAGAACTACGAATGAAATTTTTATTACCAAATATAATACAGTCAGTGGTTGGTAGAAAAGTTTAAGTTCTCAAATTTTAGATTTGAGCCATATTCTAATATCAGGTTGAATGCTAAACTTGCTGAGTTTATGAATATCTCAAGGACGTAAAATATGATTTATGAATACCTTGAGGACATAGTGTTTATAATTAAATGTTCTTGCTGAACATTGCTACTATTTAACAAGATGAGAGTCACATTCGCATTCCAAGCCTTCCTTGACAGAATGAGCCTCTGCCTGGAGCCATTCAATTCAGTAATAGGAGCAAGCTCATGTTTCAAGCACAAAAGCCTCTTAGAAATCTCCCTGTTACCAAACACGACTTATGATCCGATTTGAAATTGGCATCTGCAGATTTCTGAGACTGTTAAATACCTACATTGCCAACTGCAAAAGTTAACTGCATTGTTTTAAACAGCATTTTGTAAGGAAGCTGTAGGATCATGGCAGTCTGTTTGTCCTTCAGATTACTTTTTGAAATGACACGTAGTTAGAAGTTGTTGCCTTAGGCATTGAAAAGCACTGCAGTGCCAACATTTCCTCTACCACCTCACTGGCTTTTATTTTCAATGATGTTTTCTCACAGGATAATAAGTAGCAACCCTTATCTGGTATTTTTTTTCATGATAGCAAATCTCATTTTCCCTTTATCATCAGAAATCCTTTCAGGCAACTTTTACCAATGTCATTTTTCCATTGCACGTGTTATTTCTTTATTTCTGCTCATATTTCTTCAGCAAACAGTTTATTCTGGAAAAAAAAAAATCATGTCTGATACACGGTACAGTTCAATGGGAATCTTTTTATTCTCCATAATATCCTACTGGTAAAAATACTTAACTGCATGATTACTGACCTCATTCTTCATTATCAGAAGAGTGCTCAAATATCTTATTCTTCATAGCAATTCATTAGGGATATGCTGGTTAAGATTTACATCATTCTCTACTGTTATATATTCTCTACTCTATTCTCAATGTTACTCCTCATTGGCTGTGTTTGTGCTGATGTCACAAAACTGAAAGCAGTGGCTGACAGACCAGAAGATTTTGATGTCATCCAGAGGAACCTAGAAAAGCTGGAGAAATGGACTGACAGGAACTTCATGAAGTTCAACCAGACTTCAAAGTGCAAAGTCCTGCTCTTGGGAAGGAAAAACTGCACACCAGTATGAGCTGGGGTCTGCCTATCTAGAAAAAGGTTTTGCAGGAAAAGAGCTGGGGGTCCTGGTGGACACTAAGTTGATCAAAATGCCCTTACCACTAAGGTTATTAGGATCTTGGGCTGCATTAGAAGGAATTTTGCCAGCAGACTATTCTATCAGTGTTACTGTATTGATCTGCTTCAAACATTCCAACTTAATGCTACTCCATACTTTCCCCTCACTCTACATATAATAAAAATAAACAAAAAAAGTAATCATTTCAATCATTAGGTTCCCTGTAACCCTCAGTTACGTACACCAATAAAATATGTTCTTCCTAATATATTTATTTGGGTTTCTTTAGCACAAAGAAATTTATAAGCACATGAAGATACTCATCTGATCATGTTTCTGATTGTTGCATTTCTTCATTTCATAGTATTAATCACAAAAAAGTTATAAAGTGGGTATGTGAGAATGTTTATTCACCACAGACTTATATTTTATTATTACAAGTGTTTTGATTCAATCTTTATTTCTACATATTAGTAACTTCCATAATGAAGTTATTTGACCCAAGGCACATTGACTGTATGTGTGAACTGAAGTCTATTCTGTCCTGCAGAGTCAACCTGAAAGTGACTTCAGATTCAAGAGAGATGAGATGAATGCTGCTGCTAAGCCAGCATACTCTAACTATACTTTCCAAAGGCAAGGCTTATTCTCACATTTGACTCAGCTGCAGAGGAACAAACCCCAGAGTATTGCAGCACAAAGCATCAGGGCTTTGTTCCCCCAGGCATACATATACATTTGTTCAGGCATAGTAACAAGCAGGTCTTGCTATGGGAATACTTCTGCTCAGGTTAGGTTAACTGGAACATTCTGATCCCAGTACTAATTAGCTCAGAGAAGTCTGCAAAGGACATATTCCCTATATAGATGTTCACACCGTCAGTGCCTTACTATACACTTTTTATGTCTCTCTGGGACTAATGAGTATTGAATTGCTGTTGGTCACAAAACTAATTCTGACTGCTGAGAATGACACAACACAGAACATAAAAACATGAATGGAAATGCATTAGAGAATAGAATGTGAATTGAGAAAATAATGATCAGTCACTAGCTTTTAACTTCTGGCTATCAAGGAATTCACAAGTAGCAGTGTATTCCTTTTCACAGAACAAAAATTCACAACAAATAATAGAGGTGCTAGGAAACACCTACACAGTGCATTGAAAGGGCCATCCTAGTCTGGTGTACAAAGATTATTTTTCTATCCTAACGTGACAAAAATATACAGCGAAGAAACTACTAGTAAATACCTGTTGCTTATGTAGTCTTTTAGGGTTGAAGTCACCTTGTTATTCTTTAAGGTATATAAGATGATTTGCAGTGCAGAACAGGGTTCCTGTTTCTGCAAACCTAACACTAGCATTGTAGGACTCTATAGACTCATGTTTTTTACTGCTAGATTTTTTCTTTACAGTTTTTTTTTTTTTTTAATAAACGTGGTTCAGTACTAATATATTAACAGTTCTGTGCAGGCATCTCTATATTTATATCAACAACCTCAACTCAGTTATGTAACAATAGTTCTTCATTTTATAAAGACAGGAATAAAAAAAAGTGGTTCTGTTTTGCTCAAAAAACATTAAGTTAGTTCTGCTTGAAAGTATTTGCATCAGTTCTACTCATTCTTTTAAATTTCCAGTGAATTTCTTTAAATGAGTACTACTTACTATTCTGTTCTTTTGTTGCTGTTGTTGTTTTTTCCATTTTGGAAGTTAGAATTTCACAAAACACAGCAAAATTAAGATGCATGTATTAAAAGCAATGTTAAACCTCCTTGGAGTGGAATCCTTTGGCAAACCAGATAGTAATTTTAGCTGACTGCAATCATTTGAACACCTGCTTGAATTTTTGACAAAAGTTACTTTCTCAGCTTACATTATTCCTATGAGAAGTTCAATAATTTATTAGTGAAAACTTAATGTGAGATAGCAAAGAATAACCATGGGGTAGTGAGACTTTATCACATACAAGTAATTCATTTGTTTTATACACAAACTGCTCTGGAGTTTTTACTTTTAATGGAGCTAACTCACTACAGTTGTACAATAAACTGTCAGTGCATATATTATATTAGTTTACCTATTTAGGGTATTTTGAGAAAGGGAAAAAAATGCAGCTTGAGACTCCACAGTAATCTGAAATGCTGCTTTCAGCTGATGAAAATGAAAGAGATTACTTTGTCAGTGCCATAAAAAGTTCTGCAAGTTAACTCAGCAGATGGCATTATTTTGACAGAAATTTAGTTGCATCACTATCACAGTGTTAGGAAACCGGTACAAACATTCCAACCATTTGGACAATCAACAGTCTGCAAAAGATAAGCTTTATTGGCTTGGTAGTACTGTTCATTCAAGTTATTCAGGTGCATTATCAAGTTGAGTAGAAGGTTCACATCCCCAATAACACATATCAAACAAGAAATATTTGGGGTTTTTTGTATTAAAAAACTTAATAGTTTAATTTCAGTATAGTTCAGAATAGAGAGGAATTTAGAGATCTGAGTGTTCTCACAAGGTCCAGTATCCTACTAATCTTCATACCCAGACTTTTACATCAGTTCACACTGACACAGACAAGACAGCAAGTGCTACCGTAAAACTGTAGCTCTTGATCTCATGTCAATTTCACCAAGAAAGGTATATTTTAGAATTATAACTATTTCCATTTTCTTCTGCATGTTTTGTTTTTGCTTTGTTTATAAACAGCCACCCTTAAAAGGTAAGACATTAATCTAACTTGAGATTCAAAAAAATGCAGAAAGCATGGATGTTTTACTAAGGCATATATACATTTATTTTCCGCAACTATTTCTTAATATTTCAGTTTCATCAGTAGTGGACAAATCTCACAGCTAAAGCTTTTAAAGTGTTCTACCTCATGCCCAAGTTACTGGCTGGTAGCCAGTAAGAACATCTGGCAACCTTTCTGTAAAAGCAAGGTCTGAATATTTTACAATAAAAAGAATGCAAATTACAGGATTTATTTTCTACATTTAAAACAAATAATGTAAATGTGATGCATACTGGGAGAGAATATACCAGTTCTTTACTAATTAATATTTGGAAAACCTAAATACTTTGAGTTCATGTGAATGAATTGTTTTTGAGAAACAAACCTTGATTCTTACAACACAACAGGCAACTCTGATCTACTATAAATACATAGAGACTACATATTTACTACTTTGTGTGCTACGCTACCCTTCTTATTGAAATTAGTTTTAAAAATTCCATTAAATAATTTCAGATAAGTTAATAAAATTTCAGTATTGACAGATTCTGGAACTTAAACTGATTAGTAATTCAATTTGCTCTCATTCCAGCCATTGGCAGCCTGTTTACTTCTGGGAACTCCTAGGCTGTTCCAGCCTTATTGCTGTGGAGTTGCCTAGGGATTCCTGAGGGTCAGAGTAAGGCAAAGGCAGCTCAGCTCAGCCCCTCAACCCAGCTCCCTCCAAAGCTACACTGCTGCTCCCCCAGCTACACCTAGATGACTCTTAACACTCTGCTGACTGTAGGAACACAAAATCCCTAGGAGGAAGAGATACTGTTAGAAGTATGCTTCTCATTGCCTACAAACACAGCATATAAGAGAGGAAGAAAATAAAGGGAAGAATGTTGCGACTGGCAATTTTTAGCTCATTCTTTCTTTATATAACATTCCTGCCCCTCAAATGCAAAAAGAAAGAAACTCCTGGCTATTCCCTTAAGAGAACAAAAAGTGCATTGTTATAATAATTTTATTCACAGCCTTCATGAACTTTTTTGTTTGTTTCAGTGCTGATTTCTCCTCTCTGGTGACAGCAACAGGACCTGAGAGAATGGCATGGATGCAGTGCAACTCTGTCCAGACTTTAACAGGTACAAGCGTAAAAACTCAAAATAAACTCATCTTCAAATAAATATCAGCAAGTACCATAGTTTTGCCTCTATTATATCATAACGAGTTTCAGCTCTACACAAGTTCATAGTGCAAAATGTACAGTTTTCAGAGACATATGAATACACATACATACCGCTATTAAGTGTGTTTATATTTACACACGTATCAAGAAATACTGTGCTCATAAACACTCATGCAGTAATGCTTTTGTTTATATACTCAGTGTGCATCCATATAGATAGACATCCAAATGACTTGATCATGAAGGACGTGTGTGTATGCAAGTGTAAAATAAGATATGACTTGAGAATAAAAATGAGACAAAGTTCATAATGACAACAGGGGACAACATTTCAGAACAGGAGTTCTGCAAATACAGGCACAAGGACCCAGGTCTGTAAATCCCACAACAAAACCTGGTTATTAAAGAAATACAACCTTGGCAGCACATGACTAAGTGGTAGCATAATTCACATTGGTTTTCTGACTGAGCTATGCATTGCAATTATGCAGTTGCTAACTAAGTTTTTGCTAATTACATTTATATTGCATTTTCAAAAATGTGAAAATCAGAAATTCATATGTACTTATTAAGATTTCTTAACATAAGTAATGATATGCAAGGAACTTCCATTGGCTTAATTTTCTGAAACGTGCAGTCTGGTACTGAACAATTCACACTGTGTTCTTAGTCATAATTAGATGAAAAGAAGAATCATCTTCTTGAACACTATGGCCTGTGCCAAGGATTACCAACTGAAGAGATAGAAGGCAAAAAACACTGCCAGAGGAAAATCTTATGCGTTCACACTACAGCCTGTAACTTTATGATGTAGTACAACACCTGTCATCTCTCATCCTACTACATACCCATGGTAAGAGACAGGGTGTATGCTGGGGCTGAGGGAGGTCTGAAGAAAGAGTACATTGTTTTGAAATGCTTGTCAGGAGCCTTAAATATCAATCTCCATCTTCTTAACACTAATTCTTTTCCCTTCTCTTATGTGTGCATAAAACACCAGTGTTTTCTGTAAGACCTCTCCATAAACAGACCTGAATGAAAGAAAAAATTCCAGCTCCTGATCCCAGAAGAAACATCATTAAATGCAAACAACTAATGTTGTCCTTCTTGACTTTTACTCCTATGTAAATGTGAGAATGTTTATAAATAGTTGATTTTTTCCTATTGGAGTGTTTTCCATGTGACTCCATTTTCTTTGAACTTATTTGATAGGACACAAATGTTTTAATGAAGTCTCTTTCATAAAAAAAATATGAACTTTATTTGAAACAGATCCAGTCACCAAATTTTAGCATAGCACCTCTGTCATAAATTATACAGTTTCATCTTGTTCCAATCTACATAAAGACAAATGGAACTAGAAATCAGGAGTACAAGTATCTTACTATTATCTGAAACAAGAATGTAACACTGTAACGAAATCAGCTTAGCAGATTTCAAATTGAAACACACTCTGATTTGTAAATCTTACCACAGTTGCCTCTGCTCCAAACTACATCATGGAGACTGAGAATCTGGAGTATGGGTTTTTCAGATAGAGGTAGGGCTGGGAGGATTGCAGATGAAACATTGGTGGCCCTGCCAAGCTTCTCAGATCTTCACAGGTCTGTCTTGAAGTCACACTGCTGTTGCATGAATTTATAGCAGCTACACACCTCCTCCAAGTAACCATTAAGGAAAAGCATTCTTCTTTCTCTCGCTTCGAAGAATTTACTGACCAACTCATTGCCACAATTCAGAGAATCATGCTGGGTACAGTTTTGCTATTATCCCATTCAAGTACACCAATCTGTTTTGAATTTACTCCTCTTCAGGAACACAAAGATCTGTGGGGGCATTTACAAACTATCTAGTCAGCAGTAATGTTAGTTTCTGATTTCTACAACTGTGATAACAGGATAAACAGCTGGCACAAATGAGGCATGTAGCTTATAAAACACAGCATCATTTTCACTGTTTTTCAGTTTGCTGTGCAGTCAAAAACTTTATGGCTTTGGGCTGCAGCAAGAATGAAGAAGAAATGCCAGAAAAGGAATCAAACAAGTTTCTAGATGACAAGTATCCATCAATAATTTGTGTTGTAAATATCCCTTATTCAAGTGAATATGAACTCCACACATAGATGGGATTTTACTTTGTTAAAATTTTCCTAATCTTGCTTATTTTACAAAATATTTTCATAATGTAGTTGTAAGTGATCAAGCTACTACAGCATAGCCATTTCCTGTAGAAAAAGTAAAAGGATCTGAGTACTCGCTAGCAGAAATTAGTATGAACTACTGCCCTGAACTGAACAATCTGTGAACAAGTACATAATCAGTTATCACAGTTCACTGACTTTTGAAGCTATGGTATTTTGCTTTCAATAATATGGCAGACTGTCTGATGTAGAATACTTGTCACATGAATAAATTCTCATAACAGATACACAGTACATTTTTTTAAACAAGTTTTAAGATAGAAAAAAAAAGAACAACGTATGACAAATGTGTATAGCAAGTGACACACAAGATTTGCTTGTGACCCCCCCCCCCGCCCCCCCCCCCACCAAAAAAAACAAAAAAAACCTCTCAGCTAGCCCCCTGAGAAGCAGAAGAGAGCCAAATTCCCACTCTCCTGAAAGCTCCTTCCATGACTTGATGTCATATGGTGTAGGATATCCCTTTGGCCATTTTGAAGTCAGTTGTAGCAATACTGTTCCTTTCCACCTCTTTGGGCCCTTCCTTGTGAAAGGCCTTAGCTCCCTACAACACTGCTTAGTAGCAAATACAAACATTGGCGTGTCATCAACTATTATCATTGTTTTCCTCCAAGAGGTAAAACATATCTTCATACTGGGCACTCTGAAGAAAACAATTCCATCCCAGCTGAAACTAAAACATAAGAAATTCCAAGCGCAGAATTTATAACCCAATTTAAAAATTAATCTTTGTCATGGTTTTGTAATTTTTGGTTTTTGGTATTCCACATCATAACATCATGTAGTGCACTGGGAGTTAAAGAGTTAATATTCCAATTCCAGATACCTGTCCCCGTGCATTGCAGAAGTCATGGGATCTGGCCCTTCCTGGTAGGTCCGTCTCTTACGGCCTTGCAGGAGGTGTTGGAGTGTGCTTTCCTAGCCGTACCAAGCTTATCAGGTTTGATCAGTCTCAGGAATTCTCTCTCGCATTTTATTTGATTTATTAGTCTCAATTTTCATTAGATTGTATTAAATAGTGCTATCTTGCATTCTGATACCATAGTTAGTAAAATAAGATTTCCTCAACACATCATTGCCGCTTTTTTTTTTTCCCCGCTTCCTTGATCCCAGCTCCCATCTCCTGAACCTTTTCTCATTTCCTTCCTGTTTTGTGGAGCTGGGGGAAGCCGAGGAGCCTACTGCCCCACCTGCCACAGGCATAGACTGATCTAGTTAACTCTGTGACAATTTTTGGTGCAGAATGCAGACTTTGATCCTGCTACCTCTCACAACCTTTGGAAAGTTGAGGGTTTTTTCCTGTCTCAGATTAAGTATTTTCATTTGAATTTTTCATCTTTCTCTCCTCACAACCTTCCAAAATTGAAGGTGTTCAAAGCAGACGAACTCCAACACTGTCATGTCAAAGCTTTTTAGAACCCTCAAAATGTAAATGTTCAAAAAAATCTTGAATTAGTTCATTTGTTCAACGAAATTTATAATGTTCATTTGCAAAGTATGTTTAAGTTTAGATCATAGGGAGTTCTGCTTTTACTAATTTCAAAGTTTTACAGAGAAGTTCAACAACCCAAGCACTGCTATCTGAGATAACTAGATCAAATCCCTTAAATGTAATCAATTTTGTACGTTATGCCAATCAACATCTCTAGAAACGATCACCAAATCTTGTTTCTAGCAGCTCAGCTGTAAGGCAGGAAGTTTTGTAGCTTCATGTACAGACTTTAAACATGCAGTTATTTTCACAAAAGACATCGTTCAGAGATATTTTCTTGTAAACAATTTTCTCTGCTAGTGATTACTAGTAGTACTGGTTGGTGACAAAAGACACCCTAACTTATGCTTGATATTCTCTTGTCACCCACTTTCAGCAATAGACTGCCTTTTCACTTCCTTTATAAACTCTGTTATGACACACAAGCCACAGTGGGAGACTGCTTTCAAATCAACTGTTTTTTTTTTTAAAAAAAAAAAAAAAACTAATTGGCATATTTGTAATATGCTTTGTTCTAAGAAACAACTTTTCTTCTCTCTCAAACAGAAAGGGTACAGTGCCAAGTGAAATGAATGTTCTGCCACTCCAGGTGGAGTTCAGGCCTGCTCTTCCACTCTTAGGTCCTCATGGCATGAGAACTTGCTTTCAGATCCCAGCCAGGCAAACACTAAATTTAGAGTTCTCAGCCAAGCTCATCAGCAGACAACAGGCTCCCACACAGCAGTATTACCACTTCTGCTACACTAAGCAAATGCAAAAAAGCACTGAAGCATGAAACTGCAGCAATTTATAGCTCACTTCAGAGGTCTGAACTATTCACAGTTTTGAAGAGTTGGGCCAAGTTAAAACAGGGATCATTGAGTGCTGAATTTCCCTAATGGGAGAAGAAACTTATGTACTGAATCTGTCAGTAAGCAACCTATCTCAGTCATGCAGCCCTTTTGCTTTGTGATACCATTTTGTATTCTTTTGAACCAACACAAAAATTGGTTGTAACTAATTGCGTTAGACATCTTATGGCATTTACATATTGTCAACTATTTGTACAAAATAAGTATTTTGTATATCAGAAATCTTATCCCCATAACTATAGGATACATTATCCTCACACCATAAACAAGTAATTTTATCAATAGCTTTCTAGAATTAGTATCTAGATAAACATGAAGATAATTCTCAGAACTAAATAGGTCTGTCCCAAACCTTCAGAAGAACAGAATCTCTTTAGTCTACTCAATAGAGTAGGTACCCAGGGCCATTGTGCTTTCTAGGAGTTGTCTGTTAAACATCTTTAGATATAGTTTACAGTTGTACATATGCAGAAAGAGGAAATGAACCCTCGTTTAGTTTCCTGTGTCAGTGTCTGCAGAAATATAACAATTACCAGCATGTTTTAAAAACACTGCCCTTCAAACATCTCTTCAAATAGAGATATTTCAAACACCAGCAAGAACAAAACATTATGACTCAAGTAACTGCTTTTAACCTATTACTTCATATTACCAGTAATGTCACTGGGGCCTCAAAATTTCAACTAGTCCTACAATACAAAAAAAAAAAAAAAAAAAAAATCACGAAATTTTCTGTGAGTAGAGAATAGACAATCTCTCAGCATATTGTTCTTTAGTTCAGTCTTCCTTTGAGGCATTGTTCTACTAATAATCCTCCCAGATCGTCCACTGATGAGAGTAAAGCACTCATCTCTCAGACACAGGCCTTGAAGAAGCAGTCAAGACAAACTCAATTTTAAATTTAAGCAAACAGTCCATGATAAGACAAAGCCTGCAAATCAATTCTGTATTGCAAATACAAATGCGAAGGCCATTAGAGCCATCACTAACATGCAGCTTACTACGAGGACCACCTGACTGATCTGTCAGTGAAGTAATCTTGTCACAGACAAATGAGTCAGTCACTTGCACTACCTGTAACATAACATTGTCTGCAGAGCACTTGTTCGCTTGTTTTACACCCTTAAGCACTACCAAACACTTGTGGTAAACTTGCAGAACAGAAGACCACAATGTTTTGTATGGAAGAAATATACTAGACAATGAGTTTTCTTCAAAGTTAGTTTAAGACCTTGCATTCAAAAGCAAAGTTTAGAAAAATGTGAAAACGCATCCGTAGGTACCATGGTAGTAGAAGAGTCTCACAGAAGAACTATGTAAGTTTGAAAATACATGCAATGTAAGTTGTGATTAAATATGACACCCTCACAGGCTAACTCTAGACATCTCCTGCAACAAAACCTTAGGATACACTAGGTACAGCATTTTAAACAAAGGCAAGGAAGCGTTAGGCCAGCAAAACGATACTGAAGATTAAAACAATTTAGGCAGTACTCAAAGATTAAAAACAAGACCCTTTCCTGTAAACACTGGGGAGGTGCTAAAGAGTAATCTACTAGGCAGAGAAGTTCTAAAGAACAATCTACGTACCTCAATACCAGTACTACATGTGGGTAATCTGGAAGACCAAAGACCCTTTGCAAGAACCTCTTGATTGAACAGGAATGCAGGTGCAATGTTTGATTTAATATGCATGATAATTCTGAGAATAGGTGGTGTAGGAAAAGGCAATAGCAGATAACAAGTTCTAAACCACACACACACACACACACACACACACAGAAGGAGTGATAGCCACAATTCAGTGGCCAGGTGCTCGATCATTTGTTCAAGCTGTGACTTCTCAGTTCCCATACAGGTGGGAACTTCGTAGAAATTGCATGAATATTCATATGGTAAACACATACGAGGGTGATTTAGCTCCTGTGTGTGTACTTTTTGGAGAAATCCTCATGCACCCAGTAATGTAATAAAGCAGCGTTGGCTTTCTAAACTATCATTTGGTTTAGAGAGTTTTCTTTGTTATGATTTTCAAAAACAAGGCCATTAACAGAAGTGAAAAAGTTGTAGAAAACGCTGGAACACTGCATCATTCTGAAAATCTATTATTCAGGAATGATGAACTAAGGATGGAAAACATTCTAGGAAGAGCTATTAAGATCTTCGGAGACACAGGTTTTAATCATATGATTAATTTAGCAAAGTGTGTGTGCAATAACTTCTATACAGTAAAACATGAAGGAAAGTAATTTGTACATATTAAAAAACCATGCATACTCATACATAAGTTTCAAGGAAAATCTGTTCATTATTAGTAGACAATTCAGCAATTCTGTTTAATATCATACCAACAGAATGGAAAAATAAAATTTTAAAAGGCATCTTGCTATGTATGCTTTCAGGTGCTAATCCAGGAACCTACATCATATCAAGTGAATAATAACATGCAATTAAGGTTTTGGCCCAAGCTGTATTTGGGCATCTTTTCACAAGAGCAGCAAACAAATCCGTTTTCCCTACCACACAGTGGTTTGCAAAAAACTACTCCCAGCAAGGTAATTCTAATTAACCCACAGTTTACTTCAATGTTTTATCTCACTAATATGAAAACAAGAGTAGCATCTCTTACTGTCTGACACCTAATTAAGCAGGCAAAAGTTTGTTAAGAGCCTGTAAGATATAATAATTTATTTGCAAGTTAATAGAAACAGCTCCAGAGGGCTGTAGCCAAATCCATCATAAAGCCTACATTAAATGTCTATTTAATTGCGGTAAAAGAGGCACACAATTTAAAAACAAAAGAAAAGAGAGAAAAAGGGACATTTAGGCTGGAAAAGATGTCACCTACTTAAAAAAAAAGTACAAGTAAAGATCAAAAACTAGTTATGTCTTTTAAAATAAGTTATAGCACATTGTTAATCTCACATTTATAGATTTTGCTTTATTCTTTGCTTTTTTATTTCTTCACTGTAAACAAATTTTTCTGCACATTCTAATCTAGGGTTCTCAAGTAGAAATAAATCATTTTTTTCCCCTCAAATACACATAGCAAAAGTGTGCTAAACTACTTAGTTATAAACACAACACTACTCAGCTTGTAGCATGTAGATTTTTCTGGATATATCTAAAGTGTCTAGGCAAAGACACCTGAGAACTAACTGAAACAAAGATTGTTACAGAAGTAGTTGTCTTCTGGAGTTCTGTATGATTTTGATGAGGCAAAAAAAAGTACATTTAAGAACTACAAAGTATAAAGGAGAGATTTTTCTCTATTATAACCCTTTCAAAACAGCAAGTTTGAAATGAAATATCTAGCAACAAAAAAAATATATTTGTAAGGTGTAAAAGTTAAATAAGATTCCTGGAATGCTTTCCTATGAGTGCGAGCAAAGTCACACACACTTCCCCAAGAGTAGAATATAATGTCTGTAGGAGAATAAGCATTACAAAATCACTCTATAATTGGCTTAATGGATGTGAATATAAGGAAGCCAAAAAGTTTATCAAAAACCACGAGAAATAAAAATATTGCTGTTCTAGCATAAATTTAAAAGAACAGTAAAGATGACACAATGGACTTTCAGTCAGGCTTTCATCCTTCTCATACTTAGGAAACTTACTTCCAGGTTATTTGCATTTGGGGAGTAGGGTTTTCAACACACTAAAGTGTTGTTATCTCTTATAGAGAAAAAATGAAAAGGTTTGATACACCAGTCAAAGCCACTGTAGGACAAGACTACTGAGATATTCAGAAATAAGAAAAATACTGGTTTTTCTTTCAGTGGCCTTCAGAAACCTTAGTTTTGTTTGCACACACAACCTCAAATGCAAGCGCATCACTGTGGCAGATAAGATTACTTGAAAAGTTATAGTCACTTAAATTTGTACATCAGTCAGTAGAGGTAAGGGGCTTGAACTCGGTTTTCATGTATGGTCTAACTTAGCAGCATGCTGACTGAGTGGGTAAATTCAACAGATCATTACAATTGCCTCAAATATACCACGAAACACATCAAGTCATTATAAAAAAAATTGCAAATGCTTGCGTATTATCCTTTGACAGAGGAGTAAGAGGTAAGACAAAGCACTCACAGATCAAAAACAAGACATCCACTTGTATGGACCCATTGGTGTTGTTCAATAATTAAAACTGAGAAGTATGATCTCACTGAAAGAAAACTGCCTAAAAAAAAAAAAAAAAAATCCAGATCAAGACACCTGGCAATGGAACAGATAAAGGATTTGAAGTGAGTACATCAAAGACAAGGGCTGCCTGTCCTCCTAAACCTTTCTGGAGATAATAAAAAATATCGTTTAGAAGTAGTTGGATAATTTATTAAAACAGACGCTTCAGCTGATTCAGATTATGTTTTTATGGTGTGTACTGATGATTCTACGCATACAAATTACATGACAATTTTTTCAACTATTTATTTCTTATTTCCCTGTCTTTCTATAAACCTGAAGTGATTAAGAAAACATAGTTTTAATGTCTCATCTTAGCTTTGCTGTATCAGTTGTATATGTACTCCTCTGTGGATTTCCTGTAATTTGAACACAATGAAAATTCCTGGTCTCTATGCTATAGAACACAACAATCCCTTACAAAGTGTTTCAAAGCACTGCAGCATTTGATTTAAGAACAGGATGCAAAGAACAGAAACAGAGTACTGGCAAATAAATTTATTTCTAATTTAGCCAATTCATCTGTGTGGCACATACAACAGAACACACGCATACCATCTTTTGTTCTGCTGACATTTTACAGTTCCCTTTAGTTCACCCAGAAAACTACCAAGCCATTTGGTGACAGATTTTTCTTCTTTATGAATACAGTACCATGTACTGAAAAGAACAGCACACTATCATGCACTTCCACAACTCCCTACTATGACTTTGGACATTGTTTCTCACAAAACAAACAAACAAACCAACTACTGCAGCTTCACCAGAATTTCACCACTATTTGCACATAATACAGAACATATTTTCAAAGTGCAAAAGAAAGCAAAGCTCTCCTTTAGAACTAAAGATCATCTGAAGTATTTAACGTCTGTACAATTAACAAATGCATAGTTAAAAGAGCGGTGTGGTTAGGATGGCATTTTACAGGTTTATAATTAGAAAGATTAGCACATAGAAAGAAGTAACCAAAAATGAAATACTTACCCACTTCTTAGGCTCACAGTAGAAAACTCCAAAAGGAGACATCTCCAGAAAGAAATCCTTCACCTGTGGCAGTCAGCCCTTAAATAGGGGCTAGGAGAGGTGGAACCACCCCTTCTGGTCACACAAGAAATTGCCTTCACCTGTGCTCCCATGGCTGACTCAGTCCTTGTCTTCAGTGATGAATCAGTGGTTCAGGCCATGACTGAACAGTTCTAATACAAATGTATTTTCATTAGAAGACTTGGCAACTGTTTTTCAGCAGGTGGAAGCCAAACCCAAACCCAATATTTGCTTAGATACTTTAAAAGAAAAACCCTACTCTGTTAGTGACAGTGTAACTGTTGAATAATGCCTGGGATAGAAAGTGCCAAAGCATTAAAAACAAAACAAAACAAAACAAAAATAACCCAAGGCTTAAAGGTGTGTTTATGAAACTTAAATGGAAGAATTAACAGTTCCAAACATCTGGATTTCCTTTGAAAGCTGTCTATCATACTATAAGGATTCCCTACTGAGCTGTAAATTCTAGAGCTGCTATGGCCAGTACTCAGTTATCATATTTGCTGTAGTTCTAGTTCTGCTGGTGGGCCTTTCATTTCAACCACGGAGAGATTTCAAAAGAAAACTTTTTCTGGCTGTTCTCTACCACTATGCTGCCACAGTGTCTAGGTTCTATGGGATTGACTTGAGCCTACAGATGCATGCACTCAGGCAAGCTTCCAAAAGACTTTACTAAAAATATGTCTCCCTGCAATTTACTATATTATTACTGCAGAGTTAATACTAGCCCAGTTGAAATGAAACAAGCTCTACAGATAACTTGTAAAACATGTCTACAAGGACTTTCACTGACCCTTCTTACCTTGTAGAACACAGCATCTTGGAAGGAAAAAAATAATAAATGTATGGCGAAAAGTACTAACCAGTAAGCAAATAGACTGAAAATTTGAATGTCATGGTGTAACTAGGTTCACAGAAGATGCAAACTTCTCTATTAATTCAGCAAAAGAATCTATGAACTTCAAATTTGGAATGTTGCAAGGATGTGGTGAAGCTTACTGGTCAAATGAAGTATTCTCAAGACAAGATCCATGAAATATGAAGTTTTAACACAAGAGCTGCATCATTTTTTTTTATTTTTTTTTTTATTTATTTTTTTTTTTTTTATGTTGGCTCACAGATTCAGAGGTAGATGTTGGTAGTATCGTAGAAGAGGTTGAACTTTCCCACCAATGTTCCATTAGAGTTTGTTGCTATGTGAAAGATGGCAGTAGAGGGGCAGTCTGACAAAATGGTGTCTGCCATAGAAAGGCATTCAAAGAAAAGCTGTGTCATTAAATTTCTCCATACGGAAAAACATTGCAGCCACTGATGTTCCTGGATGCTTGGTGAATGTTAATAGAGACCAAACAGTGGATGTGAGGACAGTTAGGTGGTTAGTGGTGCATTGCAACAATGTCATTGCCATCGCAGCTGTGAAATAATGGGTCAACCTCCACTGGTGCAGAATTTTACTAGTGTGGCATTCAAGCTCTTGTTCATTGCTGGTGAAAACGCATAGCTAATGATGGTGATTATGTTGGAAAACAGTGTTTCGTAGCTGAGAATTTACCATATCAAATAGTGCTATTGTGCTCTTCGTATTTGTTGTAGTTTCCACGGAAATAAATAGGAGTCCTTACTTTTGGAGCAACATATGTATTTATATTTCTTCTTCCACTCCTCAAGAAATTTTAGGATTACAACGGTAAAATTTCTACTTGTTATTCCTTCAGACATCATTAAATAATAAAACAAGAATCAATAGTTCCACAAGCTAGCCCAAAATAATTTCAGAGAAAAATAATCAACTGCAATGGAAATATCTATTTATTAAGTTCCTTATTCACTAATGAAAACAAAACATTTTATGAAATTCTAGTTTCCTTTCTGTCTTATGTTTTCAATTTAAGAAGAAAATTGTTATTACCTGTTTTTGCACTTAAATGGAAGTTAGCTTTGCCCATGTGAATGACTGCAGCAGTAAACCTAAGTAACAAGAAATGCATTGATTTTCTTCTTAAATCTGGTTTTGAAAGAAGAAAATAAAGATTTGTCATCCCTTAAGGAAGCAAATGGCCTGATTTTGTCATCAGTTGATATTTCACTCTTAACTCAGTAAATCTTAATCTTCAAAGTCAGTATTGGCTTATTAAAGAGATTCTGCAATTCTGGATGATGATGTTTCCTCTTTTCCTGTATTTGTTCCCATGACATACACATTGCCCTTGACACAATGGTTTTCTGTGCTTAACCTAAGCATCAATTCAATGCTATTAAATGCATGTCTAATACTAAATAAAGCATGCAGATTAATCACTTCTTATTACATGTACTGCAGTTTATTGAATCACGCCTTAGGTTTGTTTCTCTATTGAGAGAGTAGTAATTTTCTGCACGTGATTTATAGTTCCTAGGCAGTGGAATATATATACATAATGCATTAAATTTAATGAATGAGTAAAGTGTTAACAATTTCTGAAATAAAAATAGTTGTGTGATCTTCAGATTTATTACTGATGACAATAATTTTCACAAGTATTTACAAGGCTTCGTAGCAAAAGTGAATCATCATCAGATCCTGCATCAGTGTTTTACATTCACTACAAAATGTTGTAGTCTGAATATCACTGTTAATTTGATGCTGTTTTGACCTTACTGATTAAATAATTAGAACTGAACTCTGCTGGCTTACCAGGTTCTCCTATTTGCTGATGTATCCTCTAGCTTTTGGTAGCAATTCAAACACAGTGCGTTAACTCTTATTCACACTCATGATAAGAATAAATTGTACCATGGATTGGGATTATTCATATGCTATAAGAACTGAATCTACAACATTTTCTCAAGCATTACTTATGGACACTGCAGATTAAGAATCAGAATATCTTGAAGAAATTCAGACAAAATGTGGAATTTCTGGGATTCTTTACAATAACAGTTCTGTAAAATAAAAGAGTAATATCCTGTCTATTGATAAAGAATAGATTATCATCAATATAGGAAAAAAAAGTCAGACTTCCCAGCTTGTTTAAAAGCAACAGTATTTCTAACTATCCAGTCAAAGGTAAGAGGTATTTAACCTATAAGTTAATTGAATACATATTTTAGGATTTATTTCCTTCACTTATACTGCCACAATTGAATTAGTTGTCCTTAAGAAATAATTTGAGTAGTATTATCCAGAATTTTGAACGTTCATTAGTTTATGTGATAGTAATAAAAAATTCTAGTACCAACTTACAATGTAGAGTTTTATTAATTCTTTCCAAAGATCCATAGCTCTGCAAATAAATTATCCCCTTCCGTTTCTCAGGCTTGTTTTTACCAGAGATATGGTGAACAGGCACACTTCGAAGATTCTATACTAACACAGCACTCCTGGCACACTGGGTGAAGAAAAGATAAAGAAGGAGAGAAGAAATAGCACCTTTCCCTTCCTTTGAGATTCAGAAGAACTTTTATGCCTGATTGGATTTGGTATTAATATCAATCACCTGGCCTCCTCAAGTGAATGTTACAGCAACAGAACCTGCTAGGAGGAAAAGATATGAACCACACAAGAGAGCCTCCTTCAACAGTACAGTTACAGGGATTCAGAGGGAAACAGTTGCTCAGCTGTATAGGAAAGAAGGACACAACTTTAGCAGAGTTCTTGCCAAGATCCAAAGAGACAGACACAAAAAAGCCTATCATTTCTCTTCTTGATTGCACATCTCAGTGCTCAGGCAATATGGTTCACTGAGAAAAGTGGAAGTCTGTCTTCCCAGATCCCTGCCTCATCAAATTCCTATTTCTCTACCTCAGCTTTACTGGTTGTCATAAAACATTTTTTGATTGCTTTATCCTTTGGATAAAGCTTTTCAGCCATGTCTTTTTTTGTGTCCATTTTCTATATGTCAAGGCAATACAAAATCTATTCTCTATTCAACGGTAACATGAATGCCAGCTCCTATTTAACAACTCAATTTCCAATAACCATCTAAATGTGGGTTGTGGATTTTTAAAAATAGAGTATCATAAGAAGAACAGGAAGGGTCAAGTTTCCAACTTCCCATTTTGTTTTCCTTGTTTTAAACAGCAGGAGTGACTATATGCACTGAATGAACACAAATGTACAAAATAAATCCCTCTATAAAGCGTGCAATCTTGCATTTATGTCACAGAAACAGCTTTCTCTTCTGTGGCATGACTTAAAACCCTGAAGAGAGCTGATTGAAGCATTTGTCACATAGACAGACGCTGATACAATTACCATTTCTGAGCATTGAAAGAGAAGGTTCAAGGGAAATCTCAACATGTTTAAGAAATAGATGAAAAGATAGACAGACTCTTCTCAGAGGCAGCCACTGAAAAGACAAAGTAATACACACAGACTGGAATGCATAAAACTTCATCTAAGTGTTTTTCATTCAAAAATGAAACAAAACAAAACAAGAAACACCCTCCAAACATTTTTCTTTGACAGTGATAAAATATCAGCACAAGTTTCCTAGAGAAGTTGTGTAGCCTCTATCCTTGGATATATTCAAAACCCAGACAAGACACAGTTGTGGAAAAGCGACTCTAGCTGAGCCTACTTTGAGCAGGAACTGAGCTTAGACTAGATCATCTCCAACAGCCCCTGCCAACCTCAAAAATGAGTTCGTAACTAGCATTTCAAGTGCTTCTGGAAGACTTAATACTTAAATGAAAAGCAAACTGAAGAAATGCAGTTGCAGAAAAATATTATAATATTTTACCTGTCTATAATCAGTACAGTACTCCATAACTATTTCATAACAGCACATATTACTACTTTGTTCATTATCAAAACACAATTGGGAGAAAATAAACAATTAGTTACAGTGATTTTTTTGTGTGAATTCTTATATTGTACATCTATCATCTTCTATGTAGAAGTACAGAAATACTGTGTTGCCATGAAAAAAAAGCAATAATTTTGTTTTCTTTCGATAATTCAGGGAAGGTATTTGAAAAGGTCTAGGCAGTTCAGCAGGAGAAGTAAGGCACAGTGAAATTGAATTTCTACTTACTTTTTTTGTACATGGAAAAAGTAAAAATGTCACTTTGGCTAAGTTAAAAATGATCTCCCATATTGCAAAAATGTTATCAAACCAGCAGAATTAAAAAAAAGGTCAGGTTCATGACTGGATGCTTCACTTCATCTGTTCCCATGTGGACTTGCCATTTTATTGAAAATATCAAGCACATTGATCAAGGTTCCTAGGAAGTGAATTACTAGACCTGATAAGAAAAACATATCTTAAGAACTTTGACAGGAGTTGCAGCACAAGTTAATTTTTCACTACTGAACAAGAATGGCAAAAAAACCTAAACATTTTCTTCTCAAAAAGAATTATTGACAGCACTGAACTGAAAGGTGGGCTGAAAGCCATGTATGGGCATAGAAAGATCCTTTAGAAAAACAATAATAAAGTAGACCAGTATAGAATACAGCAATTGTTTATAAATATCAACCCTTTGGCTTGGGAAGTTTAATTAGTGTATTCAGATCTCATTACATTTTTGCTTCCTCTGTTTTTTTTTTTCTTTTGTTTCTTTTTTTTCCTGACAGTATGGCCTCAAGTCAGTGCAAATTAAGTACTCTGAGAGCCTCATGAGGTTTGTCTCGTAATTATTTCTTACCTTAGTATCATCTAGTTCAGCTCAAAACAACTAAGACATGTGCAAGCAAAGAACATGTTTTAAACAGTCTCATTTGAATACATTAAAATTTGTTTATGGCCATGCCTAAAGTGTCAGGCATCTGGCTCAGAAGTTATAGATAACATATTAGCTGCAAGTTGCATGAGAAGTACAATTTGAGATAAGACAGAAAAGCAATAATGTTGGTTTGTCTAGTACTGTGGTGTATACTATGACTCATATTACGAAAATATTTAAAAAGAAGGAACTTTTTCTAACAGTTTCTGTTTATATCTGCATTGCTATTATTGCTTTAGGGGGAGACTAAACTTCAACAAGTAATCACATAGTGCAAACTTCTGTAATGATCTAAATGCATACAAAAGGAAAGAGAAATTCAAATTATTTGGACTCATTAGATACTATAAGTACTGCTATGTATGTACCTTGCTTATTTGGTTTGTGAATGAAATTATGGTATTTCTACTACAAGTTAAGTTCCAAAAGTAATGCCTCCTATTTTATGATATTGGCCCACAATGTCAGAGGTGGACGTTGGTGATATGACAGTAGAGACTGAACCTTCCCACCAATATTTTATTACATTTTGTTCCTGTATGACAGATGGCAGCAAAGGGATGGTTTGACAAAATGATGTCTGACATAGAAGTACAAATGAAGCAAAGATGTATAAATGAAAACTTCTGTGTGGAAAAATGTCATCCATTGACAATTATCAATGCTTGATGAATGTTAATGGAGACCAAGCAGTGGATATAAGCACACTGAGGTGGTAGGTGGTGTATTTCAGCAGAGGCAGCAGTGACATGAATGAGGGCAGCAATCTGAATGGCCACGAAAAACTGTTTCCCACAAAAAGAAGAACATCTTGATCAGTTCCAACATATTAATCAGTGGATTACAATTAGGGAACTGTACATGGAGCAGAATATGAGCTTCAATGCATTGGAAACAATGGTGGCAATATCAGAATGTTGGAAAATTTGCATGAGGTGGGTCTCGTGAATGGTCACATAGGAATAGAAAGAATACTTTATGCAAGGCACTATTGAACCAATAGGCTGAAAGCAAGAGCTTCCTAAATCATGATATTGCCAATGACAAAACATGGTGTCACCACTATGAGCTGGAGTCAAAATGGCAGTCTGTGGACTGGTGAACATGTGATTTTCCCACTGAAGAAGAAGTTCCAGATGTAGCACTCAGTGGGTAAAGTGATGTGCATTGACTTCTGTGACAGGAAAGAGTTAACCCCTCTGGATTTCTAGGAACCCAGACAAACCATGAACTCTAACCACTACATCATGTTTAAGCTGAAGGCTCCAACTTCCAGAGTCAGACCAGAGAAGATGATTATCTTTCTCTTGCAACACGATAGCATCAGGCCCTATTCCCCTCCATGGCTTGAAGACCATGGAGCACATCTTGGCTGGATTGTCTTATCACAACCACAGTGCAGTCTTGATTTGGAGCCTTCTGATTTCCATCAGACTGATGAAAGATGGACTGAGTGCCCAACATTTTCCTAGCAATGATGATGTCACAGCATCCGTGAAACAGCGGATCTCTTCCACTTGTAGATTTTAGTAAGTCTGTCATGTTGTCTAACTTTCACTGGTGAAAATATATAGTTAATGGCAGTGACTATATTGAAAAACAATGTTTTGCAGGTGAAAATTTGATCTGTCAAATGGTGTTATTATCCTTTTTTTATCTGTTGTATTTTCCTTCAAAATAAATAAGGGACAGAGTGACCTACGTATTTTTACTTGTGTACTTTCTCCTGCAGGCACTGTGAAGTTTCTATTATTTTTTTTCCTTTGAAAATTAGGTATCTAATGAAAACTAGATAATTAGATAATAAAAATGTTTCACATAAAATGAAGGAGAAACAGGAATAGAAAACATGAACATTGAACATTACAATGAGAAATAATGAACTTCTACTGTGCTTGATAAAAAACAACAACAGATCCTTTAATTAATGAGAGCTACAAAAATGGGGAAAAAACAAAACAAAATAGAACAGAATAACACCAAAGTACAGACAACTTTGCAGTGCAAGGCTGTCAGCAAGCTTAGGCAGTAGAATCCAAAAGCTTTTCTGGAGGATTAACACGCAAGGTCAGAGTGTTAACTGGGATTTCTTTTGTGCACGCACTCAGACACGTCCATGTATTAAATAGAACACCAGCACAGTCCAATGTGCTTCCCTGCATCTCTCTCATATCGACTTGAAGGAAAAAAAATAGACTAATTTTGGAAATACAAATAATGGTCTTATCTACTGCTATGAAATTTCCACTGTATATAGGAAGTCAGAAAGCTTGTATCCTCTTTCTTGCAGAAAACAAACTGAAAGAAATTATTCATCATTATTTCTTTCTTTCCTAAAGAAACAATGAACAAAATTGCAAAAATCTTATTAGTCACGTAAACAAAAAAGATGATAACACCATTTTCTGTCATAAAATGTACAGTTTGTCAAAAATTTACAGGTTTCTGACCAAAACTGATGTAGCGGTTGGTAGTGTTCCCAGGACAGGAAAGTTGGAACTAAATTATTTTTATGGTGCCTTCCAACCCAAGTAATTCTACTATTCCATGAGAACTGATACATTCATGGCTTTGGAGATTCAGGCACGTACAGAAAGCTACCCAGATTTAATTTTTACTTCTGCCAATAGGTAGGGTAGAATATTTTTCTTAGTATCACAGTTTCTCAGGTAGTTATGCCACAGAGTTTTGGTAGATATAAAGACTATTCACACTGAAGAAGTTATATGGCATTACTGGAACATGTTGTAAACAGGTTGATCAAGACTAACATTTAAACTACTATATAGTTCACAAAATCTGTTATTTCTGAAAGCAGTGATAATTTTGCCTCTGTTTCAGGTGTGTCTAGAGTAAATGATCCAACACTCTCACAAACATCAAAAGGTGAAGTAAAATGATTGGTCCTGAAGCCAATAAATCAGATGAATGCACCTTTCCAAGATTTGTAGCCTAAAACTGAGACAGTGAGTAATACAACAGGTTCAACTGAAAAGAAAATCAGTGGGATTTTTTAGGTTCCATACATAAAACTCCAATCTCAATTATGAAAAATGTTTTCCTGAAAGCTGGACACTATGCAGAATTCAGAAGCTTAAGATTAACAGGTAAACACTGTATTTCCCATGAAATTAAGTAAACTCCTTAGATTAAAACAGAGAATCAGGATAGATTATATTCCTTTGTTTGTGCTGTTCAGAGGTCATAGCCTCTTGCCCCACCTGGAAGTCAAGCTTATCATCCCACCCTTCTGGAACAACCTCACACCCAGCCATGAGGAAAGAGAGATATGAAAAGAGCACAGCTTTGCAGAGAACAGACATCAGTGTAATATCTATGGCTGTACACCCTATGCATGGATAATTCAGGCTCCCTGAGCTTGAGAACACATCCCATCTACCTGTTTATACCATGCTCCATTTCTATGGAGCATGAGACGAGTTGATACAAAATTTAATATAAAATAAGCCTTTTACAGTTTGCATTATGCAGTTTATATAGAACAGGCTCTGTATAGTTTGAGATGGGATTTGTGAGTGGGACTCCAGCATTTATGCTGTCCTACATGGAAATGTATGTAAGTATGTCCTACATACTTTACTATCAGGCCTCAATGTCACATCCCACTCCTGAGTTTGATAAGTGACCTGTATTAGGCAGACATTTTAGGTCCTAATTTTACAACTATATGAAGGAATAGTAAAATTTAATGTGGATTAGCAATCCATGATTACCTTTTAACAACTGCTTTTTTTTTTCTTTCTTCTGTTATTTATTTTTCAATCATTTTCTTTTTCAAAAATGAGCTGCAAAGGTAAGTACATGGCTGTGACCAAAGCTCAGTACAATCAATCAAAAGCAAGCACAAATGTTTCATTTATAAAGTATCAATATATATTACTATTCATTATTTATCCAACTCTAATTTTTAACAAACATCTTTAGTAATAATGACCACTTTTCTGTATTTACAGACAGTTTTTCATAGATATTAAATTTTAACATCTGATTAACGTAAGTATCCCTACTTCGTAGATAATACATATAAAGTAGGTAATTATCATTAGACTAATTATACAGTCAAAAATATTCAGAGAAACAATTATCTGTCCATTAAAATGTAAATAACTAAGTCCATTTACTCTTCATGCCTTACAGCCTCCTAACATTTGAGTAAAAGGACAGAAATAATGGGTTAATTCCAGTAGTAAATGGAGAATTAATTTTAACGACAATAAAAATATATCTAGGTTATGGCAGCAACAGGCAACTAATCCACTAAGAGGCTACAAGCTTCAGTAATTCAGAGTCAATGGAATTGCTGCATGGTAAAAAAGTATAGCACTGGAATAGTCTCAAAAAGAGCTACAAAACTTGGATACCCTCTTTTTTTACAATTCACTTCACACATGATAAACTGCTGGCAACCTTCAGTGTTTTTTCTCAGAAGCCTGTGTTTTTAGTTCTGATTATTAGGCCGTTCATGATAATTTCACACAGCCACAACTGAAAGACTATCATTAATACACACCTATTGAAACCATTCTATTAAATAATCAGTTATTTCCATTACCTAATATAGGATCCTATTTAAAAAGACAATTTCCCATAGCTTGTCAAAATTTAAAAACAGCCCACACATGCAAGGTTTATTTCACTGCACTTTAAATCAAACACCTGCCCACATAGATGTATGTAATGCATGCATACCTGTTCGAGGTAAACCAAACTCCTTTTTTAGACAGTAACATGCCTGTAAACTGTGCTGTTCATATGTTTTTTCAGGCTGGGATAGGGGTCAAGTAAAGATGTTTCAACAGCTACACACTTCTTTTTTTACAGCTCAGAATAGTGAATAAAAACCATTCAAAGAATGCACATTAACTGGAAATGGAATAATACTTCTTCCTAGAAGCTCAGAAGTAATAGTTCAAGAGTATCACAGTACTTAAAGTACAGATGTAATCTGCCTATGAATGGGTGAAAATTGAGCTGAATTCATGGTATGTATAAGAAACTGAATCCAGAAATGAAACAGAATTATTAATAATAGTTTTCTTAATTAATGAATTTTCGTATTACTTTGTTATTTATTAAGAAAAAAAAGAGAAATATTTATATTATTTCACAGTCAGTATTTCAGCACAGATGCCCAACAGCAGTGCAGCACAACCATAGAATCATAGAATGGTTTGAGTTGGAAGGGTCTTTAAGATCATCTATTTCCAGCCCCCCTTGGACAATTTCCACTAGACCAGATTGCTTAAAGCCTCATCCAGACTGGCCATGAACACTTCCTTGGAGGAGACATCCCCAGCCTCTCTGGGCAGCATGCTCCAGTGTCTCACCACCCACACAGTAAAGACTTCTTAGATGTAACCACATAGAACCCAAGTGTACAGCAGGTAACTTAAACACACTAAGTCCTCTAAAGGGAAAAAAAAAAAAAAAGGAAAAGAATGCAAAGTGTAAAAGGAAAGGAAAAGTTGGAGAAGTGTCATCATCAAGAATTCCATTTGAGCTGAAATTTCACAGAAGTGTACAAGACAGAAACATTCCAGTAATACCCATTTCTGTGTTTACAGGGAGAAAGCAGGGAGAAATAGGAAAGGAAGCATTTTTTGAAAAGAAGATTTTGGTTTTGACCCGGAGCAGTTCTGCAGCTTTTGGAAATCTTAGCGGTTTCAGGTAGTAGTCCTTCCATCAATTATGTCCTTCCTAGCCACTCCCCAAGACAGAGAAGAGACTTTGTCAAGAATAGACTCTGTCTTTATGAAACAACCTGCCATTCTTTACTGACCAGTTTCATGGACGAATATTTCTCTTCACCAAAAAAAAAAAAATAAAAATAAAAACAACCTGAAAAAACCCAACAAAAGTTCCTAGGGAGACTCCGAAAAAACAAACTCAAATCTGTTGTGCTGTGTGGTGGATGTCTTGTTTCTGGAGACACTCAAGGCCAGGCTGGATGGGACAATGAGCAACCTGATCTAGCTGTAGCTGTCCCCTTTCATTGCAGGGGAGTTGGAACAGAGGACCCCCAAAGGTCCATTCCAACTCAAATGCGTCTATGATTTGGTCCTTATCCTAATATGCAAACACAGAATGAATTCCCAATCCATAGCACGCAATCTGCCAAAATGTTGAATTCAAACTGCAAGTTTCCTTAAAATAGTTTGAAAAGAAAGAATTTGCAAAGAAGAAATAATTGTTATTACACTAGAGCTAATAGAAGTTATCTGCCCGTATAACATATTAATTGAATCAGTAAACAAAGGAATGATATTTCAATGGTGAAATAAGGAGGAATACAATAGCCACTCAAGTGCTTATGTAAAAAATTATGTTTTTAAAACACTTAAAAACTGTCTATAACATACTTACATATATATGGTAAAATATCAATGTATGGTGAAATATCACATGTCCTTTACAAACATTATATGAGAGTACATTGCAACAGCATTTGGATTTAAATCATTTATTTTAGTCTTAATAAGAAAATATTTGACACGAGAGAAAAAAACGGGAAATTTTTCTGTTTTTGAACTTTATGAATCATATTCAGGCTTTCATTACAACATGCAAAAGTCAGGGATCTATTTTTAGAACTAGAAATATTTCTGCACCTGGAAGGATCATAAAAACAAAACAAAACAATTTTATTCCCAGAAGCCAGGAATATAGCACTGTTGTCTAATGAAGATGTCTGAAATACAGTGAGTTCTGTTGCAAGACAGGAAAATCACTTCAAGATAAAATGTCTGTTAATTTTTACATTCTACTGTTAATCTGTTGCCTTAAATTAAATCTCATTCTTCTAGACTGCAAGCACATTACAATGAATTTAAAATATATTAAATTAAATTTCAAGTTTATGGCACTGGGTTATAGACTACTGAATTTCCTCATGAGTAAAAAAAATAATAAGAAGAATTGTTTATTCTGTTTAAAATCATAACACTATTCCAAGCTATGGAATGGTTTCTTTGCAGGGACATGCGAGATTAAGTTTAAACAAAATTCAGACAATTCATTAAGATTATTAACACTGATCTATTGATATGAAAATGCCCAAGAGAAAGAAATTATTTAATTTGCTGAAGAGCTCTAATAAGATTTTGATCAAACATACCTAGATTTAGCTGAAATCTTTTTTACACCAAAAGTCTTATCAGCATTTAAAAGCAATGTTAGTTACTTTTTTATATATATAAAAAGCATGTAGATGCATGCAACCGCTTATTTTCTACATTTCTTACTTGTGCACGGAATTCTGTTCTGTTTCCCTGCAATGCTAAAAACTCCTTTCTTTGTTAAATATTATCCTAATACGAATACAATGAAGTAAATACTTTTATTTTAAAGCTTTTTACCACCAAAGAATTAAGCAGTTTTCAATAGGGACTACATGCCAGTTGTCATGCATGGTCTTATAGACAACATCACACAGACTATGAGAAATTCACAAATACATTTCTGGAAATACTTCAAAAAGCCCACTTCCATTCTGAAAAAGGTTCTGGTTTGAGTGTTGTAGTTGAGATTCTGAAATGTGAAACCTTGGCTTATCATGGACAATGTCAATAAATTAACTTGCAAAAATTTTGACAGAATAAAAAAAGATAATTTCATACTTAGAAAGTTTTAAGATGACTGTGAGATTATTAGTTCCATAAAAGAGCTCTGTAACAAAAAGACTATCAATAAAAAACTGGAAGAAAAATTTGAAGCTAGCAGCTTTCTAAAAGTTGAGAAATTGTGTCTCTCATCTACAACAGTTCTAGTATGAGTCTCTGAAAACACCATGGATCCACTAACAATTAGTTTCCATTTCATACTTCTCATGCTACCTTAAGAAGAAGATCAACAAAACGACTAAAATTACACGTATAGTTCCTTAACACTTTAAACACAATTTTTCTAATTTTCATGGCTTGCTTTATAACACCATACAGTACGAAAATATTAGTAATGATAAACTGTAAAGCAGTTTTTGTGATTATAATAAACTTCATTTTATTAGTAATAAAATGCTGATTTATTACTTCTGAGAGGGCTATAGGTAAAGCAATTCATGTGAGAATCCCTAATGTCACTTCCCAATGTTATAATTTAGTCAGTTGTAAAATGGGGTTATTAATTATGCTGTCTGACAAGTTTGAAGATTATGTACATGTGTCCAGTGGACCATGAAAAATCTTAACAGTATATTTGTCATTACTTTTTGTTAAGCATATACCTCACATATATTGCTAAGTATTAATCCAGGAAAACAAGGCTCTAGTGCTTTATTGTGTAAAAATCTAGTTACAAAAGCATAAAAACTAAACAGCACTAACTAATGGAAATGTAGTTTGAATGCTAAACAATTTTCTGTTCCTTATTACGAAAAGGTCCTGAATTTCATCAGGTCTGTTTTCTAGCTAGAAACAGTATGCTACTTTGCTCTGTTCTGTAATTTTCCCAGCATTCCTAGAAAAATGATGTGGCAAAAAGCTGAATAATACGAGATGTTGTTGGAATGTTTGCAAACAAATGCATGTCTGTTATTGCAAATCCACTGTTATTAACAGACTATGACTGCTTGGCTATCAGCCCCAGAATAGTTGCTAGCAAATATTGAATGAATTAGCTAGCTTGCTAATTTAGTAAAAATGTGTAAAGTCTTGTATTGCTTTCAATTTGTAAATGTTTGGAGGCATGCAAGACATATTCCCTCCTTGTTTTTTTTGTTTTGTTTTGTTTTGTTTTTTGTTTGTTTGTTTGTTTGTTTGTTGTTTTATCTTCTGTTTTTGTTTTGTTTTTGGAAGGGGGGGAGGAGGGGAGGAGGGAGGTGGAGAGTATCCATTTTTCCATCCCAAGCTGTTACAGTTTATTATTATTATTGTTATACGTCACCTTAAAGCTATTTTTTTTTTTTCCAATGTGACAGTTTCCCTCAAGATTTTATACTGCAGTAATTTTACTCTAAACAGCAACAACAACATTATTAGAAAATGACTTCTGTACATTCTTGGATTATCTTATCAGCCCACTGTATTGATTATATACTCTGACATGATTCAGGTCCTTGTCTCAGATCATGATTTAAACAGAAAGTTCAGCTATACCCCATACATTGTACTGTTCTTCTCTTTTAGGTATTATATTTCTCAGGTTTTCTTTTATTATCATTCTTTCCTTTAGTTGACAACTCAAGGACATCTAAAGAGGTTTTCTTCTGATTTCAGTTTTCATTAAAATATATAGATATATATATATATCTTTCAAGGTCTACGTTCTCCTTTTCATTTTCCAATATTACTAAGTTTGAGCTGTCATTTAAAAGGCACAGATATGTTTCAAATCCATGAGCACAACCACGGAACAGGTGTATCGATGGGCCCAGACTTCCTGAGACAGTGCTTTTAATTTTCTTCTTAAACACTACTGGATTTTCAGGTATTGAGGATCTTTACAAATTCTTCTTTAATTCAAGGGAAACTGTTACTATTTTCCCATCCAAATATATGTCTCCCCTCTAATGAATACAATTACAACCAAAAAGATACATAGCTTTGTACTATTCTAAGTGAATAGAGAGATTCTTTTGGAAATTCACATACAAAGGTGAATTTGTATTTACTCCAGTGGTACTCCTCAGCTGCTGTTTCTCAGAACACAGCAAATACGCTGCCAAATACCGTATGAAGACCACTCAGTTCTCACACTTAGCTTGTCCTGAATAGCTGCACTGGGACTTAGTTCCTGTATTTGGAGCATGTTTTTCAGGTTTTTAAAATATAGAATAACACACCTCAGATTTTATTAATAAAACTGTGTTTGCTAAGTGGCTTAATAAGCATATGCTGAGTATAGTTGCATTCCCATCAGGAAATGTAAAACACTATTTAAAACACTGAAATTACCATAATTGAAAGAACACAGATGCTCTTTAATAATCTGGTAGATTGCACCCTCAATGGAAATGCTCATTAATTCTATTTTAAGACAGTGTGATTCATCTGTACATCAGTTAATTATCACTGAAAGCTAGGTAAGCAGAAAGGTTACAGATTCAAATTTGATGATTCTATCACAGAATACCACAAAACTTATTTAGGCACCAATATGTCTATTCACTTAACTTCCAGAAGATATGCAATTTATTAGCAACAAAAGAAGTTGAAGAAAAAGCTAATTTCCTCTTTCATGTATGCTTGCACACACACACGCACACACATGAAGTGAAGAAAACATTAAAACAAAATGCTGAAGTTAATCTGACTTGCACTAACTTGAACTAAAACTAGTACAATAAGATGTTTGCAACCCAAAAACTAGTCATCATCCTGATCATCTGAACTCCAAAATCTGGAAGGCAATTGTTTCAAAAGCAATAGGTAAGTGCTATTAATTTTCTGCAAGTTTGAGGAACCTTAATAGCGTGACAGGAGTACAAAAGTACGGAACATGCAACAGGATTGTCATTAATATCTTCCATGCTATTTTCATTGGCTTACTACATGGCTCTTTGCTATTCAACATCCTTAATATATCAAAAAAGAACATGATATAAGTACATATTCCAACAATATTTAAGCAATTATTAATTTGCTGCAAGAGATATTACTTGAGTTGTATTCCTTTTTCCCTACATAGAATTTGCTTGAACATTTTTGTAACAGGGAATGTATCTTCTCAGCTGCTGGTTTACAACATATTGTGAAAAATCCACATTACAGCTTCTCAAGTCATTGAGAGTGGTAGTTCAAATATTTCTCACTGAGAAAAGAAAAAAAACTAAATACTGAATCTACCAAACATTTCCCATTTCCTTAGAGAAAAATAAATAAATAAATAAAGCCTGCACAAGTTATGCAGACATATGTAAAATACTAAACAAACATAAACTGATTGCAATTATGGAAAAAACAGAAGTTTGCTTTTATAAATAATTTTTATACATGCAAATATAAAAGAACATGTTCTTTAACACCTTTAACACATTAAGAATTTTCTTTGTGTGTCTAGCTCATGTGTGCTTTGACAAAATTCTCAAGATAATGGAATATTTTTACTTAACAAGAAGTGTATAACTAATTCATCTGCAGCTTTCCTAGCCTCCAATTGAAAGCACGATAATGCATAGATAATCCAGAAATAAAGCTTGTTCCTCTGAATGCTCATTGCTCCTTAGGCTTCCCTGCAGATCAAAATGGCCGACAGCAAGGCACTGGAAGAAACAAGCACACTCTGGGTGGTGTGAGGATAACCTTTCTGCATAGCTAAACTCAATACAGAACTGGGGATCCAGTCATGAAAATATTCTTTATAAAAATTCACCAGTATTTTACAGTTTGTTCGTGTTTGTAAATGTTCCCTCTAGTATTTCACATAAAAGAGTTTTTTATTCAGATACTTACATGTATCATCAAGTTAAATCTATGTTTAGAAGATGTAAGTTCTGTAAATTCAGTGGAAGTGAAAAGGCAAAGAAATATAGCAGACTTATCATGCTACTCTCTCTAATTTAGGAAAATGTAAAGTAAAATGCAACAACAACAAAAAAATCATTAACATTTGCAATCATAACTCTAAGTAAAAATAAAGGTATTTGCTGAATATCACTGGAGAACAGGGCTGTAATCAGTACTAAAAGAACAGAAAAAAAAAACACCAGCGTGCACAAAAAATCAGAATTGGCAATATAATCAAAAAGTGAAAGCTGAAAAAAATGATAAAACTTTTCAATTTGCTTCTAAAAATGCATGTAATATCTGTCTCAAGGTTGGAGAAACTGCAATATTGTAAACATAAACCTAATAAGAATCAAGGTTATATCATTAAAAAATTTAAAAAGGATAGGCCATTATTTTTATATTTTATTTAACTTAAGAGCATAAATTATTGAAAAAAATAGTGACAATACTGTGTAATTCTCATCTGCTGTGAGAAAATACAGTACAAGAGTCACACACATTTCCTCCTAGTTCCACCTGGTTTACTACATACTAAAATATATATTAAAGATATTGACTTCATTTTCTTATATTATAAAGTATTATAGATATTATAAAATAATAAATCAATTGTAGATAGAGTTAATTACCTATTTATTCTTGTGTTCAGAATACAGAAATATTTCTTATTTTTGGAAGAAAAGCATTCTACTACAGGAAAGAACTACCAGAAGAGATAGTACCCAGGTCTGAGGCACCCCACAGAAGAAAGACATGCAGCTGGTAAAGAGTGTCCAGAGGAAGGCCATGAAGATGATGTAACACTTCTCTTAGGAAGAAAAATTGATAGAGTTGGTCTTGTTCAGCTTGGAAAAGAGAAATCTGAAAAGACCTCATTGCAGACTTCCAGAACATAAAAATAGCTTATAAGTAGGAGGGAGACTGACTTTTTATATTGTCTGACAGTGATAGGACAAGGAGGAATGACTCTAAACTGAAACAGGACAGATTTAAGTTAGATCTTAAACAAAAATTCTTTACTCAGAGGATGATGAAGTACTCAAATAGACAGCCCAGAGAAGCTGTGAATGTCCCATCCTTGGAGCAGTTAGAGGCCAGGTTGGATGAGGTTCTGGGCAGCCTGATCCAAGCGGTGATATACCTGCCTATGGAAGGGAGTTCAAGTCCAGGTGATCTTTAATTCTATTCCAACCCAAGCCATTCTATGATTCTACACTCATATTTGAAAAAAAAAGTTGAAAGAAGAAATCAGGAAAATCACCTTTGAAATAAATAAACCTACATGCTAGTCTTTTTTGTGCTTAACTGCTTAACTTTCAGAGTCATAAAGCTATAGTTATTCAGAATTGCAGTAAATCTATTGTCCTGACCTTCTGTTCCACAAAACAAAGAGAAAAAGAAAAGCATTCAAAATTTTTATGTGAAGACATAGAACCCAGAGATACTGTTCTTTCTACAGCAGCATAGCAGCAGGAAGAAGGAGATTAAAAATAATAAGGACTTTAACTTTTACAATCTCTGACTCAACCTGGCCAAGTTTTATTTAGTTGTTACTGCTGGAGTAAGGCATCAAGTCAGCCATTACTGTAGCCATTACTGTGCCTCAGCATGTAAGGTCATGTTTAGGAATGCTCCCTTTCCTAATTTGTGCAATGAGTTCATTTTAATGTGTATATCAAGATATACATATAAAACCTCATCAGTAGGAGGGTAAATAAGGCTACCAAGATGAAGATGCTGCTATAACTTCAACTTGTGGTACAGCTGTTCAGTAGCAAAAATGTTTGAAATCAATCCCTTGGGTGTAGATATTTGCACAGTTGGTTATCATGACTCTGAAGATGGTGTGGAAGTGTAGGAAAGCACTAGCAAAGAGGGTAGCACAGAAAATGGACAAAATCATACCTCTTTTTACCAGTAGAGTTTTGGAAAGAAGTTCAAAAGCTTGTCAGAAATAAAACCAAACAACAAAAACAGAAAGACAGCAACAAATACAAATGCCACAGCCTTGAATGATAGCTATAATCTCACATTTTTAATCCAAAAGAAGATAGCTGATAATGCATGCATTTTTTTTCAGAAAATACCCTTGAGGAATATCACACACAACGATGCAATTCAAGAACACGTGAAATCTATTTTGAAATTATAGGTTTTTTGCTGGTATTTTACTTCTGTTAACACAGTTATGAACATCTCCATTTCAGACCTCTCTTATTTGTTGTTCTTTACACTTAAATTTTCAGGCTGTTTTTTTCAATAAAATGGTTAATATCCGCTCAGCAATGGAAGAAGTAAATCACAAGGCAATTGGACAATCAAATCATTTCTGTAACAAAGTAGAAAATTCAGTTCTTTCACACACATACACACACACACACACACA